>NC_132899.1:5250523-5610523 GCF_030463535.1 Salminus brasiliensis | reverse complement strand
TCAAAACTGGCTGCAATAAAGAGGCCAGAGTGTGTTTCTAAATCACACTTTAGCCCATTGTTTCCCAGTGTTACACCCCCCATTTTCCATCAGTCACGACAAGCTTAAAGCGCAGCTGAGCTGAACAGCATTTAGAGCTGTGGCTCCGCCACCCTAAACATCCATATTTCATACAAATTCATGCTGAATTCATGCTGTGACAGCGAGTGTATTTTAACTGGATGCATTGATGTGGCCTGGTAGAAGCAGATTCCAGTACGTCTCCACGGTGCAAGTGTGTGTGTGTGTGTGTGTATGTATGTTTTAGTTCAGCGCAGTATATGATGCAGTTCCCCAGCTGAGCACTCAATGACAGGTGAAGGCAGTCAAACACAGCATGTCACTGCAGTCCCCAGGCTCTACATACCTGTCAAGGTAAGTTTTACATCAGGGTCTCTGAAAGTTGAATGCTTTTTTCCCCCACACTCTCCCCCACCCTTCTTATCTTGTCTTCGTCCTCCCCCATCTTCCTCACTTCACCAATAAATAAATAAATAAATAAATAAATAAGCAAACAAACAAGCAGATACAGAAAGACAAACAGATTAGGAGATGAAAACTTTTCATTAACTCTTAGAATGTGAGCTATTCATTTCATTTCACAGTATTATTCAAGTGTATTTACATACTTTACACATTACACATGCACATTAATATTGCAAGATATTCAGATACTGCAAGATAAGTATATAAAAGATGGTTCAAATTTCAGCAAAACAATATTTTATTCACAACAAGAACTTTATCAAATCTAAACTATTAATATAAACCATAATATTATCTCACCAGACACAGATTTGCTATTGAAAGTTCATATTCTTCACTTTTGATGCTGAATATATGTTTTGTTTTTTGCCAATAAACTACAGGTTAAACAAATAATTGGTGTCTAATTGCACCATGTTTTTAATATTACTGATAACTCTAACTAGTAATATTTAACCCCTAAATAATTGACTTATTACACATTTATGAATCCTAAAATGTGTTATTTAATAACATTTATATATATATATATATATATATATATATATATATATATATATATATATATATTTATATAAATATATTTATATTTATATATGTTTATATATTTTATTTGTAATAACATTTATGATTTATATGCTAGCTACACTTTTAACACCTGGGGTTTTAATGATCCTTTAGTAAAGGCAACTGTTTTTAGTAAAGATCACATTCCTTATATAAGAAAAGCCTAATCTTTAGCTGAGATTTTGCTTGTAGGAGTTCTGAAGGTTGAATAAGGTGGATCTAGAACATTTTGCTTGGAATATAAAACTCACATAAAAGGTATTTAGTTACAAAAGTGGGAAATACAATGTGGTCCTACATTCAAGCCCTTAGGACCAGTTTTGAAAATACTTGGATTAAGCCTAGTCCTGGACAACACAGCATTTTAAATGAAAATTATACACTGAAAGTAACGTATTGTGCATGACTAGGCTTAAGACCTGTTCAGAAAGCAGAAAATCATTAATGCTTTGAGTGCTTCAGAGAAATAAACATAAATATATATAAATGAATTTATTTCAATAAATGAAATAAATGAAAAATCATGGATTGTGGAACTCACATACATCCCATATGTAAATACTTATATATAAATATTTTAAATATGATGTGTTAGAATATAAGGAATTCTCTTATATCCAACATTTTGCATATGTTTATACTGGAATATTAAAAACATACATGTAGATGATATATGCTCTCATCTCTAGAATGGCAACTTTATAGCAAAAGGAAAAACAACAAGCTTCTTAACTTTCAATGGAAGTCAATGGAAAGATTTTATTCCAAGTCCTTTAAGAGCATTTCTATTGGTCAATTTCAATCGGTTAGTAATATATATATATATATATATATATATATATATTACATGTAATATATATTTATATATTACATGTATGTCATAACCTAATAATCTAAATGTATGATCCATTCATAATACATATGTGCCAAATATGTATTCTTTCCATAAATAAAATACAATCAAATACAATACATACGCACATATATTGGGAAATTCATGCACAATCCATTTTTATATGAGATATGAAACCCAGGCATATCAAAAACTTTCTCTTTTAACATTAGCTGTCCTTTACATTGTGAGAACATGAAGAATAAATTCCATTTAAGATTCACCTTTTAAGTACAGAAGCCTTAACCCAACCCACCCCGCAGGCCTGACCCGTGTGATGTGGTGGCACGACTTTAGCAGTGGACTTCGGGACAGATCAGTGGACCTTTCTGAGGTCTGTTTCTGGTCCTTTAGCTCTTTGGTGTTCATCCCGACATGGGACGTCTCTCGGCCCCCCCTGCAGGGAGCGTGTCCTGTGTGTGCATCCGTGGGCTGTGTGTGCGTTTCCTCCACGCTGCGGAGTGCGCTGCAGCTCAGCACCACTGCCCACTCTCATCTGCTCGGTGCTAATTAACCGGCCGCCGCCGCTGTGATCTCACCCCAACACACTCCGGCGCGGGACCCCACAGCACGAGGTGGAAACGTCCTTTAAAAAGAAGCAGCAAAGAGAAGAGAGTGAGAGAGCAAAAAACACAATGATCATAATTATCCTGGTGAATGATGTCCACGATGCAGAGGAGGACGCTGATCGTAATGAGGCCAGGAGCAGGAGCACATCTGTATGAACCACAGTAAAACCACAGTAGCATTTAGATTCATGTGCAGAGACAAATATGAACGGGTCCTTGCCTGGTAAAAAGTCTATCTGTGATGGATATCATAGTGGGAGTTGTTCTTTACATCATGTATAAACCAAAAGGCTATAATTTAAGCTTTGCATTGTAGAACAGTTTAAGTAGTGTGCATATTTTTTTTATATATTATATATTATATTATGTATAATTTTTTATAAAATTACTAATTGAAGTTTTGGGGGGTTTTTTAGGACACCAAAAGTGATTATTTAATGTGATCAGATAAGACCTCTCTCTAATTTCTTGTGAACTACAGTTTCATTGTTTTTTTTTTTTATAAATATGCTGGCATATATATTAACCCCTTATGCCCTGTGACTTTTATTGTGCCCTAAGCCCTTCTAATCAGTAACTACATGCAAGGCAATGCAAACCAGCTGGGTTGTTTCTAAGTTAGAATAGTGGGGAACCACTGGGGGGGTCCGAGGAGTTCAAGAGATTTACATAAAATCATAGAACACCCCCTCTTGGGTGAGTTAGTGGAGTACAGAATATACACTGAGGACAGTACACACACACACACACACACACCTGTGCGTAAAAACGGTAGCCGTTCCTAAATAAAAACCAAGGAAATATGAAATATATATTGAATATCATCGCTGTCCAATGAAAAACATGGATCTCCGAAATGGTGACTTTACAGCAGAAGGCAAAAATGGAACCTCTGAATGGAAGTCATTTAGAACATTTCTATTGGTCCATTCATTCAGAACCATTAATACAGTGTACAGAAGCAGCTACAGGGTTCAAACCATGGAGAAACAATGGAGCTAAAAACAGACAAAAATGGAGATACATGTTTTTCACTGGACAGCGGTGATATACCAGTGCACAATAATAACAATCTTAACAGAAGCTTTGTAGAAAAGACTATATATCATATAAAAATTAATATATCTTTGTCACTTTCCACTTTTTTTCACATAAAGGAAAACTGCCCATTGTTTATTTATTTATTTATTTTTACATTGCATTAAAATTGGACCAAATTCAAAATGACCTGGATTTTTTTTATTCAATGACTTCCAATGGAAAGTTAAGAAGCTTTCCTTTTTGGAGATACAAGGTTTTGCATGATAGTATAGTCCTTTAAAGAACCACAAAGCACCACATGGGGTTCCACTATTATGATAGGCTCAAGCCACTGTGTTGGTTCTACTTCTGTACAGCCCAGCTTAAAAGTCATGGCCAATAAAGAATTCCCCAAAACTACTAAAATGACTGAATTTATATTTTGACTGAACATATTTTGTTGCTGTTTGATTGTTTGTTTGTTTGTTTTCCCCTAGAGAAGTCCACTAGTACATTTCTCTGCCTAATATCATTCACTCTTTATGCCTCCTGACCAGTTTGTAAGGATTCGACGAGCCGTGAACGAGTGTGAGAGTGAGAGTGTATGAGAGCAAAACATTCGAGCAGTGTGTGTGGAGACAGTATGCAGTCAGTGAGAGTGTGTGTATGTGTGTGTGTGTGTGTGTGTTAATGTTTTTGACAGTCTGGAGTCTGGCTTCTTCAGTGCAGACCACCGCTGTACCCTGATTTACATCGGTAATTTTACCTTTGAGTTACTCGGGTCAGACCTCTGACCTCTGAGGCTTTAGCTGTCAGAGTCGGGGTGTGTGCCTCTCCCTCTGCCCTCTCTGGCTCTGTCACACTCTTCAAAAGCCAGAGACAGCATCCTGCTCAGTAACCCTGTTGCTGTAAACAGAAACACACACACACACACACACACACAGATTCACACACACAGATACACACACACACACACTCAGAAAAAGAGCCAGTGACCTTCCTGGTCTGTGACAGCAGTGCAATCCCAAGAGCAGAACCGGGATCTTTTGATATTTGGAAAAAAGTGTCATGTTTTTTCTTCTCTCTCTCTCACACACTCTCTCACTCTCTCGCTCTCTTGCTCGCTCTCTCTCTCTCATACTTTTTGCTCTCTACACACTGAACTGTCATATTGTTTTTTGGACTAAGGCACAACACTTCCCGGGGTTGCCAGTTTCTTGTTTTCTGCAGCGAACGGAGGAGTGTCACCTGTACGGCTGACAAGAAGTTCTCCTCTTTCTTCTGAGCTTTTCTCTCACTCACTCTCACTCTTCCCATCTCTCTCTCTCTCTCTCTCTCTCTCTCTCTCTCGCTCCATATCTCTCTCAACCCCCCTCCTCCTTCACTCTCAGCCAGTAACCCTGGTGGAGAGCGACGCTGCGCTGCGTCTGGAGAGCGTCCGTGTCATTCAGCAGTTTCCCTCTGAAACAGTGCCAGGCTCAGCGCCCGGTTTCTCCTCCAGCCCGTTTCTCCTGCGTTTACAAGCTCTGGGCTCACGCAGGTGAAGCGCTGGCTGCTGGAGCGTTCAGCCGTACCTTTGTTTCTCACTGATTTAAACAAGCACTGGCCGACTCTCCCTCCCTCACTTTCTCTCTCTCTCTCTCTCTCTCTCTCTCTCTCTCTCTCTCTCTCTCTCTCTCACTATCTCTCTTGCTCTGCCTGCTTATCATGGCCTGCTTTGATTCTTAGCTATAAATCCATGCAGTCATTGCAGGCCAGTTATCAGTTATCATGCAGATATACTGTACATCATCCATCTCTGCCACTCAAAAACCTTGTACCTCCATTTTTCAGTTTTTGGCATTATATGAATTTGGCAGTTGTTCTTGATATTGTATGCAAGTTTTATGATGAATTGACCAATAGAAATGTTCCAAAGTAGGCATTTTCCTTTTTATGTAAAGTGGAGATACAAGTTTATTTTTATTTATTTGTTTGTTTTTGCATCATAGTGACAACATACTGGGTTCTACTCTATGTAAACTAGCTGGAGGATATTTTCCCAGTGGACAGCAAAGTATGTTTGTAGTTCCCCCTGGATAAGAGTGCATTCCAGATCAGTGTCTGCTAAAAGTCTTAAATATATCTATATCTATATCTATATCTATATCTATAACTATATACCAAAATAACACACAAAAAAAACAACAAACAAATCTGTGGCTACATTATAGTTTTAAATAAAATGCTATTGAAGTCTGCTGTGTTTACTCCATATTTACTCTGGTATGGTAATAATTATAATTATATAATAACTATAACTCACACTTAATATACATTTCCCTAGTTGTTACATATCCACAGACCCTAAGATTATGATGTATAGTCCTTGTAGTTGCAGAACTTTATTTTCCATTGTGGGCATGTAATTTCAGAGGCAGAATTGAGGCATATTCTCAAAAAAATACTAATGTAAATATTGTTTGTAGTTCAAAATACTATATTTTTTGCTTATTGTAGGTTTAACCACGAGTAGTCAATGTTCAGTCCTGAACACGTCAGTGTATGCAATATTAAATTATAATTTATGACACTTTTCTTTTTGCAGAAAACAATCATGGAATATCTAAAGCAAGGCTGAGGTCAAATAAGGATTTAAAATGCCAATTAATAAATCAATCAATCAATAAATTAATAAAAGCTTATACAATGAACATAGCTCAAATAAACATATATGCAAAACATATGTGTATATAAATAAGCAAAGATAATCTAAGATGAGATGAGAATAATATATATATATTAATTCACTAATAATACTTCAACCTAATATCTTGTTTACCCTTATTTACATAATACACTCCAAGTGTTGTTATTAGTATTATTTATTATGATTATTATCCGAACGTTACATTACTGGGTGAAACTGCTTGTTCACCGAATTTCCGAGAGTGCTCTCAGGAGGACAGTGGTCTAATGCTGTGATGTACGCTTCTTCCAGCTTTAAGTACTGGGTGGGAGGTACGGGGGGCTCCAGCAGTGATGATGGTGAGACTACAGAGAGAGAGAGAGAGATGGGGAAAGGGAGGGGAGCATTAGTGCGGTAGGGGTTTACTGATTTGCAGGATTTGTGTTCATGTAGTATAGATGTTATGAGAAGCTTTAAAGTGAAGGTAGCAATATGTGGAAATCTAGAGTATGCCCAGCTGTAAAGCACATGACTGCAATCCATATAGCTCGTCTGTTATGCTGCTCTATGCTGTCAGATTATGAATTCATGTCTGGGTGTTTGAAAACATTTAAAAAGCAATAGTGGTTGTGCATGACATTGTAGAAGCCGGGAAAGAAGTCCTGGAGGAAGTGGGCTTGTGGTGCTTATGAGAAATTGTACAGTGTTTGTTCAGTTCGGAGCAAAACAGTGTTTCAGCCCGAAGGCAGCAGTAAACCAAGCTGGAGTCAGCTGGGTGCTCGCGGGCCGGTGCTAAAAGCGAGGGATCTTAACGCCACCCTTAATCCCTTTTGATATTAACCACTGATTCTGCTGTAATTTGGGGAATCAGCCACAAAAGGCCTGCCTAGTCTTTAAACCGGCTGGATCTAACAACCTTTTAAATGTGTAATTGAGAGGACAGTCAATGCCGTCACTCTTTGTCACTTTTTTTGCCCTCTCTCTCTCTCTCTCTCTCTCTCTCTCTCTCTCTCCTTTTCTCCGAATCTCTTTAGATTAGAAATGTCAAGCCGAGTCCCATCTCATACAGAAATCATGCTCCGCTCTCTCTCTCTCTCTCTCTCTCTCTCTCTCTCTCTCTCTCTCTCTCTCTCTCTGACGCTCTACTCTGCTTTAAAAGACAAAAAAGAAAGAAACCTCTGTTTTCATGCGAAAGGTTTGACAATAGCTAATATTCATTTTCTTCTTCTCTGTCGCTGCCGTTCAGCTCCTGATGTTTGGATTAAACGCTGAAAGTCTTGCCGCACATGTTTTGCCGTGACAATGCAGGGGAATAAAACATTACAGGGGGAAAGTGAAATGAAGGGATGAAAGAGCGACAGAGAGAAACACAGAGAGAGAGAGAGAGAGAGAGAGAGAGAGAGAGAGAGAGAGAGAGGAAGTGGTACAGAGGGGAAGCAGGCAGACAAATGCTGGCATCTCTCACAGTAAAGGTAGGTTGTGTTGAACTTTTCATTGCATGTAAAGCAAAAGTCAGAGGCTCTTTTCTGTTGTAGTGAGAAAGGAACACACACCGTACCTCTGCACTGGTGGGTATACTGGTGGTGCAGTATATATACTGTAACTGAGCTGTGAAACAATTGTGTATATATATATATATATATATATATATATATATATATATATATATATATCTATATATATATATATATATATATATATATATACAATTGTTTCACATATATTGTTTCATATATATATATATATATATATATGGTTTTAAATTAGTTTATATATATATATATAATGTAATATAGAAACTAAAAACAACAACAAATATATAAGTACTATATATATAGTTAGTTTAAAAATATATATTATTATAATGTAATGTCATTTGTATTCATGTAATATAGAAACATATAGAAACTAAAAACAACAACAAATATATAAGTACTACATATATATGAGTACAAAATATAGTTAGTTTGAAAATATATATTATTATATACTATTATATATATTATAGTTTGAAAATTACAGTTAGATATCTATTCAGAACAGTGGAGGATTTCTATTGTAAAGGTAAGCTCTGAAGAACCAACAGGCTGAGACAACACTGACAAAACCTGCACCTCAGAGACGAAGCAAACCTAATTAAAACTACCACCTGATTAGCTCCTGCTTGGCCAGATTATATTCATGCTTTAACCCTATTGTAACACAAAGTGCAGCTCAGGTGTATTCAGCTTGTCTATTTTCCGAGTGCAGAGCCGTGTTTTCCTCTGCAGCGTAAGAGCTGTAATGTTCTGAAAGCAAAAAGTGAGGTTTCTCATCTGAGAGGTGTTTTTTTCCTGCTACACAATGAGTCCACCCATTCACAACTGGCTGTAGTTCCCCTTAGTTGTGTCCCACTGCCTTTGTCCAACATGCTGAGAGTAGACCGCATGCTGACGGTGGCATCCCTGGCCTTAGAGCGCCACCAGCTGGCCTGCGTTGGGACTTCACTGACCTTTTCCTTCTCACAGAAGGTTATGCACAGATTATTGACTCTATTTACTTTGCAAAATAACCAATATGTTTAAACCACTGGCTGCGGTAGTTTTGCGGGATGTGGTGCGGCGGGCCGGGGGGGGGTGGTGGTAAGAAAAATGAGGAAAGAACAAGGTGGAGTCGGAGGGGGGTGAACAATAGCCGCTGCGCTGCTGGTTTTGTCGTCACCTCTCGTTTAAAACACTCAGGGTTTGGATGTCATGGTATCCATCATAATGCAACTTTAATAACGCAAGGCCCGGGCTGCTGGCGCAGGAATCACAGCGGTTTGCTGGAGGCTAAAAGGCCCAAATGAGGAGCTGGTTGGTAAGCCGGGCTCCAGAGCAGGGCATTGGCTATGCGCGAGCGTAAGTGCGCCAATCGATCGCTGCAGTAGGTTGATGGGCACGTGTCGTTTTGATGGATATGACTGTACGGGCTGGGTTGAAGGGGGGGTGCTTTGGTGGTGTGTGTGTGGGGGGTGGGTAGTAAGGGTGTGAGTCCAGATTGGTTGACGGTGGACCTGAAAGCATGTCAGCTAAAAGCAGAGAGACGGTGAAAGTGGCAGCTGGGGCTAGGCCTCTGCAGGGGCGGCCGCCGCTGCCTTGATTTATTGTTCCATCTGCTCGGCGCAGTAAGGACACGTCCCCCCAAGCCCCCCACCTCACACACACACATTTGGTTAAAATGAAAAGGACCTCAGAGAGCTGCGCCGCACATTGCTGAAAACGGGAAACTTTTCCTCCACTTTTGTCTTTATCCTATAAACAAGGTGGTGGGTGTTTTTCTGTGAGTGATAAGATTGGACTAATTTACAGACACGGACTGAAGAAAAGCACAAAGGTTAATTTCGGGTTTAAAGCAGGAAAAGTAAAATGATTTTATTGTTGTTTTCTTTTTTAACACAGTTGGAAATAACATGGTCAAACCTTGAGCCTTAAAAACATGAGATTTATGGCTGATTTCCCATGGAAATAGACGAAGGCTGGGAACTGAATTCCCTTCTTTCAGCTCAAATCTCTGCACTGCCACCCGCTGACCCTCAGCCTTGACCTCTGCTTCCAGAACCTCACAAACGCTTCCTGTAGTGGAACTAGGCTGGGAGAGCCGTTCCTGTCCCCTCCTCTCTCCAGCTCTCCTCCTCTCTTCTCCTCATCTCTCTCAGGATGTAGCCTTTGCCTTTTGAGTGTTTCCTGAATTTGGGAAAATCCGTTTTCCTCCTGTGCTTAGTCACATTTTCTTTCCCTGATTTAGTAGGAAGGTCTTGTAATGTTGGTATTATTATTATTAGCATTCATAATAATAATAATAATAATAATAATAATAATAATAATAATAATCTCCTGCCCCAGGGGTATACCTGTCTTGCCACCGATGATTTTGGGGTAGGCTCTAGACCCATGGTAACCCTAAAGATAAGAAGATGGATGGATTGATAGATACTACTACTACTACTACTACTACTAATAATAATAATAATAATAATAATAATAATAATAAGAGCCCCTTTTCTGTACCTGCCATTCTCCTTTTCAAAAAAAAAAAAAAATGAGAGGAAAAAAAGGAAAACACTGGAATGTTTGAACTATGCAGAACCATGGCCCATCCAATCCCTCTCACTCTGCATAATTTACAATGTTTCACGAAAAAGGAGGAAAAAAAAGCCAAAGGATCTGGACGAGACGCTGCCTGAGCAGTATCCATCCTTCAAAAAAAAAAAAAAAAGCAGCCCACCACTCTCACGACATCAATCAAAATTTATGCAAGTGAAAATCCATATGTATGCGGTCCCTCCCTACCTTATTTAATGATGGCGGTAAAAACATGTTGTGGACTTGTCCAAAGCCTTCCCTCTCTTTTTCCCCCCCTGTCCTGCTCTCGACTGCATTAACCCTAGAGGCGTCGAGATTTCTGCACGGCCACCCTAACAGAGTCACAAAGCACATTGATTAAGGCTTGGCACTCGCCAGCGCTCCCAATGATCGGCTAATGAGGAGTGATAAGCGTGCCGACGCACAGGCTGAATACTGAAGTTGGCAGAGTCTGTTCTAATAAGCCTGAGCCTAAAGTGCAGCAGGGGCCTCCCGAGTGCGAGTGTGGGTGGGTGGGTGGATGGGTGGATGGGATGGTGGGTGTGTATGGTGATTGACTATGCCTGCGTATGCGCACACGTGTAGCGATCGAGTGTGTGTTTGAGCACGCGGGTGTGTGTGTGTGCGTGTGTGTGAGAGCGAGAGAGTGAAGCTCTGGAGTTGCCCTCTGCTGCTCGGCGGAGAAGGAAAATTCAGCAGGAAAATGCTTCACAATCTCCTCGGAGGTCGATGCAATAAATAGACAGCAGTTTGCATCCCGGGCTGAGCGTAGCCAGAATTCCGGCCTGCTACCGACTCCTCCAGACCTTACATACATTTGCCTCACTCAGCTGGAGATGGGAGCTCAGCGTGGAGGAGACTATTTGACAAGCCGAATGTTGATAAATTGAACGGCGAGGAAAATCGTCCTGTCCGACCAGTGCTAGTCTTAACAGCTCCAGCAAATCCCGGCCCAAATTTCTCACCTGCTTACTTCCGGGATGATATACACTAGAAATGTATATTATGCACGTTATGCCTGGATTTCTGGTTAAATAACTTGCTATAATGTATCCCCATCTCCAGTTTTCTCTCTCTCTCTCTTTTTCAAGCAGGCTGAGGGAACTGTTGACAAATGGCCGCAGTAAGAAAATAAACGGCATGCATGTTTTACAGTAGCTGCTATAGCAGGGATTTGTTTTGGAGGAGCTCCAGTCCCCCATTCACAAAAGCCGCGCGGTTCAGAGCGCGAGCGCTCGGCTAATATTTACACGAGCCCAAGGCCTGACTGACAAACACCCCGCGCTGCATGGACCCCGGGGTCAGAGGTCACACTACAAATCCAGCTTCTGAGGAACCGGCCAGCCAGCCTGCAGAAGAAGAAACACAGCGCACGTGTGGAGGACGTCACCCAGCACAGCACATCCCGACACAGCCATACAGCACGCTTAGGTCTCTTCTGAAGGAATAAAGCATTGCCATGTCGCGAACTTCCCGCGCTTGTTAATTTGACGAGGTTTTATTAGAACGCTCCTGCCACACTATTTATCTATTTATCTATTGATCAAATCTGAGAGCCTTCATGTTTTGTTTTATCAGCAAAAAAGGAACAGAGCACTGTGACTATAAGGTTGTTACTAAGAGTCAATTTATATTCAATAATATGGACACAGTGTAAACCGCTGCCAGCATTTTCATATTGTGTAAAAATAAATCATAAACATTATTGTATTTATTTGCATATATATTTATTTATTTATTTTAATGAAGCTTTGTTTTACTAATATTATTATTATTTATTTATTTTTTTCAAAAAACTTTGTTTTTCTAAGAAAAATAAAAGTTTCAATGGAAGTCAATGTAAAAGATTTTATTAATCCAGGTTATTTTGGAGCATTTCTATTGGTCCATTCATCATGAAATATATTTGACGCAATGTAAAAAAACAACTGCCAGATTTAGATTAGGGGAAAAAAATGTCAAAAATGTACATACAAAATTTTTTAATAACATTAATGACACACACACACATAGATAGATAGATAGATAGATAGATAGATAGATAGATAGATAGATAGATAGATAGATAGATAGACAGCTGTAAAGTTTTTCTAAATATATATATTTTTTTCATAAATGGAAAAAAACACATTTTCTATATTCAGTTCTATTACATGGGTTCTATTTACTGATAGCCCTAAAATTCATGCCTCTCCTCTTTTCTACAGCACTATTATTGTATTATGCTTACACTCTTTATCTTAATAATGCAGTCAGAGTTTCAATTTGATGCACAGATAATAAAATAGCACAAAACTGCAGTAATATCTGGGCTCTTACAGGTCTGTCTCTGATGCCCTGAATCAGACAAAACAGTGTTTTGTGTTCGGAATCAATCCGATGCCTTTAGTGAAAGAGTGTGTGTCCTAAGAGAGCAGGGCAAACGTGTGCGGTGAGATGCAGCGTTTTTGGCAAAGCGATCTCCACACACTTGATTACGTCTACTCTACCGAGAGTCTCTCTCTCTCTCTCTCTCTCTCTCTCTCTCTCCAGTTCCTCACTTTCCCTTTGCTTCCTCTTCTCCACAGCTCAAAACAACACACACACACACACACACACACACACACACACACAGACATCACTAAGGGGAGCAGTGGCCCCGCTCGTACTGTAACCACAGTGGCTTTCATTAAATCTCACTTTTACACCCGTTCCCCCCTCATTCATCTTCAAACAAGCCCAGAGTACTGCAGTATTTGGATACCTGCTTCTCTACCATTTCTACCAGTCAGAAGTACTGCTTTTGAAGGAGGGCGTGCCGAGCTCCCGCTACGGCCTGTTGTTTCCTTTTCTATGAAACGCTGCGAAGGAAAGATAATAAAAGTTTTTAATCCTAATTTCTGTTCCTCGCAGTTTGTTCAACAGCCGAGGATCCGATTGTTTCCAGATGCCGTGCGGTTGCGAGCCTGTGTTTTTGTTTTCCTTCCAGCCGGCTCAACTCCCGAGGAGAGAAGGCGTCTTTCCACAACGGCGCGTTCCCTCCAACCTGTGGACCTGAATTCCCCAGCCCCTCTGCCTCTCTGTGTCGGGATGTAAAAATAGGAGCCCTGTCATTTCACATTCATTAAGTGTGAAACTCAGAAATTAATAATGTAAAAATATGCTTTTTAATTAGTCTTACATCCAGCCCAATGTGCTAAAATGGGATCAGTCTCTCCCTGTAGACTATTTCTTAATAAAGTATTAGTCTTTGATGCACTGACTTTGACAGGTATGATAAACTGGAGAGGACTTTTGCAGCCACCCCGAACGCTGCTAAAACAGTCCTCCTGCATTTACATGTAATTAACACTGGAAATGTGATATCAAGACAAAACTGCAACGGACAAAAATGTATATTTATACGGGAGGAGATTTATAGTCTGTGTCAATTCCATTTTATTACGCCTGGTGTACAGGCCCATTATTTACACAAGCACTTAATGAAAAAGAGGAGATTGAATCTGGCAACCCAGCTGGTCTTCAATATGAAATAACACAAAGTTAAACTATTTACATTAATAAGGAATTGCAGGCTAGCTGAAATAGCAATCAGGCCTGTATTGGAAATATGAAAAAATACAAAAAATGAAGTACCGGATTCATCAAACGGGTTGCCTTCACAATGAATTTTAATCCTTACCTACATTTAAAAAAGAGAACTGACATGGTTGAAGTTGAAGTTTCCCTTTAATATCAAAGCACTTCAGAAAGCATTTACAGAGATGGTGAAAGACTATGAGTGTGTGTATGTGTTTATGTGTGTGTGTGTGTGTGTGTGTGTGTGTGTGTGTGTGTGTATGTGTGTGTGTCCACTGCACTGTAGGGAATTGGCCTGTAGATACGGCTGTGGAAATGGAATGCAGTCTCGGTGTGTTGAAGGGACGTGCTGAGTTCAAGACCCCCTGGAGTAGCTACTTCAAGCCCTCTACCCCTCTACAACACACCACTTCACAAGAAGCCCTATACACAAAGCAAATCCTCCAACCAACCAAAACACACACACACACACACACACTCTGGAAAAACACCCCTAAAAATGCCCTACACACATATATTGTCGCTTTTACAACAACAACAAAAAATGTACCGCTAGAATTACAACTTTACAGAAGAGGCAAAAAACTTTCTCAGCTTTCAATGGAAGTCAATGTAAAAAAATATATTCCAAATCATTTTAGAGCATTTCTTTTGGTCCATTCATCATGCAATTTGGCCTCAATGTAAAGAACAGCAGCCAGATTCAGAGTGGCTTAAAAAGGGAAAATCGTCCAAAATTGAGATGCAACATTTAAGCATGCCAGCAATGATACATATCTAATTACACATCAGGTTTTATGCCTGAACACTCGGCTAATAAGAACAAAATAGTTTACGAAAATAAGCTTTGCATAAGCTTTGTTAATAGGCCTTGTTTGTACATAATGTGAAGGACTGCCAGATCCACATTATGTCAAAAAGTCAGAACAGCAAAAATTGAGGAGATACACAACCACAGTGATGATGATGATGATGAAGAGAATCTGTGAGGAAAAAAAGAGAGCAAGAAAAAGCTCAGTGATCAACCAAGGACGACAAAAGGGAAAGAACAAAGGATCGTCAGTCAGCTCTACAGTGCGCAGTACTACAGTATACTGCATTAAGCATCAAGCATGAGGCATCAAGCGCATGCAAACCATGGGCGTGAATTAATGAACCCGGCCTTTGCCTAAACCGACTCTAATAAACATCCTCCTTGACAATAAGTGATTGTGAAGACGCTCGCATTGCTCCTGCTTTTCCTGTAACTGCTGCACATGCCTTGCCTTGCCCGTATTCTCCACCACGCCATCCACCACCCCCCCCCCTCCCCCCCTCACACACACACACCCCCCTCACTTCTCTTCCCGTGCATAAAGCGAGGTGTGGGTCGTTAGGGCCAAATCACGCGGCACCTCCTAATTTGAAATAATTAAATCTTTCCTCCTGTCCTCAGAATCCCCTTGAAATATTCATGCGCAGGTTAGAGTTGGCGGGGTGAATTGGAGGCTATCACACGAGCGCCTGACACTCTGTGCCGCTACAGCCTGCAGATGCGGCGCGCGCTTACGAGCAGATTAAAACTGACACTAATTATAATCTGACTAGTGTTATATAACTTAGATGCTCAGGTGAATCCCCCGGCCTGTTCGCCGGCGTTGACAGATCCTGTCACTTTTGTTTAGAGGGCCGAATTGCAGGGAGAAAAGAGGCCCTCTCGTCTGCTCTCGCCGTTCAGGCCGCCTGCCAAATTGGCTCAGGATTCAGACGTGGCTACATCCCCCTTTTTTTTATTTAATTGAAGTGCTAATGAATGGCGGGTACCGTGAGTGAGTGCCACTCTCAAAAAAAAAAAACGACAACGGTGTGAGAGCTAGCTTTTTGAGTGTGATATAGAAGCCTGGGCCTGAGTCTAGAGAGATAGCAGGTTAACCACACACAAGCTTTCCTCCTTAACCGCATAGCCTATTAAAATAAACAACACACCTCAGCTCAGCAACCCACCCCCCCTATTCCCTCTCTCTCTCACACACACACACACTCACACACACACACATACACACGCCCCTATTCTCTTCCAGCTCGCTCACTAGCACAGATTTGCATCTATTTTATTTTTCTCCTCCTGCCATTGACCCACTGGGAGCCGTCTGACAAACTGCACTAATGTCCAAAATCTGGAGCCGAATCTGCTGCCCATTAAGGCCTGAAAGTACAAGATATTAACCTGGTCAATCTGCCTGCATCACCACGCACACACTCAGGGGAGAACACACTCTCTAACACACACACATACACATACCAGAGAGAGAGAGAGAGAGAGAGAGAGAGAGAGAGAGAGAGAGAGAGAGAGAGAGAGGGCTGCCTTTACCAAACAACATAGAAAGTTGAGTGTTTTGGAGATTTTGGCTGATCATTTCGCTGATGGGAAATCCCAGCAGGTTCTAAAACTGTGGCTTTAATACAGTTGGTATTAAACTGAAATCCAGCAGAATTCACTGATCTGCTGTTATTCTGCTTTAATAGAGGTTAAAGTTATTAAATAAAATAAATAAAAGTTTAATTAAGGCAAGACTGCAAACTGTGAACAGGGTCAAACATGTAACTAAGAGAGATCACCAAGAAACTTGAAATGCTGTGTTTATCTATGCAAATACATTAACATGTAATTACATATGCACTCATTTGCATAAATCCCAAGAAGTGAAATCTGAACAGCCTGAATAGCCAGGTTCAAAGTCCCTGTTTCATTTTGTTGACATATTACAAGTAAATGTTTTTACATAGGGGATTTTTAGAAATGCTGCCAAAAAACAATAAAATTGTTTTTGGACATAATGTGTTATATAACTCACGCCATGAATGATATATCAACAATCCTCTCAGTACAGAATCATTCAGAATGAAGATGAAGTCAGAAAACACATAAAACAAAATCTATGGATGTAAATGTTACTGAGGTGGAGATTTCTGGATCAGGGTGTGTGATTCGGCCTTTGTATTTTATTATTATCGAATTATATATATATATATATATATATATATATATATATATATATATATATATATATTCATACAATTGTATTGGAAACTCCTCTTTTTTTCTTTTACAATTGGATGCTAATACAAAGAAAATGGTGCTAGAAAGAGGGGGCTTTACAATGATCCCTGTGGCGACATGCTGCAGATGGCAGTTGCGGTACTGCATGTTGCAATAAAATGCTAAATTTAAGAGAATACAAACAAAGAAAGTACAAAAAAATCACCTACATGTGTATTTTGGTAGTCTGTAGTCTGAAAGTAGTCTAACAGAAGACATGTTATAGAAGCAAAATAGCCCAAAATCTCAAAACTGACCAGAGAAACCTAAAATAATGTTTTTGCCTTCCATTTCAAGCTGGTTTTAACTAATCTTCTGTGGTAAAGTTCAACAGTTTTTATAATTAATGTTTAAATAAAGTTGTTTTTAAATTGTAATAGACATAAATTCACTGTTTCCCCTTATTTTAGCTACAATACAGATTACAGTTAAAAAAAAAAAACAAGAAATAAAAGTTAATTCATGTATGGTTTTTCTTTATGAAATGCATAAAGAGACCTCTGTGTCCTTGCAGAAGGTCTAAACCGTCCATCGTGAGTGTCTCTTGTCCGGCTTTAAGCCTGGGTTTAACCTGGTTTAACCCACATTAGCCTAAGTCAGAACCCATATGTGACACCATGTGGCTTTGCAATGTGGCTGATATATTTACGGCTGCTAATGGCACAATAATTAATATCTTGTTTTCCGTAGGATGAAAAATGACAATCTAAAGACCAATTTAAGGACCATTAATCATAAAAAAAAATGTATTAAGTATATTATGGCTAAGACAAAATACGGAGCTAACAACAACAACAAAAAAAAAAAATAATAAATAAAATAAGCACAGTCTACACATTAGTATTATTGTGCTTTAAATTCAGTCCACTTTTTCTCAGCTTCAACCAAAGTCTTCAATTTAAAGG
This sequence comes from Salminus brasiliensis, assembly GCF_030463535.1. Taxonomy (NCBI): domain Eukaryota; kingdom Metazoa; phylum Chordata; class Actinopteri; order Characiformes; family Bryconidae; genus Salminus; species Salminus brasiliensis. Next base: position 5,592,637 of record NC_132899.1, on the reverse strand, counting down.
TAAAGTTCTTCTAATTAACAAGGCAGCAATTACAGGGAAATTGAAGGCATAAAACAAACACCTCCCTTGATATCAGAGACTTTAATTGCAGCGCAATTACTGTGCATCAAACACACAATGTTCAGTCCTCACACTGGGGCATACAGAGGCGACTAAATTAGTAATTACAGTAACGCTCTTAATGCTGACACTGGAGCAGTTCAAGTTACAGCACTGCCTTATTTTCCTTTAAATGCTCTAAAGAAGAGGAAAAGTTTAAAGAAACGGAGGAGGAAGAAAGTTCAGTGGAGCTCCTTCGGGTTGATACAGGGCATGTGTTGCTCCTAGCATGACTGCCAATCTGCTTCATACGCTCTAAAAGATAAAGATGCTGCAACAGGTTCTTTGAACGATGCCATGGAAGACCCTCTTTTGGTTCCATAAAGAGACATTTTTGTAACAGAAATGTGACCATTACATTGATAAAAACAAAAATTAAAAAATGACATCAAGAGAGTTTATTGGGTCTTCTTAAAAGTTGGTCACTCTAACACATCTCTATGTCAAACATGATTCTTTATGGAGCCAAAAGTTGTTCTTCTATGGCATCACTCAAAGAACCATTTGTAGCAACTTAATTTTTAAGAGTGTTCTTCTAGTTTTAATCCAACATTGAAGTTCATTCGTATCTAAAGCTCATTTACTAGTAATTTCAGATGTAAGTGAATACAGAATACCGTTACCAGGCTCTGAATACGACCCCAGCTGCCTCTTTTGTACTGCGATATTATTTGATTTGATTCCTTTCTTTGCATGATCACATCTTTTTTTTATCAAGGCCTTTCAGGGACACTGTAGATCATCAGGTTTTACTGAATAGTTAACAAAGTGTGCTGATGCAGACCATGCACACAGTAACAATGCTTAAAAATGAATGAAGGTGTCCCTCAGGGTTCAATGCTGGTACCAGTTGTGTTCCCATTATTAAAGGCATTTGCTAGGTGAAGTACAAGCAGTAGCAAAATACAGATATACCATTGCTGCCTTGTAAACACCCTGCTTTATCTGACTGACAGATCGGATCTAAATGAGATTCTTTTGTTAATAAAACTACATTGAGGGGGTTTTCATTTTTCCACACCCCCCCCCCCCCTCCTATTTACAATTAAATGTCAATTTGCAATATTCTGTAAATAACATTGTTTTTGACTTCTATTATGTATATTGTGTATATACACATGTCTTGATATACTGAATGTCTTGCTATGCTTTTGCTGCTGCGACACTGTGAATTTCTTATTTTATCTTATCTTATCCATCACATTTAGCACTACATACATATTCAATGTGCATTTAGATAGCAAGCCACATTGAGACACTGGCAAGTTTATTATATATATTTTTAATGTAATTAATTCTTATGAATTGTAGTTGTATGTCTCATTATTATAACATCAAGCTAATCTTAAGTGTGGCCGTTTTGATAAAACTAAAAAAGTTGTCAAAGCACATGTAATGCATTATGAAAAAAGGGTTCATAGAAAGTAACACAAGTGTCATTGACTGACATGTACAGTACCCAGAATCATCTGTGACTGATTCCCACATAGGCTCCCGCGACAACTCTCCCATGGTTTGGCTGGAGAGACATTCCAGCAATGCTTCAGGAATGGAACTCAGGTTAAAGCTTAACGGACATTTGGGACTCTGCAGGTTTCAGAAAGCTGATGAGATAGAACAGCAGTGTCAGTTCCTCTACACCAGGGACGTTATTTATTCATGCTTATACACTCTGCAGCTATATGGTTAAAGTAAACCGTGTCATTGGTGTGACATCAGCGGGTGTTTTTGTTTAAAGTGTCTGTGCATTCTCAATTCATGTGCTCATCTAAAGCAGAGCCCGTTTTTCAGAAGTCATACGCTGGCGTTTTGTAGGCCTACCTAATGTCCTCGGTGGGTAGCTGACTTGGAAATGAGGGTGTGAAGAAGCTGCTGATGAAGGATTCACTCTGCATGTTGCCAACTTGTCATGATGGTGGGATTAGCATAGCAAAATGCAATAACTGATCTATTCAATTGTGTCCGGTCCACACTATATATATATATAAATTTGTTTGCTTGTTTGTTTATTGTTATTTCATGGACAGTTCATAGAATTTTGATTAGAGATTAGATTTGCTGCATAACAAAACAAAATGTATAGTTTATATGGATTATTAGTATTAATATTATGCTACTGACCTGGACCTTGGCACTATGCTTACATTTGCTGGACCATATAACAAATGAAGCACTTGTGCATGCTCTATATCAGAATATTGGAATTTTTACATAAACATAGTGCACAGTAATAATTAGCATTTTAAATCCATTACACATTAAATAAATAAATAAATAAACTTGTTAGCTTAAATGGGATTCTGTCAATGGAGGAAGCTTGTCCAGGGGTGGAATACTTGCTAGATAGGCCTGTTCTTGTGGGTGGAGCATGGATAGCCAAATGTGCTAAACACTAAGGTTTAGTAAGCAGTAACAACAGGGACCTCTGTACAAACTGGTGGGGCTATTCTTTGGCCCACCTGCAGGTCATGGGCTTTTTAAGGGGTAATACTGCCTTAAAAATGTTGACACCCATTTGTTTGATTTTCCAAACAAAATTGCACTTATGATTGTGAGCTATTACCAACTTTAAAATAAGAATTGATGTGTTAGTCTAGAGATCCAGAAACGCTTCCGTATAGAGGGAATTTCGGCCCGGTATGGCCTTCAGATGCACCCAGCTGAACTTCTAATTAATGCTTATTGCTCAGAAAGGGCTTCTTTATTAAAGCTGCTCCATAGGTCAGCTCTGAATCTCCTCGGTCACCTGCTGTGTGTGCCCTACATTGAGTGATCAGCTGTTGAACCCTCTCTATCTTCTTGCTTTATCGTGGATTGAAGCCTACCACACAATGGCGGGGTGATAGGTCAAGTCAGTGGCCATGTCTATACTTGATCACAGGGCACTGCTGAGTGTGCGTGTGTAAGTGTGTGAGTGTGAGCCCGTGTAAGGAGGAGGATTTCGGCTGTTTGTGCTGCGCACTCTCCCAAACGCTCGTGGGACTACGTGGTGAGCGCATGCAATCAGCCCACTCGAGACCAGCACAGCTGTCAGATAAAAATCAATTGAATTTTAAAGCGCTTTAAAGTAAATATTTAATTCTTGCCTTGGGAACCAATTAAGTGAAGTATGTGAACTTGGAGGCTCTGGTTGAACTGGAGATACACTGGAACCAGCTGGCAAGCCACAGGGATCAAATGAGGAGGGGGCTTTACAGAAAAAAAGATGCAAATCTTTGGTGCGAAGCCTCGGTCTCAATTACGTATTGATGTTTTAAAGATGTGCTAAAGTTGGAGTGGCAGCGAGAGGTTGGAGCGCATCCAGGAAGGTGTGTTGCACAGCAAGCTGCCTGCTAGCTTGTTTACCCTGTACGTTTGTTGCTATTTGCTTTGTTGCTGATGTAATTCCCCATACTCAGAACAGGCATGCCGGAGCATGCTCAGTGCACGGCGCCTAAACACGTGTACGTGTTCGAATGTGAGTGTGTGTGCATGTATATCTGTGTGTGTGTGTGTAATTCTGAACATTTAAAGTAACCTCTGCATTTGTTTCAATGGTGTTTTTCATGGTAAATTAACTAATTAGAAAATTCATTTTTAACATTAAAAGGACAATCACAACTTTTTTTGCATGTGTATTACTTTGAAAACTAGTACAACTCATTTTGTATTATCTGAAAATCAATAATTGTATTTATGAATACTCTTTTTTGATCAATGGTTTTTAATTTGGTCTTTGGATTAACATTTTTATCCATATGGAATATGAGATTATTTGTATGTTATTACTTTATTTATTCATGCTTCTGTAACCTCTGCATGTGGTTTAATAATGAAAGCATATTCATTCTTAACACTAAAAGTGCAATCAGCTTTTTTGCATGTGTATTATTTTGAAAACCAGTATAATTATTTAGATTTTTGAATTATGATTAATAGTCTTTAATTTGTGTATTTTGATATAGGGTATAACAGCTTCTGTCATTGTATTGTGTATTACCAGCTAAACTTTGAAAACCAGTATAAATATTTTTGTGGGAATGCAAACAGGTAAGGTAGTTTTTAAAATAAATCATTTTATTTATTAATACAAATAGACATTTTAAGATAAACTGTCCTTAAATTGTTCTTTGGATTGTCATTTTTCATTCTACAGAAATAATTTTATGAGTGTATTTGTGATGTTACATCATTTATTCATGCTAATATATGCTTCTGTATGTTTAAGTAACCTCTGCATGTGTTTTAATAATGTGAGCATATTAATTCTTAACACTAAAATTACAATCACAACTTTTCTGCAACCTTATTTTCCTGTTTTTATTTTCCTAGTGTTTTACAGCTTGTTACTTGTCTCATATATTAATAAAAAATGTATACATTATCATTTAAATGGTATAACAATTTATGTATGCTGATACGTGTTGCCCTAAATAAATTACCCTGGTTTATCAGTCTACTCAGGCTTTAGTAGAGCTCAGTAACAATGAGATTAATAACTGATCAGCACAGTGATTTATCAGTCTACTCAGGCTTTAGTAGAGCTCAGTAACACTGAGATAAATAACTGATCAGCACAGTGGTTTATCAGTCTACTCAGGCTTTAGCAGAGCTCAGTAATACTGAGATAAATAACTGATCAGCACAGTGATTTATCAGTCTACTCAGGCTTTAGCAGAGCTCAGTAATACTGAGATAAATAACTGATCAGCACAGTGATTTATCAGTCTACTCAGGCTTTAGTAGAGCTCAGTAACACTGAGATAAATAACTGATCAGCACAGTGATTTATCAGTCTACTCAGGCTTTAGTAGAGCTCAGTAACACTGAGATTAATAACTGATCAGCACAGTGATTTATCAGTCTACTCAGGCTTTAGTAGAGCTCAGTAACACTGAGACCAATAACTGATCAGCACAGTGATTTATCAGTCTACTCAGGCTTTAGTAGAGCTCAGTAACACTGAGATCAATAACTGATCAGCACAGTGATTTATCAGTCTACTCAGGCTTTAGTAGAGCTCAGTAACACTGAGATCAATAACTGATCAGCACAGTGATTTATCAGTCTACTCAGGCTTTAGTAGAGCTCAGTAACACTGAGATAAATAACTGATCAGCACAGTGATTTATCAGTCTACTCATGCTTTAGTAGAGATCAGTAACACTAAGATAAATAACCCCAATGTTTTAAATGTTGTATATAAATTGGTCGATGTGAATCTTAAGGTATTCTTCTATTTGATTGAAAGACATCTAGAGGCCTTCTAGCTACATAGAGTAGCATCTCTCTCCCTCTCTCTCTCTCTCTCTCTCTCTCTCTGTCTCTCTCTCGCTCTCTTTCACACTTTTTATTCTGGGCTTGAGGTCGTGGGACTGTGCTCCAGCAGGATGTGGTTCACTCACTGATCAGACGAAAGCCAGCATCTCTTCCTCTCCTCCATCCCTCAGCACTTCCTGTTCCTGTACCCAGGCCTCTGCTACCTGTGTTTAACATGATCTGGAAAGGAAAAGTAGGAACTGGCTACCACTCATCCAGTCCTCAATCCTCAGTGGAGAGTTAGGATGCTTCAATAACCCTTACTGAAGATTCCAAGCCACCGTGGACTTGCTTTCACCGTACATCAGCATTATCAACATTTGAACTTGCTTAAGTTTTGCTTTTCCTCCTAAAGACACAGCGCACTACAGAAGCTCTACAGAAGCCACTCACGAATTCTGATTCATGTCACTGCCACGTATTTGGCAATTTATCACACGCTCTCTTGTTCTACATGAGTTGCTATCCGCTTGCTACAAAGCATCTTCAGGTAAACTCGGATCGTCTCCCTCTCCCTCTCTTAAGCTAGCAGAACCGAAGAAACGAGAGAACAAGGACGTTTCAACTCGTACCTGTCACTTAACAATACCATCGGCACGCCTTAGAACTTCTCTACCTGCTTAAACTGCTTCTTGATCAGCACTTACAGCTGCTGCCAGGACTATTTCCACCTCCGAGGGAAAGTGTCGGAATTCTGCCTAAACGTCTCTGCTTAGCAGGATGTGCACCTCGCTTTGTAACTCTCTCTCTCTCTCTTTCTTTTTCTCTCTCTCTCTCTCTCGCACTCTCTCCCTCTTTATGTCTATCTCTCTCGCTCCTCTTCTGGTTGTCAGGCCAAACTTTTGCATCAGCTGTTTTCTATCCACTCATGAAAGAAGGAGAATGAAGAGAGAGAGAGAGAGAAAATGAGAGAGAGAGAGAGAGAGAGAGAGAGGGAAGGAGGGAGGAGGTGGTGGTGTTGTGGAGTGGAGCCTCCTCACACAGAGAAGTTTAATGTCAGACAAGAAGAGGAAGCCTCAAAGATCCAAAAAGAGCACCTCGGGCGCTGGCTGCAAGACATATGAGTGACTGACAATGGCTACACATGGGCGCTAATCTGCGTGCATATGTGTTACAGAAGAGTATGTGTGTGTGTGTGTGTGTGTGTGTGTGTGTGTGTGGATGCAGCTCTGTGGTGACAAAACTGTGAAGAACAACAGAGAATGGAAGGGGCTGCTTTGTGGAAGCCCATGTAACTGACAGTCACTGAGGCTGCACGAGGCGTTCTGACAGCCCGGCCGTTTTGTAGTTTGATGCGGGAGAAAAGAGGAAGGCCTCATCTGTATGCTCTTTCTCTCGCTCGTCATTCAGCCGAGAACAAAACCAGTGGAACAAAGCGATGGAGAACGATATGACTAAACCGATAACAGCAAGAAATAGCCAAGCAGGAATTGTACAGAAGTTGAAGAAGTGCTAATGTACCTACATTCCTGAAAAAGAAAGGTTCGTCAGAGGTGCTGAAACTAAGATCAGACAACTTTTACTGTGGCCTTCAGCTAAACTGATAGTAGTGAAGGACCTTTAGAAAGCATGGAAAGCTCACACACAAACATATTAAGGTTCTCTACTTAGGTAAAGGTGCAAGTATCTGTCACTGTACACTGTGCAGTGAAATGTGTCCTCCACATTTGACCAAACTGTGGTGGTGAACACACACACACACACACACAATAGTGAACTAGGGCCAGTGAGCACACACACTCAGAGCAGTGGGCAGCCAACTCCAGCACCTGAGGAGCAGAGAAGGTGAAGGGCCTTGCTGAAGGGCCCAACAGTGGCAGCTTGCCGAGCCCGGGTATCGAACCCACAACCCTGTTATCAACAGCCTGGAGCTTAAACCTCTGAGCCATCACTGCAGCTCTGCAGTTGAAGGATAAAATATTGATTAATTGAGAACCTGTACAATATCTGGGTAGTTTTAGGATGGAAAGCTCAATTACAAAGAATGAAGGTTCTTAAATTAGCCCTGACTTGTAGCGTAATGAGAAATTTTGAATTCGTTTGGAGCCATTACATGATATGAAGGTTTTAAAGTGGAACGATCACCTAAAAATGAAGGTTTTTAAAAATTAGACTGGAAAAAAAACTCAAACTGGTACACCACTTCTACATTATTTGAAGGTTCTAGTATGGAAATGAAAAATATGAAAAAAAATTAAGGGTCTTAAATTGTCATTGACTTTGATAAATAGTTTACAAGGGAAAACGTATGCAATTATTACAGAACCTTTACATAATGTGAAGGTTCTAGCATGGAAGCTCATTTACAAAAAAATAAGGTTCTTAAATCCAACCTGACTTGTAGCTAAATATGAAACTTTTATTGGTTTGGAACTATTAAATTATACGTTTATGAGGTTTTACAGTGGAACGCGCACCTAAAAATGAAGGTTCTTAAAGATTAGGCATGAAAAAAACCCTCAAACTGGTACACAACATTTACATTATTTGGAGGTTCTATAATGAAAAGCTCATTTACAAAAAATGAAGGTTCGTAATGTAGCCCCGAAAATTTTAATGAGTTTGGATTAGAGCCTTTACAGCATATGAAGTTTTTGAAATGGAGAGCTCATATAGAAAATTAAAGGCTTTTAAAGGGCTCTTGGTTTTGATGAATGATTTAGAGGGAAAAAAGTATTTCCTTTATACAAAGTTGTGAAATTTTTAACCGTTCTACTATCAAAATCTCATACAAAAAAAAAAAAAAGCTTTTTAAATCTTAATTTTTTATAAAAAAAGACTATATAATATGAAGGTTCGAGAAACATCTAGATATAAAGCTTGTATACAAAAGATGAAGGCTCTTCAATGGTCAGTGACTTGGATGACTAGATCAGAATGGAACGTTTTTTATTTAGTTCAGAAGGTGTTAGAATAGAAAGAAAAAAAACAATGGTTCTTTAAAATTATACAGGGAACAATCTGGTGCACAACTTTTTACATTATTTGGAGGTTTTAGAAAGGAACACTTACATACCAAAACCTAAGATTCTTAAATGTTTCCTATCTCTGATCTGCAGTAAAAAACAGCATTTTAATTAGTCTAGATCGTGTGAATGTTCTACCACTTGAAGCTTTCTTACAAACAATAAAAGTTCTTGGCTTGGATGAATAGTTTACAGGGGAACATTGTTGTAAAATTAGTATAGAACATGTGCATGGGAAGTTCATTGTGTAATTAGTGTGGAACTTATTTAGAGGTTCTAGAATGAAAACCTGCAAGAAATGGAGGTTCTTCAATGGTCCTTCCCTTGGATTAATAGCTTAGAGGGGGAAATCAGCACAGAACCTTTATGTGTGAAGGTTCTAGCATGTAAAGCTCATATACAAAAAAAAAAAATAATAAGGTTCTTAAATGGTTCTTGGATTGGATTAATAATAATTAGATGGGAATGTTTTGTATATTAGTACAGAACCATAACATGGTTCACATCATTATTTTATGACACTTAATGGACCAGAACCAGAAATCATTTTGTATACTGTACACAGTTGGAGAACCACTTATTTAAGAAACCAAATGTGTGTTCTTCTGCGGCATTGCTCAGAACCACATTTAACATCTTTATTTCTAAGAGTACAGTGAAAATACTGGAATTTAATGAGAATTTCATTTACTGCACTAATAACATTCTGTGATGGTTCTAGCATGGGACGTTAACAGAGAAAAATCAAGGTTATTAAACAGTTCTTGGTCAGACCTGTAGTTTAAAGAAAACAAATAATTAGTTCAGAAACTTTACACTGTGTACAGGTTCTAGCACGGAAAGCTCATTGGCTTGGATAAATAAATACATTACAGGGAACAAATCTACAGACTAGTACATAACTAAAACAGTACCTTCACATAATGTGAGGGTTATTGAATGGAAGCCAGATACAAAAAAAAAAAGTTTCTTAAATGATCTTCTTAAACCAAAATTCAGGCAAATATTTGATATAAAATAATATGTTACACTCTTGACAAGTGTAAACCCCCCTTTTTAGGACGATAAGTGCACTACACCCTCTGAATTTTGCCATTTTGCATACTGTACACAGTTGAAGAACCACTGCATTAGGAACCCAAAGGTGGTTCTTCTGCAGCATCGCTCAGAACCACATTTAACATCTTTATTTCTAAGAGTACAGTGAAAATACTGGAATTTAATGGGATGAGTTGGGGTTAGGTTGCGATGGGGGTGTTCTACTTCAATCTAAATGGAGTGTCACAGCACATGACAGAAAATTATAATAATATGACAATCCTCTTATTATATTTATTACAGCTCCACGACAGAGTGAGAGATTTGACGGAAGAGGAATTAGCATTGTCAGCCTGTCATTTGGTTGGAGGATTTGTAATTTAGCTTTAGGTTAATGATCTTTTCTCAGTAAGTGACACCTTGTTAACAAGATCAACACTCATTATCGTTTCTGGCTTTCAGAGGGGGAAACACATTCACACGTGAATCCTGTCAGTGATGTTGATGTCGATGTGAGATCCAAGTAGAAAGTCTTCAGCAGAAAAGTTTTTTATTTTTTTTTTTTTATTAACTTCTTAACACTCCAAGGTTTACTACACACTAAGGTGTATTACCCAGTAACTGGTGGGGCTGTTCTCTGGTAATGGAAGTCTGTAATAGTAGGTTTAGCTGACCATAGGGGTTAAAAGTTTTGTTTATGTTTAAGGGGTTAAAACTACTTTATTAAAACTTACTGGTGTCAAACAGAAGAGTATAAATAATAACAAAATTTCATTCTGTTATTTTGAATTAACCCCATAAACAGACTATAGACCGCCAACAGGTCGACAGACCTCCATGAGCAAAGAATAGCCCCACCAGTTTGTACAGAAGTCCCTGTAGTTAGAGTGTAATACACCATTTTACATTACTGTATGGCTATATCTTAATATAAAGAAAAAGATGCCATAAAAACATTGTTTGCTCTCCAAAGATACTGTAAATAAGATTTGTGACCATGGAGATCCTTTCAAGGAAAAATAATAAAATGCATCTAATATTTCCAGACTAATTTCAGTGTACCTCAGAATGTCCTTGGCGTAGTTGAATAACGAGAGTTCAGTAAATGGGACTGATAAACTGTGAACCTCAAATGCTTTAAAAGAAAATCCAGCAGGACCTAAACTGAGCTGTAAAAAAGGCCAGTTCTGAAACCCCAAAACTGTCTTGACTCCATATTTACACCTCTGTAATTTACATACATATACATTACATTTATGTACATTTACAGCATTTAGCTGATGCTCTTATCCAGAGCGACTTACAAGGTTACTCGTATTACAGAGGTGGGCCAGTGTAGTGTTAGGAGTCTTGCCCAAGGACTCTTATTGGTGTAGCGCAGCATAGTGACCTAGATCAGGATTTGAACCCCAGTCTCTGGTGTGGTAGCTCAGTGGCAGGTAGTGGTGTTATCTGTTGCGTGACACCAACCACCATACATACATAAACTCCACCCACTAGAGAAATGCCTAGTCTAACCTGGTGATGTAGAGCAGTGGAGAACAGCTCATCACTCCCAGACTCTGCTAGCTTGTACCATCTCTTCTCCCCGTTGTCCATTCGCTCAAAAACAAGCTGGAGCTAAACACACATCAAATGGAAAAGCACTGGCTTATATAAATTTATTTATTTATTTATTTATTTATTTATTTATTTATTTATTTATTAGAAAGCCAAACTCAGCTGGTGTGGCTAGTTCAAGATAACCAGCTATAATCTCTTCAACTTGCTAACAGCTTATCATACTAAGTGGACACAAGGAGAGGACAGCTGTAAGACGTTTTGTTACAGTGTTAAACCTATGCTATAATATATAGGTTCTGTGAACCAACACTGGTGCCGTAAACCAGCCAATGAGAACAAAGCTTTAGTTTTTGTGTTTCACAAGCCCTCTGTAAAAGGGAAATTAGTGTGATTAATTGTAGGGCAAGATAACAGGGTGGTAAACAGGCTTTTTTTATGGAATTTTTACACTTTAGCCAAAACTCACATACTTTATACATCAAAGAGCCTAAAATACTGAATAACTGCATTTTTAGTGTTATTAAACATTCTTGCAAGAATCCTTGTGTTACATTAAAATTCTGTCCTTCAAAAATTAATTTACAAAAAAATTAGTCTTTAAAGATCCATCCATTGAAATGTTTTGTGGGGAATGCAAATTTGTCAATTTGTGGCACAACATGGCAACATAGAGCTCTAATTTGAATCAAATTAAAGGCCTCTAAAACAAAATGCAATGAAATAAAGCAGTGTTGAATTTTTTACCGTTTATTCTCTGGCTCATTGCACTATTCATGCCCACATGAGCCTGCCATATGAAATCAGGGCTCCTCGCTTTCATTGTAAATGGGCCTAGTCTGCATGGCAGGCCTTGTTAGCTAATATCAGACGGCTGGGTAGGGCCTTATGACAAATTCATTAAACTCCTCCACAGCTCGGCGATAGCAGCCGAGACATCTGATGAATATTCCACAGCCGTGTGTTTTTCCTTCATCCGTAATTATCAACACACGCTATTTCACGCCGAATCAATTATCGCGTCCTGAAGAGCATTTTTAATCCAAAACATTTATTGACATGAACTCAAACGCAAACTGTGAAACAAACACAGCATATCTCTCATTGGAGAATCTGTCGGGCGCTTTGCTTGGACTTGAAGTCGCACATTAGTGAGCTCCCACACACACATACATTCACACACACACACACACACACACACATCATTTGGTCGTGTTGCATCGTGTTCTCGCCACAACAGATGTTGGCTCCCACAAGCTCTCATAATGCCTTCCCCTGATGCAGACAGATTGGACGCCCGCTTCTTTTGTTTTCAGCCACCTCATCTGGCGTGAGGCTGTTATTCGTACGAGTCCCTCACCATTTAAGATGATAAAGCCTCCACTAACTGCACTGACATATGGAGCTGGGGCTGCTGCTGGAAATGTCTAAATGTTTTCCGCTAAATGAGCTCAAAGTGAGACAAGTCGCATGCCGGAGCTTCATTTGAGGTCCAGTCAATTCTGTTCAAATTTATTTATGTGAAGTTTTGCACAACGCATGTTGTCAGAAGGCTGTTTTTTACAAATTCGGATTAAAACCGCTAATGAGCCAGCAAGGAAGGGACACAAATGTCCTTTAGAGCATCAAAGGAACCAGACTTAGAAGGGAAGCCCATTCTTTACTCTCAAATAAAGATGCCACTAGTTGATGCCATGTAAGAAACACTGTTGGTTTCGTAAAGCAATTTTTGTTTCATCATATCTAGAGATTCTACCAATTTCTGGGTTTTTCCTGAAACTCCTGGAAAGTTCATTAAACTGAAAAAGGTTCTTCAGATCCACACATCCTATTAATCAAAATGAGATTAATATCCTTTGAAAGGTTTTTAGAGAATAGAAAGTGGTTCTGCAGGAGCATTACATAAAGAATCAGAAAACTTTTTACCAATTTTATTTCTTCATAAAATCTTTATCTCATATGAGGTTCTTAAAACTTTACATAGGTTCTTCACACTTACACATCTAATTTTTTCGGATAATTTTCTATTTTCTATTTATCTAAAGAAACTATAGATTTTCAAACAGTAGGTTTTCAAACTACATCCAACTACATCCAAATGTTACTTAAAAGGGTCTTTCAAAGAACCATCTGCTAAAAGCCAACCACAAATGGATCATTCTCACAATGGAATGACTCTGAAGAACCTTTTTTGGCAAGTTTCTTCAAAAGAACGTAAGATAGCACAGCTTCACTTTTGGTGCTGTAAATTTGAAAGAAGGTACTACTTTTCTAGGGTAACACACCAGGTGCTGCAGAGAATCTGTGCAGCTCACAGGCGTTACATGAAGAATTAGAGAACTTTTCACAAAAGAAATTAAAGAACTTTTTATTTTGAAGAGTCTTCTTTGGTTGATACTGTATGACAAAATCACAATAACACTGATCACAAGGAAAATAAGGAAGAAGCACAGTAGAAACATCCAGATAAAACTGAGGTGAAATCTAAAAGAAACTGCCACTAACTAGTGTTGTCAAGGAAAGACTTAGGAGGAGATCCAATGAACTAACAAGCCAGAGTTTCCACAAACTGTATATATATATACTCTTTAAAAATGTTCCTAAGTGGGTCCTAAATAATTCTTGGTTTTGATGTAGGTTTCTAGGTAAACCTTTAGTTTGTAAACAGCATTTACATTATGTGAAGGTACTAAATCTTAAATAGGTTCTTCACACATTAGATGTTCTCTACAAAATGATTATCAATACAAAAAAAATTATATTTGAGTGTAAAGTTTACGTAAAGTTACTGTTTTTTTTTTTTTAACTTTACATAGGTTCTTTACACTTTCATGTCTAATGTTTTCTAATATACATATACACCCACCCACCATATATATGCTGTTTACAAACTAAAGGTTTACCTAGAACTGTACATCAAAACCAAGAATTATTTAGGACCCACTTAGGAACAGTTTTAAAGGGTATATATGTACAGTTTGTGGAAACTTTCCTTGACAACAGTGGCAGTTTCTTTTAGATTTCACCTCAGTTTTATCTGGATGCTTGTACTGTGCTTCTTCCTTATTTTCCTTGCGGTCAGTGTTATTGTGATTTTGCCATACAGTATCAACCAAAGAAGACTCTCATTTCTTCATAGACATGATAAATGTCTATGTCTTTATTGACATGATAAACATATCTAATACTATTCACTAGCTAATAAAGTAGGTTCACATTGGTTCTTTACACTTTCATATCTAATGTGAAAAAACCCAGAAAAAAGATATGACGAATACAAAAAGCACTTTTAAAGTTTTTAACGTTTAGAGTTTGTTAAACTTTAAAAAGGTTCTTCAGATATATATAGTGTGAAGAACCTATGTAAAGATTTACAAGTACCATTTGGACGTAGTTTGAAAACCTATTCTTTAGATAGAATGTATATATATATATATATATATATATATATATATATATATATATATATATATCCAAATGGTACTCAAAAGTGTCCTATAAAGAACCATCCACTGAAAGTCAACCAAAAATGGATCTTCTACGAAAAGAATGTAACACAGCTTCACTTTTGGTGCTGTAAATCTGCATGAAAGCACTTCTTTCCCTGGATAACACACCAGATGCAGCAGAGAATCTGTGCAGCTCACAGCTCAGCTGGCATATGTGAGAGCAAGAGACAAAAAGAAAAAGCAAGAAAGAAAAAGAAAGAGAAAGAGAGAGAGAGAGAGAGAGAGAGAGAGAGAGAGAAAAAAACAAGGTGATCAGAACAAATAACTGGGCTAGCTGAGTGGCTATGAGCTTTATTTCCATCTTCTTACACACACAAGACCTCGAACCTGAGCTCAGTCCTGCTATGTGCAAAGATTTCATCCTTGTTTTCAGAAAAGTAGCCTTAATGAATCTGTGGCAGTGTTTCAGCCTCCCTTATATCCGCACTGACCTTCAACCGCCAGCCAATCTTAAAAAACCGAGGTGCGCTTTTCCTCCCTTTTTCACACTCCTGCCTGCCGCAAGCGGTGGGTTATCTGGCGGCGGTGGTGTTGGTTTACTGGGAGCTGGCCTTGGTGTTGACAGACTGTTACCTGTGTGGGGGGTCTCCATTGCGGCTACATTAGCCCATATGGCCTGAGTTAGTTTCCATTGAAGCCGTGGCCTAATTACGAGGCAGCGAGAGAATGTTCGCCGATGACGATCGGGCCGCGGCGTTTGTGCCTCATCCAACCCCTACGGTGAGTCGCACCTGTTCCCCTTTTTAAAAGCCCTCTTTCAGTTTAGCTCTTGGCTACAGCCACCAAATGACCTATCCAGGGGGCAATAACGCCTTTGCTGTTTAGCCCCGTCGTCAAGCTACGGAGTCAGCAGGCTCTGGTGCAGGGGAGAATGCGTCCCAATGCTAGATTGAGCCAGAGATTGCAGCTGCTTGGCTTTTTAGCTCTAAGCAAATGTAAAGGAATTAGGAGATCCACTACATAGATTGCTGCAGTGCTCATAGCACAGGACAAATGACAGCAAACTCATGAATAAAGGTGCAAAATAATGGCCCGCTGGAGTGATGCCATAGAAGAACCATTTGGACGGACGTGGATGGATGGACGTCATGGATGGACGTCAATGCAGTCCACAAAAAAATACCTTTTCAGGTTTAGAAAGCTTTCACATAATCTAAATGCACCATTGCAGTTAAATGATGTTTCTACACTCTTAAAAATAAAGGTGCCTCAAATGGTTGTTTTAGAGATGCTGTAGAGGAACCACTTTTGGTTCCAT
This sequence comes from Salminus brasiliensis, assembly GCF_030463535.1. Classification (NCBI taxonomy): domain Eukaryota; kingdom Metazoa; phylum Chordata; class Actinopteri; order Characiformes; family Bryconidae; genus Salminus; species Salminus brasiliensis. Next base: position 5,576,909 of record NC_132899.1, on the reverse strand, counting down.
GGAGAATGGATGGACACAGATGGATGGACCATTTCCTGCTAAAAGAAACCTTTCATATAATCTGAATGCTCTAAACAAGTTAATGTGTGTTCCTACACTTTTCAAAATAAAGGGGATTAGAATGGTTCTTTAAGGGGTAACATAGAGGAATCACTTTTGATTGGACCAAGAAGAAACATTTCCATACAATCTAAACGCTCTAAACCATTCAATGCTTCCACTCTTTTATAAATAAAGATGATTCAAATGGTTCTTCAAGGGATGCCATGGAAGAACCACTTTTGGTTCTATAGAGAATGGAAGGAAACCAATGGATGGACCATTTTCTGCTAAAAGAATCCTTTCCACATAACCTGAATGCTCTAAACCAGTTAATGTTCCCAAAACTAAAAGGCTTGAATGATTCTTTTCTATTCTTTTAAAGATACCATAGAGGAACCACTTTTGGCTTCTAAAAGAATGGATGGAGCATTTTTCACATAATTTAAATGCTCTAAACCATCAAATACTGTTTCCACTCTCTTATAAATAAGATTATTCATTAAGGGATGCCATAGAAGGACCACTTTTGGTTCCATAGAGAATGGAAGGACACCAGGATGGACTATTTTCTGCTAAAATAAAACATTTCCAAACTTGGTTCTTTAAGGGGTGCCATAGACGAACCACTTTTGGCTCCTTAAAGAATGGATGGAGCATTTTTTGTAAGAAGAAACCTTTTCACATAAGCTAAATGCTCTAAACCATCAAATACTGTTTCCACTCTCTTATAAATAAGATTATTTATCAAGGGATGCCATAGAAGGACCACTTTTGGTTCCATAGAGAATGGAAGGACACCAATGGATGGACCATTTTCTGCTAAAATAAAACACTTCCATATAATCTTAATGCTCTAAATAAGTTAAAGTGTGTTCCTAAAATAAAGAGGATTTAAAAGGTTATTTGAAGAATCCCATAGAAGAACCACTTTTCCTTTTTTCTTAAAGAATGGATGGGCTCTTTTTTCCAAGAAGATATATTTTTACATGATCTAAATGCTCTAAACAAGTTAACATGTGTTCCTATACTTTGAACGGTTCTTTACAGGGTTCCAGAGGAACCACTTTTGGCTCCTTAAAGAATGGATGGACCATTTTGTGCAAGAAGAAACCTTTCCATATAATCTTAACACTTTAAACCAGTTAAAGTATGTTTCTAAAACTAAAGGGGATATTAATGTTTTGAGGAATCCCAGAGAGGAACCACCTTTGGTTCCTTAGAAAATGGATGGACCATTTTTTTTTTGTTTGTTTTTTGCAGGAAGAAACATTTCCAAATAATCTAAATGCTCCAAACCATTAAATAATGTTTCCACTCTCTTATAAATAAAGATGATTCAAATGGTTCTTCAATGGATGCCAAAGAAGGACCACTTTTGGTTGATTAAAGAATTGATGGACACCAATAGATGGACCATTTTTTGCTAGACGAAACCTTTCCACATCATCTAAATGCTCTAAACCAGTTGAAGTATTTTCCTGCACTTTTAAAAATAAAGATGCTTCAATGGTTGATTGAGCGAGGCCATAGAAGAACTTTAATCAAGAACTTTTGCATCAATGAAAAGTTCTTTAGGCCAAGCTCATATCTAACTCCATTGCAAAAATGGCTCTTCATGGAGCCAAAAGTGGTTCTTCTACGGCATTGCTCACCTCACATGAGGTTCCTATGCTACACTAGGACACTAGGAGAACCTTCACTAGGCCTGAGTAAGATGTGTCTCTGGAAAACAGCAGCAAATGGGTTTGAGCTTCAGCTTTTTTTAAACAACACCCAGCAACATTAAAATTCTTTTTTTTTTTTTTTTTGGGACATTGATCTGGGATAGGGGGGCCTCTGTGGGGACCCCAGGTTCCAGTGCCGTGTGGTGGAATGACTGGCTGAAAGCATGCAGGGAGATTTGAGTGCTTTGAGCCTCAGCTTGACTCAACAACCATTTCCCCTCTGCTTTGGATTTTGTTGTTCCTTGTTACGATGAGAGAGAGAGCGAGGAAAAGAGAGGGAGACAGAGCGATACAAGCCTTTGATGAAAATGTTAGTTGTGGTCGGAAGTCTCTCTCTCTTTTTCTCCCCCTCTCTCTCACTCTCTCTCTCTCTCGCACTTTCGTTTTTGGTGTCAGCACTTCTGAGGGAGAGTGGTATGGTAATGCGTTCGGCTGCCTGGAAAAAGCTGTCAGAAAACACACACCTCAGCGGTGGCGCGATAATTCGACCGGGCTGCTGTCTGCCTCGCTCTCCGGGTCCCCCTCATTATGCAGGGCGCGAGAGTGACGGCGGCGCTCGCTGTTTTATCTGTCAGCTTCCCCTCCATGGCGCGTCTTCATAGCTCGTGTGGAAGTTGCTAACATCAAAGGCAGCTGTCGCGGAGGCAGCCGGAGCACTGGAGGTTGCTCCTGAAAGGTGACAATTGAATCTTTTCTTTTCGTTTTTTCCCCCCCACCACCACCCTCTCTTTCTCGCTGGTGCCTGTTTGCGTGTAAACGTGCCGTGCGAATAGACTTCATTTGACTCGCTTGCTCATGGGTAAATAGCGGCATGAAAGAAGGCCGCAGTGTGACAGTGATGTGTGAAGGCGAAAGAGAGTGCGAGAGAGAGAGCGAGGCCTTCTTTTCTCTCTCTTTCTTCTCTTTTTGTCTCGTTAATAAACAACATCACATCCCAAACACTTCCAATCAGGGCTGAATAAAGCGGATGACAGCAAAGAAACAGGTACAGCTTACATGTTTGTGACAACATATTTTTGGAGGTAAACTTAAGTCACGTGGCATTTGTAGAGGTAGAGGTGCACCATTAAACCCTTTAGGCTCCAGCAGAACAGTGCAGGAATGGAAGCTACTAGCCACCAATTGCACCACTTGTGCACCACTTGTTCTTTGGGGGATATCACAGGAGCACTGCTGTTGGTTCCTTAAAAAAATATATTTTTAAACAGACATGTAAGCAACTAAGAGGGTTCTTTAAAACCCATGTTTGCTCAGGAGATGAATGTGTGAACCGTACTTGATGGCGATGGTCAAAAGCCGATCCGCACCAAGAGCCCTTCCAGCTTCAAGTACGGCTCGGCTCGACCCGCCATCCCTCAAAAATCCACGGAAGACAAGCGTCCAGACTTTTTTCTGTTCTGCACCGAAGTAGTGGAGCGAACTTCCCCTGGGTGTCCGAAAAGCAGAGTCCAACGCTCACTGTCTTCAAACCCTTCCCTGAGTGGGAAGACCCTCCTCTTCTGAGAGTACTCAGGCGAAGAGAAGAGTACTATGGTCGCCTTATTGACTTGTGTTTAGTAGAGTCTAAACTTAGAGGTATCTTTGAATTATTAGTCTATTCAGACTAGCTGAGGTTTTTTCTTGAGTAAATAGCAAAGCACTTTTGTAAGTCGCTCTGGAGAAGAACGTCTGCTAAATGCCTTAAATGTAAATGATTGTGAAGACCCTTCCAAAGCCCTATTTCTCAGCCCTGGCCCTGCACATTTTAGTGGACTCCTTGCTTTAACACAGCCCCTGTAACTCTGAAAGGGCTTGTTAATGGGCTGATTAGTTGAATCAGGTGTGTTGGGAGACGGGAAAGCACTGAAATGTGTGGGGCAGGGTGCCTCCAGGACCAGGGTTAAGAAACAGTGGTCTAAAGAACCCATGTAGCAACTTTATAAGAGATGTGTGACAGTGAGAGAGGGAGCGAGTGAAGACTTCCTGTCTATCATGTGGCATTTGTAGAGGCAGAGATGCCCCATTAAACCCTCCAAAGGTAGGTAGAACCATTTAGGCTTCAACAGAACAGCTCAGGAACGGAAACTTCAAGCCACCAATTGCACCACGTGTTTTTTGAGGGTTACACCAGGGAAACTGCAGTTGGTTCCCTAAATAACTGTGTTTAAAAAGATATTTGACATTTTAAAAGTTAGTCTATGTGTGAATGTGAACATCCTTCTAAAGGTTTCCCAACCTTGGTTCTGGAGTCAACCTGCCCTGCGCAAGGGCTTGTTAATGAGCTGATTAGTTGAATCAGGTGTGTTGGGAGCAAGGAAAGCACTGAAATGTGCAGGGCAGGGTGACTCCAGGACCAGGGTTAAGAAATGGTGGTCAGAAGAACCCTCACCTGCTGTAAAAGACTTTATGGCATTGCTTAAATGACCAAAAAGTACATATAATGTATTTTAGGGTGCCTGGGTCTGAAGGCACCCTGCCCTGCACATTTTAGTGACTCCCTGATTTAACACAGCCCCTGCAACTCTGGGGAATGGAAGGGCTGGTTAATGAGCTGATTAGTAGAATCAGGTGTGTTGGTAGCAGGGGAAGCAGTGAAATGTGCAGGGTGACTCCAGGACCAGGGTTGGTTGAGAAACAGTGGTCTAAAGAATCCTCACCTGCTCTAAAGTTACACTGTAAAAGTCTGGTTCTGTTCCAGTTAAAGGGTTCTTCCTAGAACCTTCATACACTATATGGACAAAAGTATTAGGACACCTGCTTGCTCAACGTAAAGGGCAGCTGCTGTGTTGTGGTAATGTTAAAAGGATATGAAGAAAGTTATGAATTAGGTTTGGGTGATATTGTACAAATATTACATTGTGATATTTAAAGACAATTTCACAATCCACAATATTTATTGCAGTATTTTGATATGCAGATAAAATGCCTGAGTAGCGACAGATTTCCAAAAAACTGCAATTCAAAGTGAGGACAGTGATCTTTATTCAAAATCTGCTGCTCTTACACTATCTGTGGCATTAATCATGATATTGATACAATATCAATATGTCACATTTCCCACTTCTATTATAAACACAGTACATAAACAAGCTCCTTGTGACTGTATAAGTGTATAAGTTAAGTTTATAAGTATATATAATTGTATATGTATAAGTTTGTCCTGCTTTTGTTAGACTACCTTTCTCTACTGTCCAGGCAAGAAGGCTTTCTACCAGAGTTTGGAGAAGGATTGCTGTGAGGATTTGATTGCATTTAGTGACAATAGCGTTAGTGAGGCCAGGATGTTAGATGATGACCACCCGACCTCATCCCCAACTCCCCAACTCATCCCAAAAATATTCAGAAGTATTGGATGGAGCTCCACCATCATTCTAGAGAACACAGTTCCACTGCTCCACAGCTCAATGCTGGGGGTCTTTATACCCCTCTAACCCAAAAAATGTATAAACAAATAAACACATAAAAACATTTATTAAAATAATTTTAAGGGACTAATTATGTTCTTCTGTGACCTTATTGGCACCGTTTGAAGAGTGTCTTACGTATGAATCATCTTACTAGCAACATTAAGAGTCTCGCTCAAGGACTGTCATTGGTGTAGTGTGGTGGGCTTACCTGGCCAGGATATTGATCCCCATATACTACAGGGAAGCCACTGTTATAAGGGGACGAGGGGTTATAACCCTCTAGCCCATGTCTGGCATTGGGCATGGTGCCAGTAGGTTCCACTGTAGTTTTATCTGCTCCAGAGAGTCCTATTCTATTGGCAATGCTTCTCTACATGGACTAGACAACCTGTGTGGTGTGATCATTTGCACATCTGTGCAAATCAGCAATGACTGCAACTGAAAATAGCTGAATGCATTCATTAGAAGGGGTGTCCACAAATATTTGGACATGTAGTGTATACATATACATTAACTGTTAACTAAAGGTATTTGTTTGAGTCTTCACAGAAATCAGGGTCCAACAGGGGTGACAGGGGCGTGGAAATAGAATAAAAAATTTTAGCCAATTACAACGAGGAGCATACAATAAAGTAACATTACAGTTCTATTGTTTTTATCAGCCTGAGATTATTAACTACATTATCTACATCCAGCAAACCAATACAGCCCCCACTGACCTCTACTACTTACGAAACAGGGGTCACTAAACATCCATTCAGAGGCTTAATTTAATTAGCCAGTCGGTTAACGTTGCTGTAAATGTGTGTGTGTGTGTGTGTGTGACATATTTGTATGTGTAAGTGTGTATGAATGGTGGTGCGAGTCTGTTAGCTGAACATTTCCTTGCTGCCGAGCATCAGCACACACACTGCATGCTGGGAGCACAACAAAAGCTATTGATTGGTTGGGAGGAAGACATCTCCACAAAAGGGCCTCCTGTCGAGGGGCCCCCAGTGAAATGCCGCCGAGGATATACCACCATTCACACGATCTTAAACACTCCCCAGCAAGTACACTCAGCCTTCTGATTATGGCCAGAAAGCGGCAGCGGTGGCTATTGATGTGAACGAGAGGAGATGGGCACAATACGAACAAAATCTCTAGGAGTCGAGAAACAGCGAACTGCTGTTCGACAAAGACTAGACACCCTATAATGCCTCCTCATTATCACATCAAAACCAGCCCAGCACATAAAACAAACAAACACAGCTATTCAATTGACACATATTAATTAAAGCTAGATTTCATTGTAAACATTTACTGTAAAAAATATTTACTAAAATAGGAACAAATTAAGGGTTAATTGAGGTTTTGTTTGTTTTTCAGTACAGCCTGAGTTAGACAGTATTCCCTATGCATTAAGCTTCATTCATTATGACCTTCATTATTACGTAACTGGATGTATGTTACATGGAAATCACTAATAATCACATTGTTAATTAATTGGTATAAGGCACACTTTGTTACCACCCTGTTATGTGAATTGTGTAGTGCTGGTCAATCTCTAACTAATGAGGGGTAGAGCCTACAGCACCTGCAATGTCCGTTACACAACATGCAAGCTGGCAGATGTTAGTTTAACCCCTTTTTAACCACAAACACTAATAACCTGAACTCTTACATGGGACCCGAACTGACATAATAGAGATTTTTGTAGATGTAACCAAAGTGCCATGAATATATACTAAAGTTGTGACTCAAATTCACTCATTAATTACATATTTTGTGTTGTTTAGTCTGTAATTAGTTATTAGTAGAACCTTGTTTTAATATAAGTAACACATCCTGATGCATTACTGACCAATCAAACTCTTAATAATTTACTCCAAAAATTTGCATAAAGCAAAAAATAAACCAAGCATGATCTAGAAACCCCATAAATTAAAGTTCTGCCAATTACACATCAATAACATGTAAGTGTGGGTAGTAATCCATACACAATAACTTACTTAACAGGGAGGTAACTACATATTTACTGAGAATTATTATAATTAATAATGCTATTGTCAGTGATTTTCCCAAAATAAACATTCACTGGTGTATTAATGAAGGTGTTAATCAATAAAGCTTAATGCATAGACAATACATTATTTAAAAAGATCTAATTTATGAAGTAAAAAAGACTTAAAGACTTATTTATCTGTGTATATATATATATATATATATATATATATATATATATATATATATATATATAAATTCCTAGAATAGAGTTATATATATGAAGTATATATAGACAATGTATTATATTACCCAAATAAATAGAAATATATATTATATATATATATTTGGGTAATATTTGGGAAAAAAACATTGAACTCTATTCTAGCAATTAGATTACAGTATAAATGACTATACTGTATATATTATATTTTCTCTGTGTTTATTGGCTTATATTAGCAAATATTTCACTACCTGTATTCTCTGACATTGTTCATATTGAACAGAGCTAATAGCTGTACAGTATTATTTTGTACAGAATTTAGTCTTAATTTTAATTATATCACCATCATCTCAGTCAGATCTGCTCTGCAGTTATTGACATTGATCAGTCCTGCGAATTCTACCTCTCTCTCTCTCGCTGCCACTAGGAAGCTGATGCAGCGTAGAGTGGGCTTCTTTGGGATTCAGGGCTTTTGTCCCACACACACACACAAACACACACAAACCGCCTTGGGCTGGGACCCATCTGTGTGAGGGCATTGGCCCTGCCGCATCTGCAGAGGCCTAGTGAAGGTGAGGGGCCGAGGGGGTGTGGGGGGTGGGAGGTAAAGCTAGAGAGAGAGAGAGAAAGGGAGAGAAAGAGAGAGTGAGAGCAAATTAAAGCTCACGGTGGGAAGCTTACGCCCCTGGCACTCTTCTTATGCAACAGCTGCACCTACAACAACCATCATTTCACATCCTGACATATACGCCCAGCCGGGCGAGCGCACGGGCCAATGCCGGAGCAGCAGAGAGAGAGAGGGCGCCCAGAGCCCCAGCCTTAAGCAAAACAGGTGTATGACATCCTGTTGCTAGTCTTCAGGGGGAGCAGGGGTATGAGCCCGGTTCGAGCGGCCGATCCTACCGAGGCCACTGCCGAAAATAACAAAAGGAGGTTAGGGCTGGGGTTGACAAGCTCATTGATAATATTTTAGATGAAGCAGGGCTGCACGTGACTGCAAATTGCCTCTAATGTCTGATGGCGCGGGCTGCGGGCCACAGCAGAGAACAAAACGGACCCATTATTTATTATTTCTCAGGGCGGGCGAAGTCTCTGGCCCTCGCCACGGCAACGCTAGCCAGCACACAGCAGACGTGGCACCATCGCCTCTCTGTGTGTGCCCAGCATGCTGGCTCTATGGGACATCCTCAGCCCTAACGTTTATAGCGTTTATTTGCTGAGCTTTTCTTTTCCTGCTCCCACAGCTGAGGTGTTGACATTAGAGAACTAGTTAGTGTCACTTTTAATGTGGTTATTTTCATTTCAAATAATAAAAAAATAAATATTAAATAAGATAAAATCAAGGCATGGCATATTTATTTGTAGAGTACATTTCACACACAGTGGCATAAAGACAAGTAAAGAAAAATAAAAGCATTAAATTAAGCATTGAAAATGATTTAGCATTATTTACCAAAAAAAAGATAAATATAATAAATGATAAATAAATTAATAAAAAAAGAAAAGGAATAATAAAAAGGAAAATACTACTACTAATAATAATAACATAATATAATATAATATAATATAATATAATATAATATAATAGAATAGAATAGAATAACAATAACAATAATAATTTTAAATACTAATTTCTCACAGCCATAACTTCTAAAGTAAGATGAGCCTCTAAGCTAATAATCAATTCTTGGTATATTCATGCTAACATCATTTTAAAACCTCCACAAGTTGATCAAGTTTAGGATAATGTCCTCGAGTCAAAAAATCAGTATGGGCTTTTTCCTTAGTTTATAGTTATTTGCAAAAGTGTGTTCACCCACATTCAATATTATATTAGAAAATGAATATAGTGGAAACTGGAATTGGAAAAGATGTCAGTAATAAAACAGATGAAGTGTAATTTTAAGCTGCTTTCTATGTTATTAACATACACTAAAACCACCTTCCTAATATTGTGTAGCCCCCAGCTGAAGGAATCCTGTGATCTGAGGCACAGAGCTGTTAGTAGCAGATCCTTTACTTTACTACTGATTGAGCTACCACACCATGTGGGAGACTGGGGTTCAATTCCCAGACTGAGTGACTGTGCTGCACAACACCAATAAGAGTCTTTCGGCAAGACTCCTAAAACTACATTAACCCGTCTCTGTAATACGAGTAACCTTGTAAGTCACCCTGGATAACAAGGTCAGCTAAATGCCATCAATGTAAATGTAATGAGCCTTAAGTGCCCATGACCCTGTTGCTGGGTCACAGGTTGTCCTTTCCTTAAGTGCTAACCGCTGCATACCAGGAACACCCCACAAAACCTGATGTTCTGACCCAGTCATCTAGCCATCATAATTTGATTATTATCAATGTGTCTCTGTTTCTTATGCTTGGCCATTTTCCTGCTTCAAACACCAACATCACCCTCAAGAACTGACTGTTCACTTGCTGCCATTTGCAGTGGGTTTTAATGCCAGGGGTGATGTTACCATCAGGCAATCAACTAAATTCTGTATTCCTGCACCAAGCAGTAATATAGTCAATTCTGGAGAGGCAGATATACTATATTTTACCACTCATGTTATAAATACAATATAAACCATCTAAATATGAATTTCTATAAACTAATGCTAAAAAGTGTTGTTTGGCATCATAACAAAGTGGGATTCTTCTTGTCTAAGGATATGTGATGCTTGTCTGAGAAACCTGCTTGAAGGCATCAATGACATCATATCATTGCTGCCCAATGAAAAACAAGTATCAAAATGGCAACTTCTCTGGAGGAAGAAAAAACCTCTGTAACTTCCAATTGAAGTCAATAGAAAAAGATTTTATTCCAGGTCATTTTGGAGCATTTTAATTGGTCCATTTCCTTCAGAATTATTCATACATAAAGGCTGGTTGTATGTCAATTTTGGTGGAATAAGTATTTTGGGCCACTGTTACGGGGTTACATGGCTGTTACAGGGTTACGAGGCTGTTACAGGGTTACGTGGCTGTTACAGGGTTACGTGGCTGTTACAGGGTTACAAGGCTGTTACAGGGTTACGAAACCTTTACAGGGTTATGTGGCTATAACAGGGTTACGAGAATTTTACAGGGTTATGTGGCTGTTACAGGGTTACGAGACTGACAGGGTTACATGGCTGTTACAGGGTTATGAGGCTGTTACAGGGTTACGTGGCTGTTACAGGGTTACAAGGCTGTTACAGGGTTACGAAACCTTTACAGGGTTATGTGGCTATAACAGGGTTACGAGAATTTTACAGGGTTATGTGGCTGTTACAGGGTTACGAGACTGACAGGGTTACATGGCTGTTACAGGGTTATGAGGCTGTTACAGGGTTACGAGACTGTTATAGGGTTATGAGACTGATGCAGGGTTACGAGACTGTTACAGGGTTACGAGACTGTTACAGGGTTACGAGACTGTTGCAGGTTATGAGAATTTTGCAGGGTTACGAGGCTGTTGCAGGGTTACGTGGCTGTTACAGGATTACGAGGCTGTTACAGAGTAACAGGACTGTTACAGGGTTACAAGGCTGTTACAGGGTTTTGGTAATGCTGGATTTTCTTTTCAGTGAAAAAGACATCAGTGTTTGAGGATGACTATCCCTTCCATGTCCCAATTGCTCCAGAAACTTGAGGTCAAATCAATGTGGCCAGCTTGGGTGCGTTATCCTTTTCCAGCATTCTTATATTTCCCTTTGTCTTTGAATGTAGTACTACCAGTTAGCCCAACCAATTGTAACTCCCCCTAGCACTAGCAATGCTCTTAACACTAGGATAAAGGATAAAGACTTAACACATATCTCCTCCGATACATGACAATTCAGCCTCCGCCTCTTTTCAAAGTCAGATTCAGCATTGCCGGGGAGCTGACGTGCTCGGAGTAAAGCTATTACTAACTTCTATTACCAAGGAATAGCCCCACCAGTTTGAACAGAAGTACCTGTAGTTTCTGAGTAATGTGCATTAGTGTGTAATTAGCCTTGGTGTGTTAAGGGGTTAAATGCTTTCTTTTGTTCTAACTTTTGTGTTTTGTGTTCAATTGAACCACTTCAGGCTGTATTCCTAACAAGTAGGGCCCAACACAGACACTTTTATAAGCCTTGAAATCACTGAAAACACACAAAGACAACAATGTGTTTAAGTGTTGTAATGCATTAGAAAGCATTGATACACATCATTTGTTTTCTGATAAACAAAATAAAATTATTATAATTGAATAATAATTATTATAAATGAATAATAGTTCATTTTAGTGGCCAACCCAGTGGCCTAAAACCGGAGGACTGAGTTTCTTTAGCTGCAATAAACATTAAATGTTCATATAACCTACTGTGCTACTTGAGTAGGCCCAACGTCTCATTTTTCATAGCAATAACTGATGGGGATTAGTTCTTTATTTTAACCAGTGCAACCAACTGTTGACTTTGTTGAACAGTTTACAGTGTGGTTTGAGGCATATGGTATTTTTATAAACAATATATGACTGAGAGATACATACAGGGAAAATAGTATCTAATGCCAACTTTTTCACCACTGTTTTATCATCAGCAAGTAAAATTCAGAAGAAGTGTAGATTACCTTTTTTGAAATAGTCAGTAAAATTTGCATAATTTGTAAAACTGGCAATCACAGTATTTGCATGGTAGTCATTGCGACCCCTGATTCCTATCACAACTACTCTAAAGACATATGAGTTAGTAACTTTCTCTACAATTACCCATGTCACATCAACCCACATTACTAAATGACCCCCCAATGTTAAACTACCTGGGATTTCTTTTAAGGGTACATAGTGGCCATAGTTGTGAAACAGGTCCAGCACCACACCAGAAGGAGGTGTGTATTCAGAGTAGAGGAACTAGCTCTCCTAAGAGGTACTGGCACATGAATCAAGCGAGGGTCACCTTTACCTCATCTATATTTGAACTCCCCACGTGGTCCGCAGCACACTACCTCTAGTTTAAGGTTAAGTAGTAATTTAAGTAGCACCTTAAAACGCTGTGCAGCCCTCATCTATAAAAGCCGTGTCCTCACACAAGCAGGGCTGGCACTCATTCTAGGGCCCGTGGTGCTGCCTTAAGCTGCCACGACTTCCACTTTTGTTATTAATCTAATGAGTGAAGTTTAGGTGCTAAAAGAGGGCCAGGTGCATGTGTGTGTGGCAGCCTGGCCTTGGGGACACCGTGTCACTGTAATTGTGTATGTGTGTGTGTTTGGGAGTGTGTGAGCATGAGTGTGTGTGTGTGTGTGTGTGTGTGTGTGTGCATCAGGTGGGCTTGAACTGCCTCATTTGACACAGACAGCATGTGTTCTGGACGTGTCGTAACCTGAGCAGCAGGACTGTGCTGCCTAATGATGAAAAACTGGCATCTGCCACCTAAATTATCATCATCAGCTTCCCCTCAATACACCCCCTCCACCTCGCCGTACACTCTACTGTCTCACACTAATCACATGGACTCACACTCGGAAACTATGGCACTGACGGTCAAATACAGTATGGGAAGATCCCTGATCTGGAAAGCATGATCATGCATCAGCATACGGGAGATGTTAGAATTCCTAAATAAGGGAGGAATAGAAGAATTGTCTGGCTTTGACTTTGTCCAGTTTCTGCATCTATTCAATAAGGTAGTACAAGTAGAAGTATTCTAACTTCTAATCAGCTGCAATTATAAGATACATGAACCATTGTAAAAGTAAAATGTGTCCCAAAGAAAACCCAGTATAACAGTGCTATACAGTAAACGACAGTATATGACAGCATACAGTACTGTACTGTATAATTTGAGTGGCTCAACCTTAATGTGTGTGTGTTATACATTTAATAACTCTATGTAATGTGAATATATGTAAATAATCTGTAAATAATGTTGTTATTGCTTTTTTTTACTTCTGTTATTTATATTGTGTGTATATATTGGTAATTTATCTACGTTTTGGCATCTGAGTGTCTTGCTATCCCTTTTCTGCTGATACTGAGAATTTCCCCACTGTGGGACTAAAAAGTGATTACCTTATCTTATCTTATCGTATCATATATATATATATACATAATACATAATACATAATACATAATTAAACCAGTGGATTTGACGTCACACTGAAAATGGAACTGATGTCTTTTGATGAGCTTAATAAATGTCACATTTTTTTAATCTTAATGCAGAATGATAAACATAATCCAGTGAGTGCAGTGCTGTCTTTGAGACACATCTACATAAAATCTCTCCATAATCTAAAAAGGTTAAAAAAAATAAAACATAGCTTCTACTATTTTTCCCCTGGTCTGTTGAGTTGAGTGTTAAAAGTGTTATTACAAACTTCTATTACCAATAAATAGCCCCACCAGTTTGTGCAGAACTCAGCGAGGCTTATTACACACTAAGGTGTATTGCTCAGTACCTACAGGCACTTCTGTACAAACTGATGTGGCTCTTCTTTGGTAAGAGAAGTTTCTAATAAAACTTCCGGCCCGCCGACGAACCATAGGGGTTAAACTGGACCTCCAGAACAAAATATGGAATAATTCCCTCAGCAGCCTGCCCAGAGATCCGGATGCACCCGCAAGTCCTAAATACTTAGTTTGCACTCATTTTAGAGAAACCTTTGCTTCTACTTAAGCATCAAAGTGAGTAAAATGAGTGTAAGAGGCTAATGGCATCAGGTCGTTTCTAGCTCAGGTTCAAATGGTGTGACTACTTCCCAGTATCAAAGGAAGGCTTAATGCATTAGCACTTAGGGGACACTCTAGCAGAAGGGTACATTGTGGAGGCGTTTGGTTTAAGAGGGCATGAGGTAACTTCATTTTTATGGTGCCTTGTTTTGCATAGATAAGGGGGGAAAAACAGCCAATTTAATTCACTTTCCGCCTTTCAAAACCACATGTTTCTGCCCACAGACTCTCCCTTCAGTGTGGGAAAACTCCCCATCTGCATATCTCCACAAATGAACAGGGCCCGTTTAACTGCACAGCTCGCCCTGGATGCCACACTGATGATCCATCTACTCAACGTAACTGTTTCGCTCGATGGCATCTTTTCAGCGTTTCCGTTCACCCAGGGCCGATAGGACTGCTGCCCTTACGACAAGAGAAATTGGCAGAGAAAGGCCCATCTCTTGTGGCGAAGTTAAAGCCAGGCAAAAATGCACACGAGTGGAAAAAGTTAGCCGAGGTGAAAACCCAAATCGCCGATTCAGACATGACAGGCTCGGTTGCTTTTTAATGCCCCGTCACCTAGAGGGAGCTGGCTGCTCACCACTAGCTCTGAAAGCTTCGCCAGTTTACAGCGTTTTTCTGGGCTCTTTTTTTTGGGGGCCTTTTCTTTTTTTCTCTGCTTTCTGGTTGTTTACTGTGGGGAAGAGGGGCTGGATGCAGGTGCCAGCAGCTAGCATTAGTGCTAGCAGTTTGTACGAGTCAGCCATGAATGATGGCAGATTAGGGGCTCTGGCAGAAGCTGAGGAGATCCCTAATGTAGTCTTAAAACTGCATGCAGGCTGGTCACTCATAGAAAGAGAAAGATAGAGAGAGAGAGAGACGGGTGTAGAGTGAGATAGAGATAGAGAGAGAGAGAGAGAGAGAGAGAGAGAGAGAGAGTCGAGCTGCACACCATTTGGGCCTGAATGCACCTCACTTGAAATAATCACTTCAATCAGTAAATGTTAATCACTTTAAATCATAAATTAATGACATGAACAGTTGGCCAAAGCCCGCTGTGTGCGGACCCGTCAGCCATGCCGACTTTTAATGCGCAAAACTGTACTTTCTCTGACCCATACTCCCATACACACCCACTCTGTCTCTCGCTCACTCTCTTTTTTCTATCTCTCTCTCAAACACACACACACACACACACACACACACACACACACACATAAATGCGAGACAGGCGGTGTGTGTGTGTTGCTGTACAGAACAGTAGGAGCATGGACGGGGAACAAAGAACAGGCTGGGATAAATTATCACCTTCAGAGTTCGTCAGTAAACAAGTAAATTGCCACGGAACAGGTGTTGGCGAGGGAGCGGGCCCTTGACAATAATCGCCTTTTTAAGAAGGCATCTGCCCCTCTTTCAGAGCACTAAAGTACTGCGTCGGAAAATAAAAGATTAAAGTAATCAAATAAAACACATGAAAGAGATATTTCACCGGGCAAAACGACACACCGCTGGCCCACAGGCACGCTCTTAAGAGACGCTCGCGGGATAACGGTCGAATAAAAGAAAGATATGACACCATTAAAGGCTGGAAATTATGGAGCCAAAATGCAGATGAAGACGAGGTTGATGGGAGTCCTATTAACAACAGGCTCCGCTCTAAATGAGCTCCTTATGAATATCCGCACAAGGACCATCCGCTGCACAAAGGGCCGGGCGACTGGACACAGGAAAATAAAAACTTCAGACCGGCAAGGAAATGAAGTGTGGGCGGAAATGGTCAGCAGTTCTGAGAGAAAGAGGAAGATTTGGCAGCACTTGATACAGATATCGTTGTAGAGGAAGTGCTTCCTGCTTTTAAACAGCTTTAAAATATTTCCTGTCGCATAAAATGAATAATAATAATAATAATAATAATAATAATAATAATAATAATAATAAATAGCAGCAGGTAGTGTGTTTTTTCCCAATAAGGTGGTGGGCTTAATCCTCCAAAATCACATGAGGTGAAATGGCTATGCCTAATTGGCCCTAGTTGTGAGTGAGTTGTGGGTGGTATGCTGTGATGGACTGGACAGGGTGTCCAGGGGTCCAGGTAATTCTGCCCTGGGCCCAGTGCTTACAGATAGGCTTCAGACCCAATATGACCCTGACCAGTAAGAAGCAGATCAGAAGATGAAATTAAATACTGCTAATAATAATACGTAACTTTTTATGTCGAGGTCACTTGAACTTAAAATAAAACAAATTTACTGATGTTAAAGGTGTTGTTTGATGTAGATGTTTGAAGTTTGTAAAATGTAAAATGCTCAGGTGTCTTCAACAAGCCTATTTACTACCCTGTTAGTAGTCCGGTTGGTTTCCGAGGGACTGGACGATGGAGAGAAGAGAAGGTAACAGCTACTCTGCCAGCTTTTAGCCTGGAACTAATCCCCACTCACCTCGCCTGGCTTTCCCTTCACTGCGGGGAGTGAGTATGAACTCCCCTTCTGTGGACACTGGCACAGGAAAAGCCATGGTCATGAAGCCACGTTCTTCTAGCCCTAGCAACCCATATTCCCATTACTAGCAGAGTCTGGAGGTGAGGTGATGAGCTGCTCTCTAGTATCAACAACACCATATTCTCATAGTCTGCAATGGGTTTTTTCTAAAAGTTGTTTGCCATCATCTGAAATTCACTTACACTTACTTGTACTTACATACAAGAGGCCTTCTAATTAATGCTGTGTATGTGTTTAGAGTGTATGTGTGTGTGTGTGTGTATGTGTGTGTGTGTGTGTGTGCGTGTGTGTGTGTGTGTGTGTGTTTGAGAGAGATTATAGAATGTATCTGGGCTGAAAGCTGCCTCCTCCTGGAGCTCAGAGCTGAGATCCCAGCTGAGATCCATCACCTACTCCTCTCCACCCCTCACCCCCCTCACCCCCCACTCTCGCTCTGCTGTTAGTCAGCATGCCCCAGGTGCTCTCTCTCCCTCTTGTCCACACAGCCACTGTGGGTCGGTAAATGCCCAGGTGCGCTCTCGCGCCCCCCCACCTTCTCTCCCACTCTAATACCCAGGTGCTTTCATTTTTCACTACCATTTACATGTGTGTACATTGGAGTGTCAGTGTGTGTATGTGTGTGCCTTAGTGTGTGTGTCCAGGTGCATTTTTGTTCGTGTGAGTGTGTGTTTTTGTCCTGTGTCCTATCCATATGGTCAGCAGGGGCGTCAGGACTGCCCAGGTGCTGCTCATGCACCGTACGCAGTGCCACGGCAACCGGGGTGGAGGGGAAACTCTCTCACAGGCTTCTGCTCAGGAAACAGTCGGCATGACCTTCATGTTTTCACAACGCAGTGTATGTGTGTGTGTGTGTGTGTGTGTGTGTGTGTGTGTGTGTGTGTGTGTTTGTTTGTTTGTTTTTGTGTTTGTTTTGACCTAATATTTAGGTTCGTACAAGCTAGGGACAGATTCTGCTTGATTATGCTCATAAGATTATTCAGTAAGAATTATTATTATTATTATGATTATTTAGTTAATTTAAACATCTGAACATCATCACATGATCAACACTGAGAGATGCAGCTAATCTAACAAAACTCAACTGAAGAAATGTCTGTAATCATCATTTATAAAATAGAATTAATATTAAATAGAAATGTAATAATTAATTAATATAAATACCCGTAATTAAACATGCAGCTAATTAAATAAAGGTAATTATTTTTCTTTGTAATTGTAATGTAAATCTTTTTAATTTTATATGTTTATGTTCAAAGCTGCATTGCTCTGCATGCTGAAATGTTCAATTTGTTGTGTCTCTGGCAGCAACCAATCAGTGACGTGACGTGGCGTTTTGCTGCAATGCCTGGCAGCATGTTTGGCAGGCATAGGTTTATGCTAGCTTTGCTCACAGAGCAGTGGTGGCTCAACGGTTAGCGCTCCGGGCTATTAAAGACAGGGTTGCGGGTTCGATACCTGGGCTCTGCAAGCTGCCACTGTTGGGCCCTTAAGCAAGGCCCTTACTCTCTCTGCTCCCTGGGTCCTGGAGTTGGCTGCCCACCTTTCTGGTTGTGTGTTTGCTCATTGCCCCAAATTTACTCATGTTTACCTTTAAGCAATTATCACTCATTCTTTCTGTCAGATTTGCTCCAGGTTGTTCAGTCCATCCGTCTTTTTTTAGTTAAAAATGATGCCCAGTGCACACATGAGGCAATGCATCCTCAAAGCATGCTGCTGCCACCACCATACTTCACTTTTAGGATGGTGTTGGTTGTAGAATAGGAATTGTTAGGTTTATGTGCCACATTGCAGTTCAAATTTGGCCAGAAGATTCCAGTTTTGTCTAATCTGACCATCATACTAAGTCCAGATGTGTGAGTTTTCTTCCGAAATGTCTTCTTTTTAGGCATCCTCCTGTACGGGCCAGCTGCATACAGCCTTTTTTAAACCAGTGCATGTATATAACTTTATCTCTAATTTGTCCAAAATGCTCTTCGGTCTTTCTGTAATTCATTTTTTTACTGAATTACCTCAGTTTTACAGTCTGACCAATGGAATCTAAATTAAGGGGCTTCTTGGGGATTTTTTAAATGATTCACAGGCCAATTGTTAAATATGTCAACATCCTTCATCTGAGTAAACTTCAGTAAACTGAGTAAACATCCGAGCTTTCACATGACAGAAGAGTTCACATATATGAAAGCAATATTACTTTCAGTTAATACATTTGGAGGGTCATATTTTGGCTGAATATTGATATACCAAATACAGAAACAGGGCTTTCAGCTTATAATGCTGTCTTTAGTGTGCAGACATCCAAACAAAACACAGTGCTCTGAAGCTTTCCATATAAATAAGAAAATTATCCACATATCTGCTTCCTCACCAGAATGGAACTTTGCCTTCTCCTAATACCTGTAAATAGAGTATCATACACCATACTAACATTATCCTCCACCCCTCCCAGGTGGATTTAGACCTCCCCAAAGAATGGCTAGTCCATCCTGAGCTCTTCTACGCTGCCAGTGCAGGAAATCTGATCGCATGGCAACTCCTTAACAGCAGAGCAGAATTTCCTCCGAGTCTCCGGAGCGATGCTGACCTGTCTGCAGGGCAGTGAGGTTCTGATGGAGCCGTTGGCCTCCTCTCGCCCCTTCTGCCCTGAGGGTCGCAGGTCACTGGCACTGGTTGCCCCGGGCCAGGGGCAGGAAGGCAAGTGGCTGGTACCCCTGAGAGGTCAATGCCAGTTCAAGAAAGGTCAACGTCTCGACCCAGACTGCTTTTCCTGGGGAAAACGGGCAGGGCTTTTAGACGTGTGAATGTTGACAGCAGGGTGGAGGCAGGAAGAAGAGAGAGTGTGTGAGGAAGGCTTGATTTACTACTCTGACAAAAAGACCTACGAGGATCCAGTTTCATACTGAT
Source organism: Salminus brasiliensis (assembly GCF_030463535.1). NCBI lineage: Eukaryota > Metazoa > Chordata > Actinopteri > Characiformes > Bryconidae > Salminus > Salminus brasiliensis. The sequence goes on along the minus strand of NC_132899.1, from coordinate 5,557,494 downwards.
GCCTGAGCTAAATCAGAATGTAATATTAGGTTATTTGTAATTACTGTGGTAACAGATGAGTATTTATTTTTAATTGACAGCTTCATTTTACATTGTGTGAATAGACCCATAGAAATTCATCAAAATGGGAATCAAACCTACTTACATGAATATATATTATTATAAAATATTATAAAAGAGAAATTTTATTTTGAATGGCCCTGTTCAAAGTCAGAGTAAAAACAGAGTAAAGTAGTGAAGCATCTGAATACAGTAATGCAGAATGGCTTATTAGCACTAGGATGTATTACTCAGTAACTACAGGGACTTCAGTACAAACTGGTGGGGGTGTTCTCTGGTACTAGAAGTGTGTAATAACCCTTCTGTCCTGCTGGCAGACCGTATGCTGTTTAAGAGGTTAATAAATATCTTGAAGATTACTCGCATAAATCTATTAATACAAAGATGTGTTGGTGACATTTTATATGAAGTGGACCTAATATGATACTTCCATTTAGTAGATTCTCACTAACCCTAACCCTAATTCCAATCCTAATCCTAACTCTAATCTTAACCTATCCCTAACCACATCCCAAATCCTACTTTGAACCTTAAAACCCTGAAACCTAACCCGAATCCTAACCTTAACCTTAATCTTCACCATTATCTGCAATCAAACCCAACCCAGGCCCTAATCATGACCTTAACCTTAATTCTGACCCTAAGTGAACTAATTCTAACATTTACCCTAATCTTAACCCAAACCCAACCATGGCCTCATCCTGACCCCAACCTAGAGACACAATTTATATCTAGTCACTTGAGCATCAGGATTATTTCTAGACAAGTCCAAGACACTTACTAACCCCCTTTAACTGAATGCAATCAAGTCCTCACAGCAATGCCTCTCCTCCAAAATCTAGTAGAAAGCCTTCTTCCCTCGACAGTAAAGGCAGTTACTCCAACAAAAGCAGGATAAACTCTTTTTAATATCCTTGAGTTTAGAAGAAACAATGAATGAGCAGGTGTCCCAATACTTTTGTCCATACATCTATATCTATATATCTATAAATATAGATAGGCTAAAGGTAGCTAGCTGAAGTGACATTTGTCACATTTGTTGGAGAATTACATCACAAATGATGAGAGCAGACACAGTACAGTACTCCTCAGACATATTTTCAGAACATCAGTGGTTAAAATATGAGTATTTAATAGTTAAATGAATGCTAGCGGAGTTCAAGCACGGAGTGCTGATGGGATAATGATGGAGGGACTTGGACAGAAAAGGAAAAACGAAGAAAAGCTGAGGTATTTGAGAGGAATATTTTGATATGTGCTCTTCATTAATTTTTCATTCAAAGAACTTTTTCTTCTATGTGAAGACTGAGCCATGTGTGTGTGTGTGTGTGTATGTGTGTGTTGTTGGTGAAAAAGTGAGAGAGAGAATGAAAGACAGAGTAGACAGAGGAAGGAAAAGAGAGAGGGAGAGAGGGAGAGTAGACCGTGTTGGGAGGAGAAGATGCCCCAGATGTTGATATCGATGTTGTTTCTTTAGATTTAAAGGGAGGTACTCCCCGGAGTCCCCCTCGGGGTAAGAAATAGCTTTTTTTGCCAACTCTTCAACTCCACACTTCAATTTAGCCAGTTCTCACTGAAATATAGCTTGGAAGTGGATGGCTGTAACTCGATGACTGTTTCAACTGATTCGCACGGCGAAAAACATCACAAAGATTGATTTTTATATCCGCTAGCTTTTCTCCAGTTTCCACCAACACTGTAGGCCATCCTTACTAACGACATTACAAGTGGCCAAGAGACGAAACTCAAAAAGAGTAGCACGTTCAAGGGCCAATTAAGGTGTGAGAGATGTTTGGCCGGTGAGAAGTTTTGAGGAGATGTGTCATCTGAGCTCCGAAAGGTAGCCGTAATGAGCAGGAAATATCTATCAAGCGTCGGCGGAGGCTGAGGCGTGAAGAGGAAGAGGGTCTGTGCGCTGCCGAGAGGTTGGAGTGTACGACTCTGTCAGCTCCGTTCAGGATCAGCGGCCTGATCGCTTCATGATGTGGGCTAAACCAGGCCGGTGCCGGACTACCTCAGATCTACCAGCCTCTACGGCCTGCCTGTCGAGAGTTCTGGGACTTCCTATTGGAACCAGAATGGGCCCCTTAGCCTGCACCAAGGGGCTCGAGTTCCAGTAAGTTCAAATGGGGGTCAGTATTACAAGTAGGGGTCTTAAGCATCAGTGACTGCAGAGACAACACGGTAAATCTGTAAATGTATTATTATTATTATTATTTTAAATAGCAAAAGGTTACATGCTAAATGTACCCCCGATTCTGGAACTGCCACATCATAAAAATGCAAAGTCAACCCGTCTCTATCAAAGCCTAAAGTCCATGAATAACAAGAGGAAACCCCACTTCAAGAGGACCCTTGAGCAATCTAGAAGGTGGTCTCACTAGTAATCAGAGATCAGGAAATGTGGGAAGTAGATACTTATCTGCAGACAGCAGACCCGATCGGGTCACTTAGACATGAAGCTGCAGTATAGAAATTTCAAAGTGTTTGGGTTCTTATAGCATTATAAACACACATGAAATTAAAACCTCAGCCCTGTTCAGCTTGGTTTAGCTTATCAGGGGGGCGTCTGTAATACATTTTTAATGCAACCTCAGTGTTAAAACTCTCGCAGATGGTGAGACGGCAGTAAAATTGAGCAAGTGGGTTTCTAGTGGGCTGTATTTCGTATGTTTGTGTCGCACATGTCCGTATGATCATTATTTCTAGAAAACTAAACGTTGATGATATTGTGCATGCCTTGCAAGTGTAGCTGCCATTATAATCACCTCTTTAATCAGCCTGCGGGACTTCACTTTCTTTCCTCTCCTGCTGATGCTCTCCCAGTGTAGAAAGGCTGGAGATGAAGTTCTCCCACCTAGACCAAGTAAATGTTTGAGAGACTCTTCCAAAGCATCCATCATTTGACAGTAAAGGAGGTGTTATATGTGGATACTGGCATGAGGGGACTAATAACAGCGGTCAAAAACATTGAGCAACATCTGCCTGTAAAATCATGGAGATGTGTGTCCAGATGAGGCTGAAATGATTAGATGAATGCTGGGTTTGGTGAAAACAGTAGTTTATTCAGTCTGTAACTAGTTTAGTGGGTTAGGGAGAAGAATAACAGCAGTAAAAAAGGAAATTAGCCCAGGACCATCTGTCATAATCAGGCTTCTGATATTGATTTGGCTTAGGCTCTGTTCACAAGTTGTTGAATATATACGGTTTTCTCTTCACTTTCAGGAGCATTTCTGAAAATTTCTGAAACTCCTTTAACACAACAATGCAAAAATGGCAATAAATCACTTGTGTGCAAACATCTCACCTCACAAAGTCTTCAAAATAAAGCACAATGGCCAACATAGACCTACAGAACATTTTCTTACAATCAGGTTTTCTCACTGTGTTCAGCGAGCAGGTCTCCAAAACTCAATCTAATACACATTGACTCAAAACTTAATTTGTACCAGGATAAAAGGTTCAACCCCATACACCATACCTTCAGCTTTTGATGCTTTGGGATTAAGACTGTAAGAGAGGGGGAGTTTTGGGCTAGAGTTCGGGTGGCTTCTGATTTGGGATAGGAAACCAGTCCCCCCCCTCTGATACATGGAGCCAGGAATGATAGATGACAGGGTTAAAAGGGTGGTGATGGGGTGGTCAGAGGGTTGTTCAGCCTTGTCATAGACATGTGAACAAGCTAGTGGTGGAATTTATATGATATTAGATTGGGAACAAATTCCAACAACAAAAACTTGTTTTAGTGATTTCAAAAATAGATTTAGTATCTAAATTTGAGCTTATCTACAATTCTGTTTCAGGGTAATGCAAAAATGAACTTCACTGTCACAACCCTGCATAAGTTAATATCATGATGCCAGCATTCTCAAAAAGCTCTCACAAAGTTCCACAAACCCCCACCTTCAAGAGCATTTTCAAAAACCCTAAAACCTAAAATGCTGTGCTGGTGTGGACAAGAGGCCAAAATGCTGAGAAAGAGATATGTTTTTTTTTTTTTTTAAATATTCAGACTGTAAATATAGATTGACTGTGGTGCATATGCATGAATTACAACCCAGACATGCAGAAATCAATCAGAAAATTTTACAAAGCAACACATCAAATTGTATTACTTGAACTTCAACCTAAACCTAAACTTAACCTACAACACACAAACCTAATTCTAACCTTAACCTCAACCTAAACTTCACCTAACCCACACCTAAATCTAAAGCTACTACACCTAAACCCAATTCTAACCTTAACCTCAACCTAAACTTCACCTAACCCACACCTAAATCTAAAGCTACTACACCTAATCCCAATTCTAACCTTAACCTAACCTAATCTTCACCTAACCCACACCTAAATCTAAAGCTACTACACCTAAACCCAATTCTAACCTTAACCTCAACCTAAACTTCACCTAACCCACACCTAAATCTAAAGCTACTACACCTAAACCCAATTCTAACCTTAACCTATCCTAAACTTCACCTAACCCACACCTAAATCTAAAGCTACTACATCTAAACCCAATTCTAACCTTAACCTCAACCTAAACTTCACCTAACCCACACCTAAATCTAAAGCTACTACACCTAAACCCAATTCTAACCTTAACCTAACCTAAACTTCACCTAACCCACACCTAAATCGAAAGCTACTACACCTAAACCCAATTCTAACCTTAACCTAACCTAAACTTCACCTAACCCACACCTAAATCTAAAGCTACTACACCTAATCCCAATTCTAACCTTAACCTCAACCTAAACTTCACCTAACCCACACCTAAATCTAAATCTACTACACCTAAACCCAATTCTAACCTTAACCTAACCTAAACTTCACCTAACCCACACCTAAATCTAAAGCTACTACACCTAAACCCAATTCTAACCTTAACCTAACCTAAACTTCACCTAACCCACACCTAAATCTAAAGCTACTACACCTAAACCCAATTCTAACCTTAACCTAACCTAAACTTCACCTAACCCACACCTAAATCTAAAGCTACTACACCTAATCCCAATTCTAACCTTAACCTAACCTAAACTTCACCTAACCCACACCTAAATCTAAAGCTGCTACACCTAAACCCAATTCTAACCTTAACCTAACCTAAACTTCACCTAACCCACACCTAAATCTAAAGCTACTACACCTAAACCCAATTCTAACCTTAACCTAACCTAAACTTCACCTAACCCACACCTAAATCTAAAGCTACTACACCTAAACCCAATTCTAACCTTAACCTAACCTAATCTAACCTCATCTAACCGAGAATCGTAAAACATGAATAAATATGTTTGTGCAAATGTTGCAAATTTCTTGAGGTGCACTTTAAGGTGTACGGGTCGACCTAAGACAGATGGGTTCCTCGGACTGAGTCTTGGTTTCTCCCAAGGTTTCTTCCTTTTAGTATGAGGGAGTTTTTCCTTGCCACTGTTGCCACCAGCTCCATTGTGATGCTTGCTCATAGGAGCCATGGACCTGGATCTCTGTAGAGGTTTGTGACAGCGTTTGTTGTGAAAGGTGCTTTATAAATTAATTTTGAATTGAATTGAATTGAGTTGAACTTTAGTGGGATATCACTGCTGGCCAGTGAAAACCATGTATCTCCATTTTTATCCATGGTTTGAACCCTGTGGCTGCTTTTATACACTGTGTAAATAAGTCTGGATAAACGGACCAATAGAAATACTCTAAATAACTTCTTTAGAGTAGTTATTTAGATTATTAGTTATTTAGATTATTAGGATTATTAGAGTAGTTATTAGGAGAAGTTCTTATTCTTATTTTACATTGACTTCCATTCAAAGTTAAGACCATTTTTGCCTTCTTTTGTAAAGTCACATTTTGGAGATTCATGTTTTTCACTGGACAGTGATGTTATGTACAAATTTTGTGAGGTCTTCTTGTAGAAAATCTAATATAATAAAGTATTCAGTCATTCTTCGGTCATTCATTTTCTGGCCCACATCTACATCTGTTAATTTACCTTCTAGCGAAAAGTCAGCGTGGCTGCCGTCTCTGTAGGTTTTCAATATAGTTTCTCTTTGGCAGGGTTCGTTCCTCCTTTAGTTGACATCTTTAGACTTGTCTTTCTCCATTTTTCCGGCGTAAGGAGGGACGTGCGCTGTAGTTTGTGCGTAGGTGGTACAAGATACAAATTCATGACCCTGACATTTCTCAGAGGTATCCTCTCTCTCTCATTCTCCCTCTCTTCCCCCCATATCTATCTTCCTCTCTTTCTCTCTCTCTCTCTCTCTCTGTGCTATAAACATCCGCGTGGACATCAGACAGCCTCTTCATGTGGTTATGAAGTGTTGTTATCCTGAGGGCGAACTGTTGCTGTTCCAGCCACTGCTGGTTGTGTTTGCGCTGCTATGGTGGCCGTTTCTCCTCCGTATCCTCCGGCCTCCTTTCAACACGCCTATCACAGGCTTCATAAAGAGGATCACACTCCGTGTTTCATGTGTGCCGATGGCAGGCGGGCGCACACTGATGAGAGAGAGTGGTAGAGCGAGAGAAAGAGAGATAGAGAGGAAACCCCAGGCCAGCTCCATCCTAACACCAGACTAAAGGGGTCCAAGCACTGCCACTCTGCTTCACACTCTTAAAAATAAAGGTGCTACAAAGGGTTCTGAGAGCGATGCCATACAGGAACAGACCCGTTTTGGGTTGAATCGTGAGGAGAGCTCTGGAGATGCTGAAATTAACACAGGGATGGGAAATCACTCTTTTTATAAGAGTAAATAATCACCTACAGTCCAGAACTTTCATTCTACATTTTAGAAGGGTCTAAAACTTTTGCACAGTACATTTCTCATATTATGTTCTCTTCATTTTTCACTTTTTGACTTATTTCTGAATTCTGCATTTTTTCTTTACATTGTGTTTAGCATTTTTTATTCTATTAAGATCCATTTTTGTTTAAAAAAGTTTATATAAAGGTTTGTTTATTACTGATTTCAATAGTATTGATACGCACTGTCCTTTCAAAATGGTTAATTATGGAAACAATAATGGTCCTTCTATGGCAAAGCCAAAAGAGTGTTTTTTAACACTGGACTGGACTGGAGTCTTGCTGTTGTGATAGCTGGACAATAAAATCAAATGTTCCTGATTATATTACATAAAGATTTCCAACAAGCATGTAAATATAATAACGTCTTAGTATTTGGGTGTAGGTTTGGGACTGATAGGGCCATTGAGTTTGATAGAACCTTCAGATTTGTTGGAGAGAATGATGTTTAATTGCCTCCCAGCTAGAAATTTTTGGTCAGAAAAAAGTTCCTGGACGTTTTTATTTAACTTCTTTTTGTTATGTTTATTCATTTATTCTCATATTGAATATGATCTTTCCAAGTAATGCAAGTGAATTATTTTAACTTATTTATTGTAAAATTCTGAAAATATTATTTTCTATGTTTCAATAAATGCAATTCTTACATTTGGAAAACATTGATAACACATTCATTAAATATTATTTTTCAGTGTGAAATCAATGTGAATATTTATTGGTTTTATCAATGTTTGCATTGTGGAATACTTTAGTTCTTGTATTTTTAATATTGAGAAAGTAACTTCTAAACGTTCTAACAATGTTCTGATGCAAACCATCATTACTTCACACATTTGTTTTTTAGAAAATGATTTCTGTAACATTACAGGCTAACCTTCCCGGAACCTTTCAAGAACATTGCCAAATTCCGATAACGTTCTCTGCTAGCTGGTTTTGCCCAGTGTAGCTGTCTTGGCTGATTGGTTGGGCCTTCTTGGATTTGGGAAGGATCTGAAGTTCCATGTCTAGGGGGAAAGCAGAAGTTTCTGAAGTTCTGAGTCCAGATACAAGACAAAAGTATGAAGAAAGAGCTTGATTATATACTTGAGGTCAAGTCACTAATGCCCATGCTGTGCACACTCCAAAGCTAAATATTACACGCATCACAAATGTGCTGTTCGCAGTCGTTCATGGTCGATGAAGCAAGCCGATTTAAATGTCACTCCAAATGTAATGTTTCTCCTTTTTTTGGAGGAAATGCATGAATCTGATTGATAATCTACTTAACAGCCTATTTAAATACACAAAAAAGGTCAAGTGAATTCTTTATGTCTTTGAGTGCCACTTCAAACCCTTCGTTTCTAGCGCTTGTAGCGTCCCCACGTCCCCGAAGCCCCGGCGTGATTGACAGCGGTTGGAGGAGCAGGAACAATGCAGATTTGGGAGGAAATCTTCAATAAAACAGCAAAACTAACACGCGGCACATTGAGTGTGTGATAAGGAGGCGAGAGCAGATCTGTGTTTCAAACAGCGCTCCCCGAACGTGGCGCTGCCAGAGGCGTTTTTGGCCGGGACACACCCTCGCTACATGCCAAACCCTGTTCGCACCAAAAGAAATAAACGCAGCATCCACAGTAATCCCCCAAATTCAAGCTTATTCATGTTAAATCTGGAGAAGAATACATACAGCTTAGCAAAGCCCCCCAAGCCTTCCGCCATTCAGGCTCTGAAACCTCCCGCCTTTCCTCGCGTCGCCAGACATTTTGTTGTTTTTTTGATGCAACCGGACATCTTATGGCACAGACAGATACTGGAAGATGGACAGCTTGTCCTGTGGAAGCCTGTCTCTCTCTCTCTCTATCTATCTCCCTCTCTCTCGCTCTCGCTCCTTCTCCAGTTTGATGGTGTTTCAGAGCCAGCTGGCTTGCGCAGAAAGAAGAAGGGAAGTAAGCTCCTTATTGCCGAGTCGTGGTATTTGCTTTCCACCAGGGTTGAGTGTACTCATTATGCGATGTTCGCGAGGCTTCCAGTGCTAATTGGTCTTCCACAGAACACAGAGAAGACTCTTGAAAAATATGACTGCAGGCGATATAACCTAATTAGGAAGTTTGCCACTGTAAAGAGCTCAAATCTGGCCCTGTCACCAGCCTGAGCAGATAAACACGGCTACCCGAAAAATGTGGATGAAGGAAAAAAGGACAAAAAGCACACAATATATTCAAACATAATGCAAATATTATCTTTCTTCTTTGCTTAATGCTTTAATGGAATTTGTTAACGAAATTGGAGGATTTGACTGAGGATTTGGTTCAAGCTAGTTCCCCTTGTTTTCTATTTGCAATACTGAGCCAAGAAATTCTATAAATGTCAAGCTGAAAATCCTATAATTCTCCGTCTTATAGCGTCGACTCATTCCGTTTAGCGTCTTGTAACCTTTGCGCAATGCTTCCCATATTTACGTCGTTTTTTTTTTAGACTGGTGAAATCATTCGTACGACATTCATTCAACCAGTGCAGCATGATCTTGCATTCATTCGGCGTGACGCTTGCTTTTCTGCGACTAAATTAGGTTATCCTGCTGTAAGTGAATTAGACAGTTCCAGATTCAGCTGAAATTACAGATCATGATCTTCTGGAGATGAACTCTTGGATGTTTTCATGTTGTTTATTTATCTCCTCTGAGGGCAATAATGACCTCCTCTTAAATAATTCATTCATTTATACTTTGATTTTTACACTCTCCGACCTCTCTTCATCAGCGTGTTACAGTTAGAGTGTTACTGTGTCTTTCAAACTGAGATACACTATGTGTCCAAAAGTTTGTGGACACCCCTTCTAATGAATGCACTCAGCTACTTCAAGTTGCACCCATTGGTTACACAGATGTGCAAATGTACACACCTGCACAGATTGTCTAGTCTCTGTAGAAAAGTACTGGCAACAAAATAGGACTCTCTAGAGCTGTCTTCTCTGGAATGATGGATGGTCCTCCATCCGAAACGTTTGGGATGAGGTGGCGTGGTTATCATGTCCACACATCAAATTCTCCCAGCAATGCTTCATAAACTACTATATCGTCACTGTCATGCAAAAACATTGTATCTTGTTTATGTCTTTTTCACTTTTTGACATACAAATGTAAATCTGGCTGTTTTACATTTTTACAAAAAGTATTACAATGATTAAAACCTTTTTACATTGACTTTCATTGAAAGAAGGTTTTTTCCTTCTCCTATAAATTTGGTATTTTGAATATATGAAGATTTTCTTTGACACGTGAGATCCATGTTTGGAGAGATGCTGAATTCATTTGGGCTGTTTCAGCTTGTAGTGAATAGATCTTATAGACTGGGGAGTAAGCCGTGCTGTACGTTTCATCAGTAATGCCAGCATGTGTCCGTAACACCTTTACTAGTGACCTAAAGTTTGTCATACTTTCCAAAATAATTAAAAACAGGTCTGTTTCTCAGAATCATACGTTGAAGCTGTGTTTCAAGCCAACATTTACATTTACATTGAAGGTATTTAGCAGACGCTCTTCTCCAGAGCAACTTACAAAAGTGCTTTGCTATAAAAACCTCAGCTGGTTTGAACAGGCTAAAATTCAAAGATCCTCTAAGTTTAGACTCAAGACTAAACACAAGTCAATAGGGAGACCACTCTACTATTCACCCAAGTACTCTCAGAAGAGGAGGGTCTTCAGTCTGGGTTTGAAGACAGCGGGTGACTCTGCCATTCGGACACCCAGGGTGAGTTCGTTCCACCACTTTGGTGCAGGACAGAAAAAAGCCTGGAGCCGTACTTGAAGCTTGAAGGCCATGTGAAGCCAAGGCGGCAGAGGCAGAATCTGAAGGTGGAGCAGCATGTGGACTGTAGAGGCGGTAGAGTAACACTACAGGATTTTACACTAATATGACTCAATGGGTTCTGCAGCGTTACACAGCAGCAGTTCTGGAGAGAGGTTCTCCTCCTGCAGCTCCACCACCAAACCTCCATAGTGCAGTAGCAGCAGCAGCGTTCCGGCGTGGGTCCAGTCAGTGGAGGAGCATCAGCTGAAGTATAATTGCTACATAATACTGACATAAGATACAGTACTATACTCCTGGTAAAAATAATAAATGTCCAAGTCTACAAGAAAGTTCCTTTTTTTCATTTTTCTACTGTCATTAAAACGCACATTTCTAAAGACCATGCCATAACTCCATCCTCCATGTTGCACACCTAGCATGATTATTTCCATCCTCCAATCATCTCCTTCATTCCGCTCCACCATTCTTTTTTTCCACGGCTAGCTCCTATGTCTAACACAAGTCAACGCGACCAAAAGCCTGGCTTTGGGACGACAAAAGGATAAAAAATACTGCGGCTCGTGTCTGAACCTTTCAGAGCACAGTGTCTGTGATGGAAATCAGGGGGGAACTCATTCATAATGCAGGTAGGCAGTGGCTGGCTGGAACGCACTGGAGGATATCATAGCGAGAGTGACATCGGACAGCCAGAGCCGCTCTGCCTCCGCCACGCTTGAGCGGAGCTTCCAGAGGGCCTCCACTGGCCTGCCTCTTGCTGTCCCCTCTCCGGCCGGCCCCAGGGGCACAGCTGCGGCCTGAGTGACCTCTGGGGGAGGGCTGGGTGCTGGCCGTCTGGGCCCAGGGTGATGGTGGAGATGTGAAGGGGTGGGAGGGGAGCATGCAAGTGTGTGTGTGTGTGTGTGAAGGGGACAGGTTCTGGGCGTCTGCCTTTGAGCCAGGGGTTTTCTGGCAGGCTCTGCAGGCCGCGTCGCATTCTGACAGAACAAGTGTTGCATGAGATGCGCGGGCGGGTCTCAGAGATCCAGGAGCAGGTGTTGTTCATCGACGGCCGCACTGGAGCGGAGACCCCTCAGCGCATGCGACCATGGCCAAAACGCCCGGGCCAGGACCACTTCCCCAAACACACACACACGTACACATAGACACGCACACACAAGCACGTACCTGCATACTAAGACACACTAATGATAATGGATTCGAGGCGATTAGGCAGCCAGATACTAATGGATCAGAACGCACGAGCACACAGGGAACCACTGAACTGCTGGCCAGCAAACGAGAGCGAAAGGTGGAAAAAGGGCTTAATGTTCATGATGGCAGCAACTTGTGAAAGGGTTTTAGGGCATTTGCGTTGTTCAAATGGAACTGATTCATGGTGTCATGGAAAGGAAGGGCAAAGCCAGTGGGGCTTTGCATGCTCTGGACAGTTTGGACAGTTCTCTCAGCATTGCTACACTGTTTGAGGGCAACTGGGGGCTCTTTTACCATCTTAAGGATTGAAAAATAAAAATAGAAATAATTTAGTTAAGGCTATTATTATTTCATTATGGCAGGAAAGTGTTTACAAGACTTAACGGTGACCAAGACCGCAAGACTGAGCTTGTATAGAATCCAAATATTGTGTCATAGTGCTGAAATCCAGGTCACGTTTTTTTCTAGACCACTAATGATGTCTTACAGCCATCCTGACTGAAAATCAGTAGATAGTTCAAATGAAAATTAAGATTTTTTACCTTTTTAGGAGGCAAATAAATTTCCTGGCACCACTCAACAGTTAGTATAAGATGCATTACATATTAATGTGTATTATTCAGTAACTCATGGGACCATTCCTTGGTAAAATATATATTGTATACATGTAAATAATATGAATATTTATTCTGTAAATATTGCCTTAATAGTATATATAGTAATGGCACTAAATAAATACATTCCATGATCAGAAATTATACACATAATGAAATTACTCACTTTTTTTAGACATTGAAATGTCACTGATTTTGTTTTATTGGTTACAGCATGTTACAGGAAATGTAAAAAAATAAATAAATAAAAAACATTATTGGTCGAAAATATGAAGAAATTTGATTGATATGAACATAATTAGGGACAAGTCCAAATTAGGTACAAGTTCAAGAAGTATTAAAATTTAAGACATTTAAAAAAAATAGAAATCAGAATAATTTAGCTGTGTTTCTTTTAATAGTGGTGCAATAAATAGAATATTTAATTTTGTAAACAAATAACATATTCCTAACATGCATTTATAACCTGGGGACATTAAAAGTTCCCTTCATTGAAGACTTCCCATTATACAGCTGTCACTGTCCACTGTACAATAATATGCTATACACTATGAATTCCACCAAACCTCATTAGAATCTCTACACTGCTTGGCTGCAATCTTCCTCTGCACACCAGCGTACCAGCAACTCCCCAGCACAGCGATATTGTGCATAACCCACTTAAAACAATGAAATGCATACACCACTCAAAGCATTGTTCTAATTTGCTTCCTTCTGCTGGAAGCGCTGGACAAACCGCTTTGGTGTGGGAGAGATTTTGGCATCAGCAGATCATTCATGGCAGCCATACAGCAAAGGGACACGGTCCAAAAGCCCACTGCACCGGCCACTACAGTAGCCAAAGACTCCGCTAACCTGTGGTTAACCAAACGGTGGAGACAACAACTGTTCCTCGTCTTAACACTGTTTTAATTAATGTGCTACACCCACATATTTATGTGATATGGAGCTTAAAATTGGCTCTTTTATACAGTTTAAAGCTTTGATTTTACATGGGTTTGTAAAGTGTGCAATTTATGGCTAATCACAATTGATTTGCAATTAATTTAATTTAATTAAATAAACATGTATCATATATCATCACTGTCACACACGAACACACACACACACACTTCTTCTTTTTTTTTTTTTAAATTGAGTTTGGACCTTTCTGTTGGTCCATTCATCATGACATTTTGACATAATATAAATATATACTAATATAAGTTTATACTATTCATTTACTAATATATATATATATATATATATATATATATATATATATATATATATATATATACATTTATATACTAATAGAAATTTATACTAATATAAGTAAAATAGCAAAAAATGGTAAAATGGACCAATTTGTAATTTCATAGAATTTTATTAAAAGTTTTTCCTTCTCCTGTAAACTTGTCATTTTGGTAGGGTGACCATACATCCTCTGTAAATGCATTGATTTATGAATTTTCTTCTGCAGTTAGCACACATTCTGTGAACGGACTTATACAGCTTTAGACACGCCTCTTTAAGCCTCGCATTCTCACCATCGCTCCAGGTCTAAGGGGCCTGTTTCTCAGACAGGGATTAAGCCTCTGCTTGGACTACAGCTCATTCTGAAAGATGATTCTATTAAAAATCTAATTTAGTCCAGGAATAGTCCTTAATCCTTAAACCCTTAATCATGAAACTAACCCTGAATTTCCCTGCATCTACGTGCAGCCAGTGATAGTGTTTAATAGGACCAGCACATGTGATTTACCACAGCTTAAGAGACCGGAACTCAAATATGAAGAAACACAATTCAGTTCTAGATAAAACTCCTGGAACCAAGTGGACAAAATATTCTGAAATGCCCAAAAGTACTGAGTCTCAAACCAACAAGCAAATCAATCACACACACATAGCTATAGGTAGATGGACACACAAGGAGGACTGAATGATGTACAATAAAATAATGGTTAAAATAATGGTAAAAGTGAAACTTCTGTTTGCTTTAATATTATTTGACATTAATAATATAAAAAAATAAATAAATGTTTATGTATTAATTAACCCTTCCACAAACACACCAACACCGCCACGGTCCTAAAAAAGTAGGCCTACCTGAGACCCCACAGCCACAGCATCCTAACCACCACGGACACCTTTGTGTCCCCTTTGTGTCCCCCTTTGGGACACCTTTGAGTCCCCAGTGTCCTCTTGGTCATTTTATATATGATCATTTGGTTTCCATAATATATTGTGTAACAGTGACAATATACAGTGTATATATATATATATATATATATATATATATATATATATATATACAGTACCAGTCAAAAGTTTGGGCACAACTGCTTAAATGGGTGCTGATCATCATCTTAAACATATTTAATCCAAATGCTAATGTGACCATACTTTTGTTTTTAATGAAAGAGGACCTGGGGACACACATGTAACCAATTGAGTCGTCTCTGGGGAGGTTCAGTAGGCCAAAGTTGGAGGCTGAACTGAAAAGAGGTGATTTGGTCTGTGTATGCATTAATGTACATTAACTTGCTGTAGCTGCAGGGTTTGAGGGGTATTTTCACTTTCACATACGCACACTGCCTACAACTTAGGCTTACTAAGGAACCCGCCAACCACAAAATCCTAACTACTATGTCAAATTCAGGAAAATCCTACCCCTCTTTCTTAATTCAATGATATACATGTACTGATAACACAGTACTTAAACACCACAGCCAGTGGATGACATGCTGTTGGCATTTGTTTTTAATGGATGCCTGTAAAAAGTCATGGCCGTTAACGCTCGTTCATAAAATCTACCATAAGACTGTCACGTCACTGACTTCAGATGGACGCTGGGTGTTAGCAATCCATGGATTACGTATTAAAAAGCTGTGAATGTCCAGTTAAAGTGGGCTCTGAACTGGTGCCAGCAAGACTGCAAGCAGCCAGATCCTAATCCGGTGGCTGAATTTACAACAGTTCACCATGTTAAGCTTAACCAAACTTTCTGGTCAGCCGTCATTAGGGTGTGAGGTATTGGCAGGCTCGTTATATTTTATAGTAGTGCTCTGTAAAAAGCATCAGGAGCTGGGCTTGTATGTCAGAGTAATGGCCAGAAAAACATGTGTCTCTCTCTTTCTCTTTCTCTCTCTCAGTCTCGCTCTCTCTCTCGCGCTCTCTCCTGAGTTTCAGCCTAACCTTGCGGCCCATTACTGCTCATTGTAGGATGGGGGTGAAGAATAATTGCATGGCTGGGTGACAGGCCATCTATCCATGTAGACCCATGCCGTTTCCTTCAGGAGCGCTGCCCAGTAATAGCAACATGCCCTGGAACACAAGCTGGAAAATGTACCTCATACCTGCCTGGATGTTTTTAGGCCATTAAGAATACCCTGCCATCTATATAAACCTGGAGAGCGGGGGGTCTCTGTATGCTTTGCTGTACTGTAAGTGGCCAACGGTTTGATAGATCCATGACTACTTCTGTAAATGCACTGTTCTCTTTCATTCCCATTTTCAACCTCTCTCTCTCTCTCTCTCTCTCTCTCTCTCTCTCTCTCTCTCTCCCTCTTACTCTTTCTCACAGTCTTTACTGTCTTTGGCAGTTCTGCCTATGCTGTTGGCTGGGTAAGAGAGAGAAGGAAGACATCTTTTAAATTGCCCATGGAGATGTAGAGAGGAGAAGAGTAGTCATCTGCAGATAAAATGGCTATATTACATCAGCCCTGCTGTCAATTCCACTGGCTTTCTCACCTCTGAATTCTGCATTCAGGCTAGCAGGTTAGCTGAATACACTTAATGCTCTACGCAATAAAATGCAATAATACACTTCTTTCTGGCTTGTTTCGCTTCTGTCCAATGAAAAACATGCATCTCCAGTTTGTCCATTGTTTGAATCCTCCATGGTTTGAACCATGTTGCTGCTTCTGAACACTGTGTAAAATATTCTGCATGAATGGACCAATAGAAATTCTCTAAATTACTCAGACTAAACTCTTATTTTACCCTGACATCTCCTGTAAAGTCTTTTATTTTATTTTTATTTTTTTGACAGCGACGATATGTGGTCAATATGGAATATGGTAACTTTAAAGATTAGTTTTTTATTTTTAATTATAATATAATATAATTTAAACGTTTTTTTTATATTTTAAATATGGCATTAAAGCATTTATTCAGCAATTTAAACATCAAATTATATCTATATAGGTATGTGACTTTGTTTGATTTAACAAAGAAAAAATGCCCAGATCCAGTTTTACAAGCCTATTTACAACCCTGTTATCTTTCCTCAGAATGAACCTTGCTAATTTTGTTATAATTTAGCTAATATATAATGTTTCCCTCCGGGGATCAATAAAGTATTTCTGATTTGATGAGCTCTGCTCTGATCGGATATCTTACGGCACTGCGGCATATTACAGAAGCCATTTAGCATAGCCTAGCCTTGCATAGTATAGTATAGCTTTGTTTTTACCTCTTTAACAACAACACTGATTCTTTTTCTGGACAATGCTGGTCTGTATCAGTGCAGTGTGCTGTTGGCGAGCGGTCCATTTAGCATTCGGTTCGTTATGTTTGACTCTATCTTTAGGAAAAGCCACAGGCATGAGACCTGGTTCATGTACCAACCCGTTTTACTAAATCTAATAGGGTCAGGAGGCGAGGAGCTGCTCACCAGTGTTACTAAAGCACAACCGTGGCAAAGATTGTCTCAGACAACTCAGAAAACATATTAAAACCAGTGGCGGTTGTATTTTACCACATCACAGCTTTTTAGTGGGCGGGGTTTATGTATATTAAGGAGGTTTGAATATGACAAGTTGAGATTGCTATGTAATAGTTTGGACTTTGGAGTTGGCTTGCTTTCGTTCAGCTGGATTTCACTTTCAGTGAAGAGACAACGTGTTGAGGTTCACGGTTTGTCAGTTTCATGTAGTGAACTCTGATTATTCAACTATGCCAAAAAAATACAGTTTTCCACTCTAGGGCACATATAAGACAGCGCTTTAACCCCTTAGACCCCCTGTGTTTCAGCACACACTTCAGTTCACCACTGTCAAAACTACATTACTGCCACCACTGCCAGCAAATTTCCAAAAACCCTAAGATAGAACCCTGTGGGGCTCCTCAAAATGTAACTCAATTAGTGATGCTAATACCTGAATGATAAAAGTAGGCTTTAATGTGTCCCTTCACCTTTCATGTTTTAACTTTTTAAAAATTGTTAAATTATTAAATTTAAGTTACAAAAATAGTTTCCAACATATATTTCAGCAAGCAGTCTACTGGTTTTATGGAAAATATCTGGCCACAATTGCCAGAAATCATTTCAGACAGAACCCTGTGGTAATGAAATGAATAATGCTAATAATTGAATAAAATTAACTTGACTTTAAAGTGTTTTTCTGTTATTATAATATGATATATGAATATGAAATATGATATAATTAAAATGTTTTATAGTATTTTAAATGTGGCATTAAAGCATTTATTCAGCATTGTAAACATCAAATTATATCTATATAGGTACGTGACTTTGTTTGACTTAACAAAGAAAAAAGGCCCAGATCCAGTTTGACGAGCCTATTTCATGTCATGTCATATTTGTCCCTAACCCTAACCCCAAACTTTTCAATGGTAAAATTCTTGAATTTGGATGTTCAAATGAATACCCTATCTGAAAACAGCAGAATAAATTCTATATAACAACAGAAACAGCCAGTTTCCAACATATACTCCAGCAAGAAATCACTTAGCTGTATAGAATATATCTGACCACAAAAACCCGAGACAGAACCCTGTGGGGCTCCATAAAATATTATTAAATGAATCATGCTAATGACTGAATAATGAACCTAGACGTTTAATGTATAAATTCTAATTTCATGTTTGGCCCAGAAACCAAACCTTATTCTTTTAAATGGTTCAAACTCTTGAATTTGAATGTTGAAATGAATACAGTATCTAATATCAGCAAAATAACTGAGATATAATTAGTGAAATATAACTGAAATATATTATAACTGAAACATTAATTTCCAAACGCCAGCAAACATTCTACAGGTTGTATAGAAAATCTCCAAAAATGATAATAAATAAATAAACAAGGTTATATGTATTACACAGAATAAGTATTTTATTCAATTGTAAATTTAGCAACAGTAGTGGTCAAAGGAAGACACAGAAGAACAGAAAAGCTTTAGAACTCAGTAGCAGCGCAACAGATATAAGAGCATCAAGCCCAACATGAAGGTTAGCAAAGCTGAAGGTGAATAATGGCGTTTATAAGGCCAACCAATGGTCTAATTTGTCTCAAACGACATAATCAAGCACACATGCTTGTGCTGGCCTTTCTACCTGAGGAAGCTTTCTCTTCTGAGGCGGCCTGGGATACAGAAGCAGAGGAAATAATAACGCAGCCGCCGCAGGTGGAGAGAGCGGGAATCCCGCGGGAATCTCCATGGCGACAACCAATGTTCCTGGGAAGGGCCGGCTTGCTGGAACTTTTCCCTCTAATAGACACAAATGGGCTCACTTTCCTCCTCTTTTATGAGACGTTTTGTCTTGAGAGTGGCTGGCCAGGTCCGCTGTGACAGCCTCTATTGGAATCTGGAGGAGCACTTAGGTCAAAAACACTGCAAAATACAGTTTTCTACATTTCACAGCCAATTCCACAGACAGACGCTGCACACATATTTTCACCGCTGATATTCCGGGTAATATTCCATCTTGCGTCGTGTGTTTCCGATGGTTTGGTGATGCGTAGGAGTAAATGAGGTAAATGAGAATGTGTCTGCATCAAAATAGGAAGCGTTTGTCAGGTTTGCAGTGAAGCAGAAATCCTGTAACTGGTGTGTAACAGCATGGGTCCTAACTACCCGTATCACCTCCATTCTTCTGAGCCTTAATTGGCTATTCATTTTATACCTTGTCCAATTTGAAGTGCTTCTGATCGCATGGAAAGCTCTGCATGGCCTGGTCCCCAGTTACCTGGCCAATGTCCTCCATCCATACATGTCTTTATGGACTTTGAACAGCTGAATTGAGCCAAATGCTGAAGTTCCATGAGTGGTTGATTCTAAAGGATTAGCACCAAAGTGACGTATCTCACTCCTCAAGTCCATTCCTCAGTCCAACTTTACCCTACACCTTAATCTACACCCTTAACCTAACTTTACCCTACACCTTAATCTACACCCTTAACCTAACTTTACCCTACACCTTAATCTACACCCTTAACCTAACTTTACCCTACACCTTAACCCACACCCTTAACCTAACTTTACCCTACACCTTAATCCACACCCTTAACCTAACTTTACCCTACACCTTAATCCACACCCTTAACCTAACTTTACCCTACACCTTAATCCACACCCTTAACCTAACTTTACCCTACACCTTAATCTACACCCTTAACCTAACTTTAACCTACACCTTAATCTACACCCTTAACCTAACTTTAACCCACACCCTTAACCTACACCCTTAACCTAACTTTACCCTACACCTTAATCTACACCCTTAACCTAACTTTACCCTTCACCTTAACCCACACCCTTAACCTAACTTTACCCTACACCTTAATCCACACCCTTAACCTAACTTTACCCTACACCTTAATCCACACCCTTAACCTAACTTTACCCTACACCTTAATCTACACCCTTAACCTAACTTTAACCTACACCTTAATCTACACCCTTAACCTAACTTTAACCCACACCCTTAACCTACACCCTTAACCTAACTTTAACCCACACCCTTAACCTAACTTTACCCTACACCTTAATCTACACCCTTAACCTAACTTTAACCTACACCCTTAACCTAACTTTAACCTACACCTTAACCTACACCCTTAACCTGTGGTTGGTGTGGTGCAACAGATAACACCACCACCTACCATTGCGTTACAACAACACCATGTGGGAGACCAGGGTTTGATTCCCGGTCTGGGTTACTTTGCTGCGCTACACCAATAAGAGTTGGGCGAGACTCCTAACACTACATTGGCCCACCTCTGTAATACGAGTAACCATGTAAGTCGCTCTGGATAAGAGCATCTGTAAAATGTAACCTAACTTTAATCTTAACCTAGCCTTAAATTTACCTAAACCAAACAATAATCTATGCCTTAATCTACTTTTAAACCTAACCTAACCCTAACCTACACCTTAATCTACTCCTAAGGCTAACACTAATCTTCTACTTAACCTAAACCTCAATCTACACCTAAACCTAATTTTAACCTTAACCTTAATCTACTCGTAAACCTAACCTTAACCTAACCTTAACATACACCTTAATCTACACCTAAATCTAACCTTAACCTAACATTATTCTACACCCTAACCTACTCCTAAACCTAATCTTAACTTACACCTTAATCTACTCCTAAACCTATTCTTAACCTAACCTTAACCTACACCTTAGTCTATTAGTCTTAGTCTTAGTGCCTCCCGTGTCGAGAGGCACATTGGGCAACAAGTTTTCTCCAACACATCATAATTGTGCTTAGAGGAGAATGCTAGCCACTAGTTCTGTTACATAAGTGATGTGATGGACGAGAGTGAAGGCCATACAACCCACCGACAGAACTCGGGGCTAGAGGGATGGTCATCGTACCAATCAGAGCTTGAGGCTAGTTGTGCTCTCTGGGACTCCTGGCTACTGATGGCTGTGGCATCGCTGGGGATCGAACCGGCGATCTCACGGTGACCACAAAAAGCCAACCAACACAACATGTGGAATATCAGTGTACACAAGCAAGCGTAAGACAAGCGCATGAAGAACTTGCCCTCGTTATGTGTGCCCGTGTTGTCCCAGGAGACGCTTGGATGTCATACCTGGTTTGATTTGTTGGCCTAAGCTTGTCTATGAGGAGTCTAATGGTTCATGCTAGCAGTTCAAGCCTTTCTGTAATCCTCTGCTTTATCCTGTTTGAGGTGTGGAGATGTTGATGCGCAAACGGGCAGACAAACGTTTGTATTCCACTGAAAGGCATGAAAGAGAGCTCAAGGTGAGCTTGTTTTTTGGAGACATTGCATAAGGCAGTTCACTACGAGCAACAAACTCAACTTAATGAATGTAACCTTGCACATGTCTGCAGAGCAAAATGTAGAAGCAGACCAAAACACACACGAAAAGGCTCCTATTTCTTTTTTTAGAGCTCCTGTTTTTTTCTGTTCTGTCTGCCCGGTGCATTTTTGACATGCTTTTTGTGTTCCCTGTCTCGGGTGAGGCAGTCCATCCAGCTTGTCCGAACGAAACCTTTAGGGGGTAAAGGCGAGGATCCAGACAGTTTGAGATGGGGGTGAAGGGCGCTGCTGCTGAATTGACATTGGCCTTCTACAGCAGGCAAGGCCAGATGGCTGCCAAGCTAACAGTAGTAAACAATCGGGGCCTACCAAGTGGAAAACGAGGAGGGCAGAGTGAGTGTGTGAGCAGACAAGGGGCTGTTATTGGATTTTATGGCCTTGTCCCCTTTGCTTCTATAAGGTTGGAACAATTTGAAACTGCTCACAATCGTACCATCCATTTTAATTGACCCTTCAGCACTTTTAAATGACCCTTCAAGCCTTGGTGTGAGAAAAGTGAAATGGTGTTAAAGTAACTGTCACCATGGAAGTGTTTTATTTAAGCCAAAAAAATAACAGCCATACATATTGTACACACCAATATTACCAACAATAAGAATAGACAGCAATTTTTCCATATTTTTAAGATAAATAATTATTACAATCTGGGTTACACTTGTACCTGTATCAATCAAATAATCATAATGCTTTATCAATGCATTTATGTCAGCAGTTTTTTAAGATGCTACCACCATTCATCCGGTACCCTTTTATCACACCCTTTTGGACATCAGTAAAATTACATCCTTTGTCCATGCTGATTGTTTTGCACTCTACGTCTACAACTGACTGGTGTGCTCGCTTATTTTATACATGCAGCAAATCCTGACATCTGGCATCTGTGACGACCTGGGTCGAGTTTATCCCAAACCAGGGGTGGTCATAATATTCTGTTATGACTGTAACAGGGGAGGATGGGTGGCAGCATCTCAGAAACCGCCAACTTTGTGGGATGTTCTAGAGCCACTGCAGTGAAGGTGTACCGAGAATGGACTTCCAACGGCATCACAGTGGTGCTCCATGGGGTTTCTGAAGTCATATAGCCTTGCTTTTTATGTGTTATGTTCTATGTAATTATAATTAGTAGCAATTTGACAAGCTTATGTGAGTTATTACAAGGCATTATGCATGCCATATATGTCTTATTAATGCATTATAAGTGTTATTTTACTATTTTGAATAGAGGATGTCATCAAATTACAGTTATTAGGTTATAATTCCACTCAAATGCCAAATCCCACTGCCTGAAACATTTGTGAAAACAACTTGAGGGTAAAATCAATGAGCTAGATAGTTGTCAGCAGCCTTACATGTTAATTAGCAGGGAACATGTGTACTTAATTGAACGAAAGGCAAATGAATCAGGATGCATCCTAATGGTGTTAAAACCGGGTGATAGTTGCAGGGTTGGGAGTGATCGGGCTCAGTCCAGCATAAGGAGCCGGTCAGACTGATGGACTGACTGACTGACTGACTGCAGCTTCTATTGCTGAAGCCTTAGGTCAAGGCTCACTCAGTTTGTCTGGCAAAGCCTTGACAAAGAACTGTGTGTGAGTGAGTGTGAGAGAGAGAGAGAGAGAGAGAGAGAGAGAGAGAGAGAGAGGGCAGACGAGTAGGCGTTTAGGCTGAAGTCGATCAGTCAGGCAGTCAGTCATGCACTTCCTCAATCAGTTCCCATTTACCAGGCCAGCCCAAGGCTGCTCTCCTCCTGCCCGTCAACACACGTCCACTGCAGCTGACACTACTGCTGCCATTTATCCTGCTCCAGCAGACCACACAGAGCCAAGCACTGTTGTACTCTCACACACACACACACACACACACACACACGCTATTATCTATTTTCCATTTAATCCGATAGAGATACAAACACACAACACACACGCATATACACTTCTAGATAAGATAACACATACTCATTGACTTATAAGGTGCTGCTTACACATAGATATAAAAGTCAGTCAGTACAGCTAGTACTTACACAAGCTACACACACACACACACACACACACACACATACACAGACAAATGAGCACAGTTACACTCATTCGCACTGACACTGACACATTGGGCTGCTCCCATTAAGCAATGCACAAACACTGCAGACCCCAGGTTTTGACCAGTTCTACCCATTTTCATCATTTCCAGATCCAGCCAATATCTATAGTAATGTGACAGAATTAGGACATCCAGTAAAAACCTAAAGATCTGGACATCTGATCTTCATGTGATCAACACTAAGAGATGGAGGTGATCTAACTAAACTCACACACCTGAAGAAACGTCTTTAATCATCACTTATAAAACAGAATTAATAGAAATGCCCATTGCCCACTAGGGCAAGACTACTTTTGCCAGAGAACACCTAGACAAAGATCAGGAATATTAGGACGATGTGCTTTGGACAGATCATTTTATCCATGAAAACCTGTTAGGACGGCTTGATCAGGTCATATTGGTCATTTGTTCCACTTGTAAATGATTTAGTGGACAGTGGAACGGCTAATTTCTAATAGTTCCAATATCTTTTTTAACCCCCCTCCCAGACTCCTCTACATCTACACCCTTCTTTCTGAAGGCTTCAGAGAGCTCTCCGGATCTGGCCATGATGGTGATCTTCTTCACCATGATCTCACTTCAACCATCAAGATCAGACCAGACTAAACATCTGAGGGTTAAATAAGACTCCAGACTCCTCCAGAATAATCCTCTCCAACCTTGTTCTGATCATCTGCAGCTGATCTTCTGCTCCTGGTTCTGATTCCACACATTTGAAAGATTAATAAATGTGTGGGTCGAATTGAATTAAATGAGTCGAATTTTTTTAACATCACATTTCTAATAATTACATTTAATAAATGATAATTAAAGACATTTCTTCAGTTATGTGAGTTTAGTTAGATTACCAGCGTCTAATGAAAATGATGATATGAATTTTTTTCACACGTCTGTAGAATTCCCTCTTTCACACAAGTCACACAATGCTACGAAACTGGGCGGGTGAAGACCAGCAGATGCTTCCTCATGCTCCACCATCACTGAACAATTCAGCGATGCTAACTGCCAGTTTTGTCAGATGCCCACATTGGCTACCGTCACACTGAGTGATGGAGGGTCATCCTCCCCACCCAGAGAGAGCCAGACCGGTTACACGCTCTCATATTTGAGGCAGTGAAAAGCAGTGGCATTAACAGAGGTAGTCTTCACAATCTCTCAACAATAGAGTAAGTTCTCAGCCTGTGCCCCCGATTTTACACTTTTACACAAATGTCCTTTCCCACAGCTAATGCTGAACACAGGCAAAGCCTGCAGAAAACACTGTGCTCCTCAGAAAACAGAGGGATTTCGTTGCAAACACACTGGAGCTTGTCCATCTTTTTGCATATCCTTAGAAACTGATTTGAATACAGACTGATGTGACCATACAGATGGAAGGAAAGGTCAGAACACTGGGTCAGCCATACCCCAGTTCTCCCACAGCACAACAAGGTTTCATGCCATGCCTAAAGGCATGACCACACTGCTGAGCTATCAAGACGGTCAACATTTCACCTTTACTGCGTCCATGACAGTCATAATGCTGTTTTGTACAAAATGCAAAAGCATGAAGATCATGTCTTTATGTGAAACCACTGCTCATGGGGCCTTAAACAAATGTAGTTGCAAGACAACAAGAGCTTTGGGTCAACCGAAAGAGCTTCACATATTATACATGATGGTGGTCCATGACCTGATGGTGGTCCATGGCCTGGATGTGACTTTTAAGCACATTAGGATGCTTGAAGTTGGGTGTAGCTCATATTTGGTTGGAAGTATGGTTTCACCAGAACCTGTCCCACAGGTTCACTTTTCCCATCAACCTCCACCAGCTCATTGCCACAGAGCACAACAGCTTTTGAAGTTCATCATGGGCATCTTCATCATCATCTTTAGCGCAGCGTATCCAAAAACATCTTCTCTGAAACCTCCTTCGCCACCCTGGGCCATGATAGGCTGATCCACTGTGTCGTCTGGCTTTCCCTCCTGTCAATAAAGTTTCTCCCACTTTAGAAACTTCAATCTTCAAAGCCAAACTGACAAAGAGGCCATAAACATGCAGACACCTGAGCTACAGCCCAGACAAAGAATTATGGGACTTCTTTCTCTGGCTGAGTTAAAAGAAAAAAAAAGAAAAAAGAAAGGAAAAGAAAAAAGGAAGAAAGCTCTTGCATCAAATATTCATTCCGAGGGCATAAGAAGCGGTAAATTATACATACCTTGTCTGCGTATTTAAAAATGTGGCATAATATGATTAGCATAGATATTTGAGCATGATGACGAGCGGGTCTCCTGCACGCGGTGGCGGCGTCTGAAGGAGAGAGACCTGAACGCCGTTCGCTCTTTTTGTTCCCCCTCCAGCGCTCTGTCATCGCCACATCTCATTAAAGTTTAAACGGAGCCTTTTTTAATTGTCACTCTTCTGACAGGTTGATGGGGATGAGGTGGAAATTAAGCTTCCTCTGCCATGCATAATGCAATTTGGGAGTCCATTGTTAGTGCTTGGGAAGATTGGGGCTACGCTGGGTGTCATCTAGAGGAGTTATTCTTGCATTTTTATTTTTAGGCATTTTCCCAAAAGTTGGGCTGCTGCAGGTAGACGACACACATCAACACTGCTTTTGTAGGTCACAAGCAACTTTTGTGTGTCAGATTGCTTCTGGTCAATACGCACTAAGTTTAACTTCTTGTGTTTTTTATTCTTGAAAATGTGGGTTCCTCAGTGGTTCTTGGGCTACTGCTTTAGGAGAAATCGTTTATGTGGAGGTTCTTTAACCTGTAAGGGTTAGTTTAATGGATGATAAAGCCTAGATTAAGCCTAATCCTTGACTGTGTTTTCCTCCTTTAAATGCAGAACGTCCATCCAGAACGCTGTGTAGTCCAGGACTAGGCTTAACCCCAACATGGAAAACAGACCATAAAAAGCTTACTCAGGTTTACCTGTTCAAAGAACCATCCATTGAAAGGTTCTTAAGTCAATTAAACAGGGAAGACCTAGAGACAGAGCAATGCTGTGGATCAGTTGAGACTGGTTTGAGAACCACTACACTGTTACACATGAAGGGGATCCAAAGGGTTATTTGAGTGATGACCACAGAAGTAGCCCATTTGCTTCCATAAAGACCTTTTTTTAATCATTTTTAAAGGTTTAAAGAACCTTCTATTGACATAATGGTTCTTCACTCTCATAGATGTCTTTTAAAAGTAGGGTTTCTCATGGAAACAAGATTGGTTCTTCTAAGGCATGACTTAAAGAAACATTTATTTGCATTTATCAGGGACCTAGAAGTGCTTCGTCTATGATCTTGTTAAAAATATTGGGTACTTTTTGTTCCATAAAGAACCATGTGTGTAATGGAGAGGTGTGTATAACTTTGGGAGGTGATATTTAAATGTTCTTCACCAATTCAAAGTTTCTTCACATTCCCTTAAAGTATTACAGTTATTGGCTCTTTGAGAAACCACATGAGGTCTTCAAATCTGGACTTTGAATCCAGTGTTGAAGCGTTACTAGACTTGGTGATCCTTGGTCAGTGGGATACTAAATCAAATCTAATCAAATAAAAAAAAAATGTATAGTGCTTTTTACAACTGGTGTTTTCACCAAGCAGCTTTACACAATCAGTAATTAGAAAAAAACAAGAAATCAACAACATAAGAAATTATGAAAACCTAAGACCCCCAGTGAGCAGCCAAAACCTCCCTCAGAGCTGGAGAAACAAACCTTGGGATGAACCAAGACTCACCAGGGGGACCCGACCCGTCCTCCTCTGATCAGAACTATTTATTAATTATTAATAAAAGTCACTGAACCAGCGCATACGACTGTTCTACTGCTCAGGTGTGCAACATATTCTTCATCATAATATAATAATCATTTTGTAGTATAATTTAATATAGTCCTGGCAGTGATGGTCAGAATAATGATAGTTAATAGTGGTGATATTAATAGTGGCAGATTGTTAAGAGTCCATTTAGGTTTGAACTTGGTCATTAGACAGGTAGCAGTGGTAGGAGGGTGTGCAGCTGGTCTGGCATGGGTGGTGGGGGAGCCTGGTGGTACATGATCAATCAATTACATAAGCTGCTGCCTTAATTTCCAATGATTACAAAATGCAGCACTGGAAACTGGATTGAAGGTCTGCATTTGATGAGCACCTTCATAGGTAAGAGTGTACTTCAGGAAACCAGAAGTGCTTCTTCTATGAAATTGTACGAGAAGAGAATCCTTTCAGGCACACCTTCCTCGTCTAACAGCGATCATTCAGAAAGAACTCTGCCTTCTTGAGCTGGCCACCAAAACACTTGGTCCTCTTATGGGATTATGATGTGGGAGCAATGTCACAGGTTTCGCTCCAGGTACCTTGTTAAACATCCTGCAGTTTCCCACTGAAGACGCAGATTTTAGGCCGGTGTGTGCCGTGGTGTGAGGCCGTGGCAGCTAACCCCACTGTTTAAGACAAGTCATTCCTCAGAGTCTTCTCTCTCTCTCCTCCTCTCTCCCTCTATCTCTCTCGCTCTCAAGGCTCTCTGATGGGTTGCCCTTCGTCGTGTTCACTTTGGCTTCAAAGCTCTACCCCACATGCATGCCTGGGGCTGGCTGCGTCTCCCCCTCCCCGCTCTGATGCCTTCTGACTCCTCTGCATTCTCCTGTTTATGAATCTTTAATAGATGACAGATCTGTTTTATAAGCACACCGAGGCTGGGCCTCCTCCGTGTCACTTTTGACATCGATGCCACAGGGAGGAGCTGCACTCGGGCTACTGCACCCCTCCCCTTACACACACACACACACACACTTTTACGCACTCACACACACTCTGTCGGGTGACAGTTAAAGGGCGAATCATTGCAACGGGTGTCATTTGCCTCTCAGAACTGCATCATTCATGTCTTGCGGACTAACAAGAAACATTGTCCCATCTGAAGTGACTGCTGAAGTCTGGGGCTCCATTCTACTGTACTTTAACTCATTATACCCTGAGTTTATTATACAGTTATTAAGCTTAAGCTTTCATATACAGTTACTCATCTTCATTTTAACAGGTATTACATAGTTAGTAATCTAAAGAGGGTCAGTCTGTAATGAATAGGCAGTCCATGTGTAAGCTGTTAGCGTGAGGCCTACATGTGGTCAGTGTCTGAACCCAACCTTGTATGTATTATTGCTTTCTCTTTTGAAATAATTTTACAATACAAGTTGCTATAATGTAATGTAATATAATAATTATAATAATACTTATTTATAATTATTTATAAAAACAATAATAATAATTGTAATTGTGATTTACTGTTTAGGGGCTGTTCCTGCCTTGCACCCAATGATTTTGGGTAGTTTCTGGACCAACTGTGATCTTGGACAGGAATAATCAGGGATAAAAGAAGATACATGGATGTATTATTATTATTATTATTATTAGTAGTAGTAGTAGTAGTAGTAGTAGTAGTAGTATATTATTAATCTATCATATAATGATATAAATAAAAATACTAATAATAATAATTATACTAATATTTTTATCCTATAGGATTTTTAGGATATTATATATATATATATATATATATATATATATATATATATATATATATAATTATATTCTATTAAAATGTAATGACAAATGGACCAATAGAAATGCTCCATAATGAGCATTTGGAGAAACTTTTTTTATTTTATTGTACAACAGTGACAATATCCAAATACTAATTATGGCATTACATTGCATTACATCTTTAATATAGAGACACTTATGCTTATGTTATGTTTTAGGGCAATCTCTTAATGTACATTATATATATATATATATATATATATATATATATACATGTACATCTGATTAGCTGGGCCACATTCCAAGCCATTCTGTATTAATGCACCAATGCACTGCACTGAGATGTCTGTATATATGATTTTAAGGATTACTTCTATCTTATATAGAACTTTCTCGCCCCTTTACCGAAGCAAAAAGCCACTTGAGGCCTAACAGCACCCCTCCATGACACGGTAAAATCACTATAACATCAATTAGGCGCAGAAGTCGACGGACATGCGAAACAGTAAAGCAATTAGGAACAATGGCTGTCACCCATTTAAACGCAAAACAAACTTCCCTAGGTTTGATTGAGCGCACTGTGTAAGCATGGCCACATGTGAGTGCGCAGCCCTGATGTGTTCACATACCATAGTGCCATATAGTAAAACAGCAGCGTCGGTTCACTGGGTGGCAAGTTTTCTTACCCCCCTCCACCATCCACCCACACACACTCACACACACTTCTTAGCAACACACTTTCAGCTCTTTTCTCTCCTCTACACTCCAAGAGAGATCACAAGTCAGGAGAAAGCCGAGTGCAGTGCGTCTCCTTCATGCTCTTAATCACTTTATTGTGAGATGAAGTGAACTTGACAGGCCAGGCTATTGGAACACTGCTTTTCTAAGTTGCACTTGGGTTGATGCCCCCCCGGGACCATGCCAGGGCACTGACAGCTAATTGTTAATTGTTGGAGGGGCATCCTGGCAAAACGTTGACGTGCCAACTCAGGGCCCTCCAGTTGCAGCTATTCTCTCTCGCTCTCGCTCTCTCTCTCTCTCTCTTTCTCGCTCTCTCTCTCTCTCTCTCGCCTGAATGTGTGTGTTTTTTTTCTCCACCTACTTTTTTATACACCCACAGAGATACTAAAACTATAATAAAGCTACATTTGCGGGCTCTATTTGTGTCATTTGTCCCTTCAAATGTTATTAAAACATGAGATCTGCACTCCTGATGTATTTTTAACGGTGTTAATGCATTTCTTGCATGTCACTCGCTGACAGCGCCGCCATACTTGGTAGTCAGCCACCAGGGAAATTTACATGCATTTGAATTTGCACTGGCAAGCCCTGCCATCACCCCCTGACAGCCCATTTAACGGGTGATGAGTTAATCTGAGCCCGGCTCTGAGCCTGCTGATCTCCCGCCTCAAACTGCCTCGCTGGGAATCAAGCCGGAGATCCAGCTTCCGCAAAGTGACTCCTCCGATTCTTTAGGGTTGGAAAAAGGGAGATAATATGTGGACAGCGTTATCAGAAGAGCAGTGAACTAAACTACAACCATTCTCAGCTTGTTTTACAGCATTGGTAAAGAGTTGTAGAGTAAAACTGAAAAAATTAAAAGTTAAAAAATACTTTGTAAAACTTTGATTGCCATCCTTACACCAAAACCTTTATATCTTCATTTTTGCAGTTTTCACTTTTTCACATTGCGGATGTATCTGGCTGTTCTTTACATTGTGTCAGAATTTCATGATGAACGGACCAATAGAAATTCTCCAAAATGACTTGGATTAAAGTCTTTTTACATTGACTTCCATTGAAAATTAGGAAGCTATTTTGCAGATTGCCTGACATGATGGCATGCATGCTATAGTTTTATGCTATTAGCAAGTTTATGTATTTAGCATACTGTACCATTAAAAAGGAAAGCATACTCTGCATTTTACTTATTTTTACCCAATTTTTAATCCCCAAATTTAAATGAATTATTGAATTACCCATCCCACTCGTTAGTACTCTCCCCCAATCACATCTAATACTAATCCCAGCACTGGAGGTGACTGACACATGCCTCCTCCTACTCCAGCCACCGGTGCTACATCACCGGGCAACCAACACACTCAGAGGAAAGTTTTGGATACCCAGCTTTAATGCAGCAGCTAGTAGGCTAGCATCACCTAGAGTGAGGTGGCAAGAGAGAGAGAGAGACATCTAGCCACCCGAAGAGAGAAAGGCCAGTTGTGCTCTCTGTGGCTACGGTAGCTGATGGCAGGCAGCCTGATTTTAAGGGATTTGAAAAGATTCTTAGTTAAGGCAGAAGTAGTTAAAAAAGTTAAATAACACTTATAGATCTTTATATACTTCAAATAAGAGAGTTTTTACTCCAGAAGCTCCAGATCTCATCAAAACAGATGCAGGTGAACATAAATCCAGTAAAAAGGAGAAACAAGAGCTTCTCATTCTGAAGAAAGAAAGTAGTTCTTGTCGGTGAGCTAGTCTGAAGAACAGAGCTTGGTTCCTCCAGGTTTTTCCTGGACGCCCCCCAAGTCCAGCCAGCACAGCGTGGAGGATGTGTTCAACTCCATCAGCAGCAACAGCAGCAGCAGCAGCAGCTCACCTGATTTACCATCATTAAGCCCTGATTTACCACCAAACCAGGTGTTGATCTGAGGAGAACTCTAAATAATACTAGACTCTATGAGAGAGGAGAACTCTGGAGATGTTCTAATGATGAACACAGTGATGGAGAACCACCTCCACCACTTTCTGTAGGAATGTTATTATTAGTGGTTATTCTAATATCAGTGATTTACATTTGCTATAATGACTCATATTTCGGGATTGATTGCAGTAACCAAAGAACCGTGATCTATTTGAGACATGTGTTTATCTGTGTATCATCAACACACACCTACAAATGAATTCCCCGTTTTTTCTCATTGCAGAAATGAGTGCAGAAAGGCCGAGTGCAGTGCTAATGCAGATGGATTGGTGTGTGAGCAGAAGCTGCACTGCCTCTGGCTTCCTCCAGCAGCTCTCCTCCACTGATCCATCAGATCCAGAGCGGTCTTTTCTGTCCCATTAAGTGTGCACTGCATTTAGAACCTGCTGGAGAGAGCTGGAGGGATTTCTTCTCCACCCAAATGCTGCAGATCAGACTTACTGTGCTTTAATGAACCACAGGAATGTAACCCAGCTTTAAAGCACTGAAATAAATAGGGGAAACGGCAGCATATCGCTGCTGGCACACAGAATCTGTATATCTCCACAATGACAACTTAAATTTTCAATTAAAATAAAAATATATATATATTATTAAAGTCATTTCTCTTACTTTTATTTTTTTTATAATTTTGGAGCATTTTCTATTGGTCCATTCATCACAATGTGAAGAACAACTGTTAGATTTTTATTATGTTGAAAAGTACAGCAAAACAAACAGCAAAAATGGAGATACAATGTTTTGGCATGACAGCAACAATATTTTCCTTTCTGTTTTAAACATTTACAATTGTACATTTATAAAATTATTGAGGACTAAAAGCATGTATTATTATAATTACTACTATTAATATATCTGCCAATTTTCTAAAAATGCACTTTGTTGACCTCATTTATAACATAACTGAATGCTTTAACTTTATTTTCCAGCATCGCAACACAGTCAGAAACACATAAACAGTATGAAATGAAGGGGTGGGGTTTTGAGGCTCGGTGCAATTTAGGAACACACATTTAGCTTAATCACTTTTTTTTTTTTTTTTTTTTTTTTGCATTTGACCTAAAATGCTAGTCATGTCAAGCCTCTGCAGATCAGATGTGCGTCAACATCCGGGAGGTGTCACTTACAAACCGGCTATCCGTCGAGTCCTGGGGTTTTTGAGGGGTTAAACTAGATTGAGGCTGACAGCTTTCAACACATTAGGCATTCTCATGGCCCTGCGAGGGCAAATGCATGAACTGGGTTTCTTAACATTTGGGTGGAAAAGAATGAGCAGGGCACTAATGGTGCCCTTTGTTATATAAACAAAGGATGTACAAATAAGAGTCTTTTTCAACACAAGATTATTTAATAAAAAAGACAATTATTATTAAATTAAATAATAATCATATATATAAATATATATATATATATATATATATATATATATATATATATAAATGCCCTTTTATATATATATATATATATATATATGTATATATATATATATATATATATATACACACATAGTGTGTGTGTGAAAATACATCTATATCATCATTGTCATGCAGAAATCTAATATCTTCAATTTTGCTGTTTTTCACTTTTTGATATAATTTAAATCTGGCACTTATTGTTTCCAAAATTTTATGATCAATGGACCAATAGAAATGCTCCACAATGACTGAATAAAATCTTTTTACATTGACTTTCATTGAAAGTTACGAAGTTTTTTTCTCTTCTCCTGTAAAATTTCGGAATTCAGAGAAAGTCATTTGATTATTACTTTCATTATTACTATTATTATTTGCATTATTTCATTATTATTTAATTTAGACCTGTTTCTGTCAGTACTTTTACACCATTAGATTTGTTTTATATATTAAACAATAAAATTTAATACAAATAAATATATAAAAAATATAATACTGTCATGCAGAAACTCCAAATTGGCAATCCTTTATAACTTTCAATGGAAGTCAATGTAAAATGATTTTAATCCAACTCCTTTTGGAGCATTTCAATTGGTCTATTTACCATGAAATTGTGATGCAATGTAAAGAACAACAGCCTGATTCACATAAATTGTAAGTGTGTCTGTGTGTGTGTTTGTGTAAGAGTGGGAGAAGGAGCACTAAATGGACGTGAATTAGACAGACATGAAGACAGGAAGAGTGGATGGATTCAGGGTATTGTGAGATGGAAAAGGAGAGAAGGAGGTAAGAGAGAGAGAGAGCGAGAGAGAGAGAGAGAGAGAGAGAGAGGTGATGAGAGGTGGGCTCGGTGTGTCTGGCCCATGTCCTGTAACGTCTGGCTTTGAGCAGCGGAGGTGTCGGGGGATCGCTTCCAGAGGGACTTGCTGACCTCGCAAATAGTGTAGGGCCAAAGGTCAGAGCTAGGAGAGGTCACAATCTGAAACGGTGAGGTCACACACTACTTCCCTGACACAGCAAATAAGAAACAGACCGCACCTGAGGGAGGCCTCAGAGAGAGAAGGGGGGGGGGTGTCACATGATCTCATAAACTGTGAGAATGTTCAATTGGGTTGATAGTTGCTGTGAACCCAAAAGCAATCACTACACACTTAAAAGTAAAGGTGCCCTAAGTGATTCTTTGAGCAACACCATAAAAGAAGCACTTATCTAGAGCGACTTATCTACAGCAGCTTCACCAGTTTGTAGAGGCTACAATCCCTCAATTACCTCCATCTAGATGCTGTCAAATACAAACACCAGTATGAAGACCTGGATACACAATCCTCCACACACCCTACACTCAGCCTGAATATTGAGTAAGACATCAGTGCAATCATAAGCCAGACAGATTAGACATGAAAGAGTTTGAAGAACCTTTACCTCAGATGAAGGTTCTTCAGACTTTTAAAGTGCTCTTTATGCTTCATGCTCATCTCTTTCACAAACTTGGTTCTTCATGATTGGGTGGTGATTTTTTAAAGGTCTGAAGAACCTTCACGTGACGTAAACCACACAACCACAGATTGCTTAACAAGTAAGGCTTTACTTGAACCAAAAGTGACTGCTCTATGCCATCACTTTATTTTGTAAAGGTGTACTTTAGAGAACCAAACATGGTTCTTGTAAAACATTATTCCAAATATATTTCAAGTGTTTATTTCTTTTCATTTTCTTTTATGGTTATTACTGGCAACTAATGAAAATCTGATATTCTTTATGACCAGCACCTGTATATTACTATTATAAACAAGCTTCTTTATGGATCCACAACTGGTTCATCTTTGGCATCGCTCAGAGAACCATTGGAAGTACCTTGCTTTTTAAGAGTGTACTTCAGGGAGCCACAAGTGCTTCTTCTGTGACATTGTTCCAATAATTCAGTGAAGAACATTTTTAAGGTCTAAAGGGTTCTTTACTCTTCACACACCTCTGTTGGTTCTTGATTGAACAAAAGGTGGTTCTTCTATGGCATCACTTCAAGAACCATTAGAAATACTTTTATTTGTAAGAACCATTTGAAGCAATGATAAGATTAAAAAGTGTACTTCAGAGAACCAAAAGTGGTTCTTGTATGACATTATTCCAACTTAAAGGTCTAAAAATTATGAGTTTGTGTGAAGGTTCTTCACCAATTTAAAGGTTCTTCACTCTCCATTATAAACAAGCTTCCTTATGGAACCAAAACTGGTTCATCTTTGGTGTCGCTCAGAGAACCATTGGAAGTACCTTGCTTTTTAAGAGTGTACTTCATGGAACCACAAGTGCTTCTTCTATGACATTGTTCCAATAATCCCTTTCAGGCACCTCGATTTATAAGACTGTGTACTCTCTAAACACTTTTGAAGAACCAATAGTTGAGATAAACGCAGCCGCAAAGTGAAAAGAATCAGCAGCCGAATATGGCATCAGACAATGAGGCATTATGACATCACAATTACAGTAGACACTTATATTGCATTATGTAAATTGATCATTGTGATGCAATGATATTTATTTAGCAGAGGGCAAATGGTATGACTCAGTAGAAACCATGGCTACTGACCAAATAAAAAAAAACAGAAAATGTGTGGCAAAGAGGTGGGGTCAGACAATGAGGCATTATGACATCACAATTACAGTAGACACTTATATTGCATTATGTAAATTGATCATACTGATGTAATGGCTTTTGTCCAGTAGAGAGCGAAAGGTATAGCTCAGTATTTATTTTAAGTCTTTAAGTATTATTTTAGTAATTCATGTTTTACTATGTATTTTTGTACATTGAGCTTTATGATGTTATATCTTTTATTTACCAATAAAATATATTACATCATAAACCAATAGTTGAGATAAAGATGTGTGAGTGTGAAGAACCTTTTAAAGGTCTAAAGGGTTATTTCCTCTTCACACACCTCTGTTGGTTCTTTATTGAACAAAACATGGTTTTTCTATGGCATCACTCCAAGAACCATTAGAAATACTTGTATTTGTAAGGATGTACTTCAGGAAACCAAATGTGGTACTTCAATGACACTTCAAAGACTTTTTTGAGGAACCATATTTGTAAAGATGAAAGATGATGAAGATGATGATGAAGTGTGAGTGTGAAGAACCTTTTAAAGGTCTCAAAAACCAAACCATCACTTGCTGCAAGTTTCTTCACTCTTCACACATCTCTATTACAACCAATTTATTTAATAAATAACTGAAGTGGTTCTTCTGTGGCTTCACTTCAAGAACCATTTGAAGCAGTTTTAAGTTTTTATGACTGCAGACTTACTACCCGGGGTTGAAGAACCACATTTGGTTCATCAAAGAAGTATATTTCCAATAGAGCTAGATGTGTGAGTTTGCAGAACCTTGAAAAGGTCTAAAAATCTTTTCCAATTTAAAGGTTCTTCACTCTTTATACATATCTCTATTATAAAACAGGTTCATTATGGAAACAAAACTGGTTCATCTTTGCCATCGCTCAAAGAGCCATTTAAAGGAACGTTGATTTTTAAGAGAGGACTTCAGGAAACCACTAGTGCTTCTTCTATGGTAATGTTCCAAAAAACATGTTTTAGGCACCTTAATTTTAAAACTGTGGACTCCACTGTGGAACCACTTTTGAAGAAACATATTTGGTTCCACAAAGAAGTATGTGTCTAATAGAGATAGATGTGTGATTGTGAAGAACCTTTTTTAAGGTCTTAAAAAAAGAAAAAAATCACTTAATGTACTTTAGAGGTTCTTCACTCTTCACACATCTCTATTACAACCATGCTTCTTTATGGAACCGACACTGAGGTCCCATTATGTTGAAGAGCGTAATACCAGCCCTGCGGCAGCTCTAACTTTAATGGCGTGTTACTTTCCGGTGTGTTGGTCTCATTTGTAGTGTGACACATCATGAGTGAGAGACAGAGAGAGCTAACAGTGAGAGAGAGGCCTACTACAGTGCACTACAGGTCTACAGTGCAGTCAGCCAGATCTCGTCAGGTAGCAGGGCCTCTTTTGCTTCTTCAGCGAGGAGATATATCTCTTTCTGGAGTTCAAAATAAAATACAGCGAGACACATAAAGGCTGCTTTTGTGAGGTTAACCAAACACAGACTCACCATGGCGTTTTTCAGCGCTTGTCAGCACGCAGCGGCCGGGAACGGTGGCTGGAGCTCTTCTTCCATAAATGTCGGTGAGATGCTGGATGGACAGAAAACCTCATGAGAGGCAGCATTTCATCTTTCTGGAGTTAAAGTACAATTTGGTTCGCCTGCCTGCGCACGAGTGCATGTGTATGTGTGTGTGTGTGTGTATGTGTGTGAGCGAGTATGAGTGCGAGTGTGTACGTGAGGAGGCTGTTGCAGAGCCGTTTAACACACCAGTGCCCCGGTGAGAGAGACAGGCGCATGAAAAGAAATCAATTAGGAGTAACAAGCAGCTCCTAAAAAAAGCCCAGCGCTCACAGGCCAGTGGAGAAGAAAAGCAAGGCGGACGAGAGATGGAAAGACGGACGCCGCGGCCTCATCCTTTACCCTGAGTGAAGCTTTTAGATCCGCTCCCTCTTCCCAGCGAATGCCCTGGTTTCTGGTTTCTAGAGTTAGCCTATTTTTACATGGCAGCCGAATTAGCAGCTCTGATGAAATCGCACTATAAATGGCAATCACCTCTGTAGGGTGATACAGATTAGAGCGTAAAATAACTTGAATAATTCATTACGCTTGCGGGAGTCGTCAGAACGCTGCACTGTCAGTAGTCTGAGCTTTTCTCAGTTAATCATGTCCTTTTTCTTTTGTCACAGTAAGTGAAAACTCAGGTCATG
Source organism: Salminus brasiliensis (assembly GCF_030463535.1). Classification (NCBI taxonomy): domain Eukaryota; kingdom Metazoa; phylum Chordata; class Actinopteri; order Characiformes; family Bryconidae; genus Salminus; species Salminus brasiliensis. The sequence continues at coordinate 5,519,391 of NC_132899.1, read as the reverse complement.
TGGGGCAAATCACAGACCTAAGCTCTGTTTCTCTCTTTCTCTCGTTCTCGTGGGCTTTCCTGCATCTCCAGACACTTGTTGAGGAGGAGCAGAGGTTCTGAACCAGCTGTTCTGGCCTAAGTCCCACTAGACACATCACAGCCATTGTCTAAAAGATGCAGCAAGAGAGAGAGAGAGAGAGAGAGAGGCTGACAGAGATGTGCTGCCCAGAATGAATGATGACGCAGCCACAAGATTAGAAGAATCAGCAGCAGAAACTTATGGAGTCATGCACAAAATATGGTTGCAAAGAGGCGGGGTCAGATCATGAGGCATTATGACATCACAATCACCAGCCCCTTATCTTTTAAGAGTTATGTAAATTGATCAATATGATGCAAATGCCTTTATTTAGTAGAGGGCAAATGGTAGGACTCAGAGGAAACCATGGCTGCTGAGCAAATTAAAAAACGGAAAATGTGTGGCAGAGAGGCGGGGTCAGATCATGAGGCATTATGACATCACAATTACAGAAGCCACTTATCTTGAATTATGTAAATGTATCATTATGATGTAATGACCCTTATCTAGTAGAAGTGGTGTGACTCCATGGAACCATGGATACTGAACAAACCAAAAAACAGAAATGTCCATCATTATTATTTGAGCTATTTATTATTTAGTATTTATTTATGTAAATTGCTCATTATGATGTAATGCACATCATTTAGTAAAGGGAAGTGGTATGTTTGTAAACAACTTACTATTGTTACTAGGTAAGATTTTAACATAATGGAAAATATCGTTGATATGATGATTATTGTTATTCTGAAATGTTTAATGGATGTTTTTGTTTTTGGTGTGAGATTTGCTAGTGCGATTATGAATGAGGTCAAAGAGAGAGAGAGAAAGAGAGAGAGAGAAAGACAGAGAAATGCACTCCCAGAATGCGTGATGACCTGGCTGCAAAATTAGAAAAATCAGAGGCCGAATATGGCGTCAGACAATGAGGCATTATGACATCACAATTACAGTAGACACTTATCTTGCATTATGCAAATTGATCATTATGATGCAATGGCATTTATTTAGCAGAGGGCAAATGGTATGACTCAGTAGAAACCATGGCTACTGACCAAATAAAAAAAACAGAAGGTGTGTGGCAAAAAGGTGGGGTCAGATAATGAGGCATTGTGACATCACAATTACAGTAGCCACTTAACTTTGATTATGTAAATTGATCATTATGATGTAATGGCCTTTCTCTAGTAGAGGGCAAAAGGTATGACTCAGTAATAATGAAGGATATTGAACAAAACAAACAAAAAAATGTTGCTGATTATTATTTTAGTAATTTTTTTTTATGATGTAATATATTTTATTTATTTTAGGGTAAGATTGCTATGATTTTAAAAACCATGACTTTTGCATTTATACAACTTAGCATTATGTGTTAGAAGAATTTTAGCACAACGGAAACTGTTTTTTTTGGTTTAGTATTATTTTTGGGGCGACTCCTATTGATTTTGGGGGGCTAAAATGTTTAATGGATGTTTTCTGTAGTTCTGGGGGGATTGAGTGGGGTGAGGAGGGTGGGTAGTGCAATTATAAAGGTGGTCAGCTTTCAGTCACGGCAAGATCACAGAAAAAAAAGCCCAAAAATCCTCTCTCTCTCTGGAAAGAGAGAAAAAAAAGACAAGACAAAAGAGAGTGGAGTAGATAGACGGAGGACAAAGACGGAGACAGACTGAAGGGGGTGAAAGCGAGAGAGACAGGCAGCAGGCCGAAACACCAAAAGGAGCACGAGTGAGAGTGTAAGCGAACGAGAGACTTCTAGACACTGAGAAAGAGAGACAGCAAGACAGACAGACAGAAGAAAAGGCTTGGAGAGACAGACAGAGTCAGCAGCTCAGTTCATTTGATGCGCTGACGTGTGGAGAGCGGGGGTGCCCTGAGGGCCGATGGTGGGGCGTTTGCTGTTAAACCCCTGGGGTTGATCCCGCTCTTCCCTCAGCCTGGGCCTACGCCATTAGCCCCTTCTCCACTGGAACTCATTACGGCTGATCAATACGGGCCAGTGCAGCCACGGCTAGCACTGAACCTCCTGCCCTTGTTCCAGGCCTGCAGAAATACACACTCTCTATCTCTCTATTCTCCCTCCATCTCTCTGTCCTTCTCTCCTCTTTTCTAGTGTCTGTCTGTCTCCTTTTTTCCCTTCTTCTTCTGTCTCTATTCCTGTCTAGCGTTCCCTCAAATCAGCAAAAGCAATATTTCAGGATTTCAAGCAGTGGGAGAAAAAAAAAGAGAATGAAGCTCATTGACTTCAAAAACATGCTCCTCGTGCATCTCTAGAGTGATAGAGAAAGAGAGAGAGAGAGAAAGAGAGAGAGAGGCTGAGGGAGATGAAAGTATATGGATATGTATGGTGTGGTATGAATCTAAAATGACCATTTGTCACTCCGGATAATATAATCAATCTGCGAGAGATTTCCTCCGCGCAGACGCTGAAAGGCAGCATAATCAGGCTGATTTAATAGATAGATATTAAGTCCACTTGCCAGTAAATAATGCAGCAGTATAGGGAATAAAAGCTCTTGTCACGTTCAATAATGTGGAGAGCAATTTGATCACCAAAGCCAAGACAGATTGTGCCGAGTTACATTATGCACTCCTATTGTACATATGCACAGATATACAGCCTCAGGAGATATATATATATATATAAATATACGTACCTCAAGGCATGTCTCCGTGGTCGACCGGCAATTGAGCCACGGCTCTCATGGAATATTCAGTGGGACCCAACAGTCGTGCATGTTTCTGTTAGACTGGTGGCGTTCGTTCATTCATGCATTTGCGTCACAGGTAATGAAAACTATTGCAGGGTAGTCCTAGTCCCTGCATAGGGGTAAAAACTGGGTCTTTGCAATTTCTGCTTAGCTCTGTGAGGGTCTAAATAAAAATATAAGTCATGAAAAGTTCTTGTTTTTCTTTTGGAAATGCAACAGAGGAAAGCTACAAGTATTTAGTACTCAAGTATTAAATAAGCCAGATGTGCAGTAACAAGGTACAGTAAATTAACTGCATTTTAGTACAGTTTAGTACAAATCATCTGTAATTTCACAAGGCATTTGACAAACTGCATTTAGCCCATTTATTATGTGTATATTTGTTTGGATAAAAGCATTCACTCATTTATTTATTTATTTAAAAACTCATTCTATAATTCATTCATTTATCCATATATTCATTAAGAAACAATCATTTTGGTAATTTCACACAACACATGCAGTCTTAAATGGTAGAGTTACATTTAGCCCATTTATTATGTTCCATTCTTGTTAGGTTTCAATGTGTCTGTTCATTCATTGATTCATTGATTCATTGATTCATTCATTGATGTTGTAAGTAACCTCTTAAATAGCTTACCTTTGCATATCAATTTCAGCACATGGAATATTACATACTGTATAATTACAACCCAACTGCTATATCTACTTTGTGAGGGGATAAGCATTTTCATCCATTCATTCATTTATTTAAATTCATTCTAAGTAACCTGAGGTTTCCCACAGTATATGAAGAATTACACATAGTATGTTTACATATTGTTTTGTCTAGAATTCATTCATTGATTGATTTGTTCATTCTTTCATTTATGAGTCTCTTGCCTCTACACTGTAATAGTTGGATGCAGAGCATGATGAATTATAAATAGTGTATGTATAGATATTGTATTATAAGTATACATGGATTTATGTTGACTGCAAGTATTCATCCATTCACTCATCATTTATTGATTCATTCATTTATATGTAGTATAAATATGTCATTGCATTTCAGTAATTACAGTGTTTTTTTTTATTTTAATTACTCCATTAAAAACTATTTTAATATACAATTCATTTGAAAAGTCAGTAATTTCACATTTGCTGTAGCCTTGTGCTAACACAAAAATCAAGCCCACCCCCCAATCAATATCCCAAAATGCAAAAGTAGAAATGGAAATGTTTATTTTTTTTGAAAATATATTTAAAAAGGAAAAAATAAAATACTGCATTGACCTAAATATTCAGACGCTTTACTCAGTACTTAGTTGAAGCACATTTGGCAGTGATTTCAGCCTCCAGTCTTCTTGGGTATGATGCCAAAAGGTTAGCGCACCTGGATTTGAGGATTTTCTGTCATTCATCTCCACAGATCCTCTCAAGCTCTGTCAGGTTGAATGGGGACCATCGGTGGACAACCATTTTCAGGTCTCTCCAGAGATGTTTGATTGGGTTCGAGTCAGGGCTCTGGTTGGGCCACTCAAGGACATTCACAGAGTTGTATCCAAGCTACTCCTGTGTTGTCTTGGTTGGGTTGTTCTCAGGGTCATTGTCTTGTTGGACCTGAGTGCTCTGGATCAGGGTTTCTTAAAGAATATCTCTGTAATATCTCTAAACCCTGCTCCATTCTGCTGTCCATATGAACCCTGACCAGTCTCCCTGTCCCAGCCACTGAAAAACACCCCCACAACATGATGCCGCCACCACCATGCTTCACTGTAGGGATGGTATTGGGAAGGTAATAAGCAATGCCTGGTTTCCTCCAGACATGACGCTTAGAAGTGAGGCCAAAAAGTTTAATCTTGGTTTCAGCAGACCAGTAAATCTGTTTTCCCACAGTCTGGGATTTCTTTAGGGGCTTTCAATTGTCTTTTACTGAGGACAGGCTTCAGATTGGTGGAGCACTGCCATGACCCTTCCTTCTTGGTAGGGTGGCCAGCTCTAGGACGAGTCCTGGTTCTTCCAGACATATTCCATTTAAGAATGATAGAGGCTACTGCATATGCATTGTCAGCAATGAGACCTTATATATATATATATATATATATATATATATATATATATATATATATATATATTACTATTATATATAGATATATATTATTAAAGGCATATTTATCCCTTAACATATATTTGTGTTGACTATGAGGATTCATCCATTCATTCATGTGTTCTTTCACTTATTCATTAATTCATGTTAATATAAGGATGCACTGCAATTTCAAAGAGCAAATAAAGAACTACATCCAGTAGAATTAGTCCAACCATCATAAGTATTTAATACAGGGTGAAGCATTCATTTATTCACTTCATCCATCAATCCATCCATACACCCACCTATTCATTCATCCATCCATCCATCCATTTATCCATCCATCTATTTATCCATCCATCTATCCATTCTTCCATCCATCCATCCATCCATCCATATATCCATCCATCCATCTATCCATCCATTTATCCACTCATCCATCCATCCATCCATTTATCCCTCCATCCATCCATCAATTTATCCATCCATCCATCCATCCATCCATCCACCTATTAATCCATCCATCTATCCATTTATCCATCCATCCATTTATCCATCCATCCCTCCATTCATCCATTCATCCATCCATTTATCCATCCATCTTTCCATCCATCCATCCATCCTCTCCATCCATGCCTCCATCCATCCATCGATTCATCCATCCATCCATCCATCCATCCATCCATCCATCCACCTATTAATTCATCCATCTATCCATTTATCCATCAATCCATCCATCCATCTATCCACCCATTAATTCATTCATCCATCCATTCATGCATCTATCCATCCATCCACCTATTAATTCATCCATCCATCCATCCATCCATCCATCCATCCATCCATTAATCTATCCATCTATCCATTTATCCATCCATCCATCCATCCATCCATCCATCCACCTATTAATTCATCCATCTATCCATATATCCATCCATCCATCCATCCATCCATCCATTTATCCATCCATCCATACATCCACCCATTCATTCATCCATCAATCCATCCATCCATCTATCCATTTATCCATCCATCCATCCATTCACCCATTAATTCGTCCATCTATCCATTCATCCACCCATTCACTCATTTATTAGTAACTGCCTCTGCATTTCACACAGCACAGCATAGTGGCACATCTGTATAATTGAGTGTGTATATGTGTGTGTGTGTGGGGGGGGGGGGTGTGAAGAAGAAAAACCACACACTTAACCCAGTGATATGTGATAAGAAAAAAAGGCTGACCCGGGTCAGGGCGAATAAACGGAGTATGATGACGGTGAATCAGCAAATACAGAGAGTGAGAATGGAGGTGTCTCTCACAGCGGCCTGCGTTTGTTTGCGATGATAAAGGCGCTGCTCTGACCCCGTCTCTGTAGGAGGTCGACGGTCCTCATTCATGCACAGGGGAAGTTAAATCGCTAAGATGTTGCTCGTTAAAGACGGGGCAGGACGGAGCCTGTCTGTGCTGGGAGAGAGAAGGAGACGGGGAGCGTCCTTCCTTTTAAAGGGAGCCTTTTAATCTCAGCAGAACAAAATGAGCAGCAGATCGTTTCCCAATTTATTTGCTTTTAAATTGGAGCTTTGGACAAAAAAAAAAAAATCACAGAGAATAAAAAGGAGGGAGAGAGAGAGAGGGAGAGGGAGAGAGAGAGAGAGGGAGAGAGAGAGAAGGGGGAAAAAATGACCTCCTGTAGCAGTAGTTTGTAGCTGGAAGGTAAGTCCTGCTTATATTGAAGCAAAGTTCTGAAAATAAGCAAAGAACAGATTTATTGATTTTTGGTAGAGTCTGGGTGTAGAAAAGAGAAAGAATAAAGAAGTGCTCTTTGCCCGATATGTCCAAATGACATCCCATGGGACCTGCTTAATGGTGGGGGAGGGGAGGGGGGGCAGGTGCCTCTCTCGTCTCGTGGATAGAAGTGCCCTAAGGCTAGGGCTAATGGCATTGGCTGAGCCTGCTATAAGAAGCTCTTTTCTAATAGCCAACTTTGTGTGTGCCAGAAGACAGACAGATATTGATTGGTCCAAATGCCCTTGAGTTGGCAACATCTGAAATGAAAATCCACCAGGCAAGCACAAACTTTCTGCAAGTTATGTTTCAGGAATGCAATGTGGAAAAAATATTGGGGGGGGGGGGGGGTTGTCAAAAGGGGGATTTTTATAGGGGGGGTTGGTAGGGAGGGGGGTATATATAAAAAAAAAAGAAAGAAAACAAGGAGCTTTTCCGATCTCTATTTTTTTCATGTTCATTTTTTATAAACAGCAGTGCTGGGTGACAAATTCCAGTTTTTGTTTTTTTCCAGTGTTTATTAGAACCAGTGCCTCTAATCTCATCCACATTTCATACAGATCTGCTGAACACCAGATCTGTGTTGTTTTTAGATGGGATTTGAATAAAGACAGGGTTTTGCCATTTGGACAGTCAGGCACATACATAGCACACAGTGTAGGTGACAGCAGGCCCGCTAAATACATAAATGTTCTCCAAAAATACATGTAGACCAAAATACATTTGATAATGTTATTATATGATCCATTACAGTATATATGTACAACTACACATATGCATTCAACGAAGGTTGATCTTCATTCAGTCTCCTGAGAGTACTTGGGCGAAGTGTGGTGTCAGCTATTATGGTCTCCATGTTGACATTTGTGTTTAGTAGTTTCTAGGCTTAAGAGGTATCTTTGGATCCTGGTCTGTAAAAACTAGCTGAGGGTATTTTCTGAGCAGTAAAGCACTTTTGTAAGTCGCTCTGAATAAGAGCATCTGCTAATTACCTTAAATGATAATGAAAGTCAAAGAAAGACTGGACAAATCCTCTACAGGAAACAAACTTGAATGTACATGCAATTTTGGGTCATTATGTTTGTGTATGGCACCTTTAATTTTTAGTTTGCCACAAAATAAGTTACACAACAGTAATTATTTATTATTATTATATAGTAATTATGCTTAATTAACTTAATTAATACATGTAATTAAACTAGGAGAGGCTACATTTTTGTATAAGAGTACATACAGTATATATATATATATATATATATATATATATATATATGTGTGTGTGTGTGTATGCATGATAAAATCTTCTTAACTCTTAAATAGAGTCAATAAAAATACTGAATAAACCCTCCAATATATATATATATATATATATATATATATATAAATGAAATTTTGCGAGTGTGGACCACGCTAGCTGAGGCAAGGAAGGAGAACTGGAGAAATTTGGGCTAGAGTTCTGGGGGCTTCGAGCGGATGGAACTCGAAGCCAGACCCCCCTTGCCAGGTAGTGGTTGAGTATAATTGGACTATCAGGAGGAGCAGGGGTGAGAGAATGAGAAGGGAGAGGAACAGTTTTATAGTGCGTAGTAATGGAGGGGAGGAGTTTGGGCGTGGTCCTTCTCCCAAACTTTCAGTTATTACATAACTCCATTTTGTGTCGTAATGTGTGTGCATGCCAGCAATTTACATTTCTGAATTTAATTTATTACATTATTAATTAAATACATTTTTGATGTCCCAAAATAAGCCATGAAACACTACATTATGCCTTGTAGTGTGAATATCTACATACACAAACTGGACCCTCACTCACTATAATACACAACTATGGCTCACGGACAACTCACTACGGACAATAACGCAAATATTTCTTTTTAACTTACACATACACTCACATACAGATAAATATGTATATATATATATATTTTTTTTAACTTAAATTTAACTTAAATGGAACTTATTTTATTTTATTATTATTTTTTTTTGCACTTTTGCACTTCTGCAAGTTATACTGTGTATTACTATGTATGTGACAAATAAAATTTGATTTGATTTGATTTGATTTGATTTGATTTGATTTGATTTGATTTGATTTGAAGAAGTGTGTCAGGGTTAGCCTAATATATGTCAGTAATTTGATCTGTCCGATCACATCATTACGCTCTGCTGAAGCACGTGAGTAACTTGTTGATTTGTTAACACTGTGAAAGTGTAATAATGCCAAGGATAATAGTCACATCTTTTCAAAGTGGGTAACACTACACATTGTACATACAAGTGCTGATTAACCCCTTAACACTCAGCCAGAGGCTTTTTAAGGGGGACAGCAATATTTAGTTGTGCATTTATTAGCCTGAACCTGCTAATTCAAATCAGTTGCTTTAGAGTAAGGAAAATCACCTTTACTGGATTCCACTGGAGTTCACTTTCTCTAATACCAGCCCCTCATGCAGTAACTGCAGTACAGGAACCTCTCTCTGCTGGTTTCCTATAAGTACTGTACTGTAAATTTGGACAATTACAGTAGTGCAGTAGAGGCTATTTTATACGTTTGACAGTATAAGTGCTACAGGAATATCACTGAAAGTATTATAGATTAATATCACCATCTATTTTATTATAGCTTTACTGTATACATATTTTGAAGTTGTGGCTTGATTAACCTTCTTCTTAAAGCTCTGAATCTCTGAATTGTAAGTCACTGGTATGTGAGTGAAAATGCGAGCCAGACACTAGGAGAGCACACTAAAAACACAGCAGTTCCACATCCTGACGAGTCGACTTTAAAGGAAGAGCGCGGAGCTACGCAGTGTCATCCCCATTAACAACAACAACACGCATCACACAGAGCTGACGCACAGGCCCAATCCAATCAGAAAGCACCCCGAGACTTCCCCTACTTTGCAAGAAAAGAAATGAAAGGCGGGAGGAAAAGAGTGGAGTGTGAGAATGTGACATTATGACAAACAATAGACGTGTTCTCCAAAAGCCAGACAAAAGCACCGGCCCCACAGTGAGTTCAGCATTAATCCAAACTCTGCTCAAAGCTGAGTTCTGTGTCCATTACTTGGCACCAGTGAAAGGATTTTTCCTTTTTGTTCCTTCCCTTGACTTTGAAAGTTGTAAGAAAAAATTCACACACTTTTCCGGTGGCAGTAGCTGCAGTTAAAGGTGCTCTGGATAGGGAAGCTGTATTTTTTGTGCCATGCTAACTGCTACTTCAGCAGTGTATGGTGCAAGTGAGGATGAAATAAAGGTTAAAAGCTAATGCTAGCCAATTGAGTAAGGTAACCCTCAGATAAGTGCTGTCCAAGCAAGTGCCACTGCTTGGACAGCACTTATCAGAAATCGTATCAGCTAGGCTGGGAAGCCAGGGATGCCAGTACAGGTAACAAGTCAGGTGCAAGGCTAAAAGCTAACTCTAGCAGACTCTACTACAATCTCCTCAGCTGACTAAGCATACCATGCCGACTGAACACTGAGAGAATACTATCCAGTGAGACTTGGGAAAGTTATTAGCTTTGCTGGGCTAAGCTAGGATAGGTTAGGTTATGAAATGTTGCTGTCAGACATCATGGCGATGTAAACCCGCCAATAAAAGCAGGCTTATAATATTCAGATGTTAAGCAAGAGGGCATTAAAGGGCATGTCATGACGGGTTAGGCCAGACACAGAGAGATGAACACTCACAGAGATGGGTCCAATGCAAGTAGTTTATTAACGCAACTCAGGAAAATACATGGGGGCAAAATAAACACCACACCTGGGACTGGGGGTTTAGCTGGGGGACCAGCTACCAGGCAAGAACGGCTTGGCTGACCAAACCTGGAACTGCTGCGTGAGCATGGGTCACCTAGCTAGAACGAGAGTCATAGGTCTATCTCGGCTAAAAGCGAGCGAGCCTCGCTGAGTCCTTGAATGGCCAGGCGGCCTGCTCGCGAACGAGGAAGTCGAGCAGAAGCTGGCCTTAACACACACATGAGCAGTAACGGGAACCTCTCGGGCTCTCTCAAGGTTCCAAACAATGCAATTCTCGGCATCTAACTGATCATCGAGGCTCCTTAAGTACCCCCAGATCCCAGGTGAAACACATGGACATTAAATGAGACACTGAATCGACACAATGAACCAAACATGAACACAAACAGGGCGGTAGTCCTTATTTTGGGCCTGTGGACGGCGGCTCGGCATCGTCCTGTGGGGGGGGGGGGGGTGATACCAAGGGGCTGACAGGGCAGTTCAGAGTCTGAAGTTACTGACAACAACAAACATGGTGATGCTGAAGGAGGTTGTGATGATGTACTTTCATTAGAATGACTGTAAATGGAGTAAACGAAGTTCTACCATAAGTTTCTTCTCTGCCAGAGGTTTTTTTTCATAGTGTCCACATGGCAGTGGGCATGTCATACTTGACCACATTTGAGCATTTCTAACCTCAACCAGTTACATACTTGATGTTTCTACATCAAATAATTCCAAATTCAGACAGTTTTATCCTGTAAATTGAACAATTAAGTTCAACAGCTAATACAACTAAAGAAAATACATGATCTCTACGGGTCAGAACTCTTTATAAGGTCACTATCTAACAGCCCAAAGCCAGGATCTGGTGCTAATAAAAGCTGTTTGTATTAATAGGTAGATGAATTGTTTCAAACAGTCCTAAAGAATCCATAAATTCTCAGGAATCACTCAGGAGCCCACGTGGGCCCTATTTAGGATTTTAATTGTTTTATTTACATCTATAGATTTCTGAGCATCGTACTCCATGCTCTCCAGAGGACACCTTAATGAAATATTGAGTTCAGAGAGCCACGGACCACACAGCAAAGCTAATGTGTGAGTGTGTGTGTGTGATTGTGTGTGTGTACGCTAAGGGCTATAGCAGAGTGGATTCAGCACATCAAAGCCAACACAAATCTTCACATAGAAAACCAGATTACTGCTAGTCAGATTAGCTCGGCTCTTCACGTAAGGCAGGCCCAGCGAACCAGACTGATACAATTTACTGTCGAGAGTGCTGCATACTTAAAATCGAATCAATAGCTCCGCGCAGTTTCTTGACAAATGCATACTTTGAAGACAATCCCATTTCCAAGGCCGGTGAGGAAATGGAATAAGGAGCCGTGCAGCAATGTAGATCCACCTGTAATTTACACATCACTGCGGCGGTGTCGCTGGAAAGTTAGCACTGATTTCCAGGCGATGGTCTCGCTGCACCATCAGCCTCGAAGGCTGAGGTTATTTTTATCCATAAGGTGCGTCTCAGCGGCCATAAAGCCTTCGCTTCCAGGGAGGTGAAAGGATATTTCAAATGCAACTGTGTCATCCTGTCTAACAGAATCACAGAGCTGTGCAGGTGTGATCCAAACCCGAGTGATGGAGTTCAGCATGGAGCCTTGTCACTCAGATGTTTTCCCATGACCGATCAGACTCCATTTGATTATACCTATGATTTTCTCTTTCTGAATCTCACTGAGGAACTCTTGACAGCTCTGGTGTCAAGAAAGGTAGGATAGGTAGACACAGCTAATCTACACTCGTTAAAATAAAGGTGCTACTCGAGGTTCTTTAAGGGATGCCTGGACTATTGTCTGTAAGGAGAATCTTTAAATTGGTGAAAAACCTTAACATTGACATTGTTAAACCTTTAAAAGCTTATCCACACTCATGTACCTTTGATGAAAATGGTTCTGAATGCAATCAAAGATGGGTTCCTCTGTAACATTGCTCAAAGGTCTTTTCTAACACCTCTGTTTTTAAGAGTGTAAGTCAGGACTGACTCTTATACTTACACTCTGACACTGATTTACAGGCTAATGGATTGATATTGAGCATACTGGGCCAATTGAACTCATAAAGGCTTGGTTTCCCCACTCTCTAAAGCTAACTGTACACTAGACGACTTTGAAAGACTCTGAAAATACAGTTAAAAGACTAAAGTCTGACACATTACTCAAGAATGGAAGGAGATTATTGGTGGAAAAAAAGAAGCAGAACTGTTGAATAATGGAGCTGAAACCACAGCTGTGTGTGCAGTAGTTTGTTTGGAATAAAAAAAGTGGAAAAAAACAACAAAAAAAAAACATAATATTGAAAAAAAAATTATATATATATATGTGGACAGTTAATACGGTTAAATGAACAGGGACAGCTGTCACGACTCCGCCGAGTACCTCAGCAATTCCAGACTCCATGTCCCAGAATCCCTCAAGTGATCGCAGTGATGACTCCTACCATCCCTCCACGTTCCCAGTCACCTGAGTACTGATCTGTATCACCTGCGTATTTTTTACATTGCCTTTTGCCTTGTCCCTCGGACTTTTTGCCTGTGTGTCCCCTAATTATTTAATGGAGTTATGTAATAACTGAAAGTTTGGAAGAAGGACCACGCCCAAACTCCTCCCCTCCATTACTACGCGCTATAAAACCGCTCCCCTCCCTTCTTGTTCTCGTGACGAAAACTTGCATCCCACCACCACCCCTGCTCCTCCTAATCCAATTTTACTCAACCTCTACCTGGCAAGGGGGGGTCTGGCTTCGAATTCCATCCGCTCGAAGCCCCCCAGAACTCCAGCCCAAATTTCTCAAGTTGTCCCTCCTTGCCTCAGCTAGCATGGTCCACACTCGCAAATTATTCTCTGTTTGTACTGTATTGTGTTGTGTTGTCTGTCCGCACTTGTACTGTGTTGCACTTGTGTTCTGTATGCACTGTGTCTATGTAGCACCATGGTCCAGGAGGAACGTTGTTTCGTTTCACTGTGGACTCTGTATGTAGCTGAAATGACAATAAAAACCCACTTGACTTGACTTGACTTGTATTGTATTGTTTTGGATTTCGACCCTCTGCCTGTCTTTGTGACTATGAGTTCGCTTTGACCCTCTGCAAGCATCTGATTCATTACAACAGCAAAGTGCTTCCTGTTTGGTGCTGGAGCAGGCTCACCTATTGGTTATTCATAATGTCTCCACCACCAGCTCCACCACCAAAGCTCCATAGTGCAGTAGCAGCAGCAGCAGTGTTCCGGACCAGAGTGGGAATGACGGAGACGCCGTTCTCCCCCTGTTACAGTCAGTGGAGGAGCATCAGCATGATTCGGAAGCTGCTGATTTGTTGTTAATTTCAGTTATTGAGAATGTAGTGAAGAAAAGAAATCTTCTAGTACCTGAAAGCACTGGTGAAAGCTGGTGTTAAAAGTGGAACAAATTAGGACACCCAGTTGTGCAGACTTTGTGTCCTGCCGAGACAGAAAAGGGCGGGGGGAAGAGACGGAGCAGGCAGGAAAGAGGAAAAGCGAGTATTCTCCTGATGATTTGGAGTAAAATCCTTAAAATGGTAAAAGGCTGCAATACATCACTTAAATGTAGGTACGTTGAGCAGTTAGCGGACGCTGATTTGGTTTGCACTGAGATGTTCCAGCACGAAGCCTGGGCCTGTGGGAGCTGGATTTTCCGCTCAGTCTCATTCGACAACGCTCTGAGCTGGAGCTGGCCTCCGCCACAGCCGGCCCCGCCGATCAAATATCGGCCATGAGCGGGCGGTGGAGGAGGGGTGATGTGCTCTTGCTCAGCCTAACGTGGATATTTTCATGAAGCTAACGGGCATGCTCAGGCCCCACTGCGAATTCTCTTAAAAGTAGTCAACTCCACTCCATTCGGAGCAAGTGGGGGGTGGCCAGGACAGAGCTGAGTGTGTATGTATGATGGGGAGGAGGGTGAGGGTGGGGGGACCTTGGCTGAAGCACCCTAGGAATGTCGAGGGACTCCCAAACAGCATTTAGCACTTTACTGACCTTGAGCCCACCTTTTTTTTCCTAACGGAGCGAGGATTTTTTCCAGTCATTTTCAAGTCGTTTCCTCGGCCTCTAGAGGCCGGAGCACTTGATTGACCAGCGGCTCTCGGACCACGCTCGTGTCGGAGAGCGGAGGAACGAGCGGTGGTGTGGGGAGACGTATTTAAAAGTTCCAGGACGTCTCAGAAAGAGAGGAAATTCGACTTTGAACAATCAAAATGGGAAATTTTACAGAAGGCTAGAGATCTGAGAGCGGGCGTCTCGGGAGACGGAAGCGGCGGCGTGCGAAAGTTGTTAAAAATAAAAGCTTAGATATATTCAATATATCCTCTCATTGTTTTTTTCAGAACTCATCTCAAACTGTGAGCTTTTTTGGAGTGTCTGTGCCTTATGAAGAGATATCTGAGATATCTGAGAGTTATTGCAAATGAAAGTAGCTGTTTATGAACATAAGAAAGCACACATACAAACCCAAAGCGTGGCCTTCCTTAATAAATAGCCTGCGGATTGTCTACCTGAGCCACGCTAACGCTGCGGAGATGTAGTCAGTGTTATTGTGGTCTAGTGTTTGGGGACTAGTGTCCATTAAATATGAATGTGATTTTGTGAGTTTTATCATATAGATACTGATAGGTGGGAAGAAATTAGAAGGAGGCGTGATAAAGGCTTAGTTTTCCAAAGCGAGAACTGCTCCGTCAGATAGCACTTTAAACAATGCCTCGCTCCAGTCTGATTAGGATTAAATGTGTTTTTCCGGACGGTGCTGGCTGCTGAGGATTTCTCCAGTGCTGGGCCTCTGAGCTCTCGGAGCAATAGGAGTAAATTAGTGTGCACCTGTTCATGTGTTCTGATAATACCTCTCCGGAGGCTAGCTTTTGGGATAGAATAAAAAAAGTGTATATAAAAATAAGTAAAAAAAATAAACCCTACAAAAACGCACAGAGAATAAACACAGCAGTACATCTATACTGCTGTTAAAGGTGTAAAAACATGGCAGCACCTATTCACACAGACCATTTACACATTTATTTACCTATTATTATTGATATTGACATTTACATTGCGTTTTTGACATGTGTGTGGGATTGCATATTAATAATTAAACTATATATTTCACGATAACATGATTCTCCAATCTCTCTTTATTTCTTAGCATTAAACAATGATGGCTACTGTGCCCTTAGGACTTAAGATATACGGCTGATTCTGGTCAAATAACACTATAGTTGATTTTCTATGAACACACAGTGCCAGTCAAAACTTTGGACACACCTGGTTGAATGTGTGCTGATCATCTTAAAAACATCTGATTCAGTATCGATATTTTTGTTTCCAGAAAAAAGGACACAGGGGACTCGAGTATACACTGTAGTTAGGATGTGGTGGCTGGAGGGTTCAAGTGGGCCTTAGCTGAAGGTTGAGCTGAAAGGAGATGGCTGGGTCATAGGGTCATAGGTTATTAAAGCTATTTATTAATCTTGCTAAATTAGTAAATGTGTGTGTGTTAATGTACATGAACTTACCTTAGCTGCACAGTTTGAGAGGTATTTCCACCCTAACACACACACATTACCATGGTCTGAAAACTTGAAGGCCTTGTTGAAACTCCACAGCCACAACATTCTAATTATGGTGGATCCTGGAGTGTCCCCCAGTGTCAAAAATAAAAATATGGCCACCCTTAATCAAACCTTCATCTTCTGTTCTTTTCAGAGCACAATTCCTGTCAATTTACTGAACTTTACATATTAGAAATAAATAAAAAGGTAAAGTTTGGTGTGCCTTTAATTTTTATGTGACATTTACTGTCTAGTTGACAAAAAAATGCCATAAAAATGTGACATGCAAAACTAATGATACATTAAACACATTGTCATTTAAAAGTAATTTTCCAATTATACAAATAACTACAAACGGCACAAAACTGTGTGTGAATAACTTTTAAAAGTAAAAAAAAAACCTTTCACACTCACATCTACATCAAATAACGCTTTAGAAGTGCATCTCCATGGAAGATGTGAACTTATTTGCACTCAAAAAAAATCAATCAAGGGTGTCCAAACTTTTGAATAAGTGTAAATACATGTAAATATATGTAAATGATCTCTGTTCTGATTTGCTAACCTAAAATGTTTCTCACAGCTTTCACATGAATGTTGAACTAATGTTGACTGAGTAGGTGACCGAATATAGGATATTGTTTATCATGACATCACAATAAATAAATAAATAAATAAATAAATAATGAATGAATGAATGAATGAATGAATGAATGAATGAATGTAGCTACTGGTGACATATTCACCATTACAGATGGATTACAGTAGTACAGCTCATGCATTCTGTATCACATTTAGCTTTGACTTGTGCAATTACAGAAATGTATCTCAATATCTATAACAGTTCACTCTTATGTGGTTATAAATGTGTAATAAGAAGAGGGTGAGTGTGTTCATATGAAACTGCTGCTTTTATTGCTTTTCCAGCTACCAAGTATGTACTTGTGTAAATGAGTTAAATATACAGTTAATACAGATGAATAAATACATAATATGCACTACTGTAACCCATCACCAGTAGTTACATTGGTATAGCCCAGATATTAATGCATAACTCCACTATAATACATTACAACAATCAATAATAGTGATATGATTGAAATTTTATATAAAAGGGGGTTACTTTTACTGTCTACTAAATAAAACACATATATATATTTGAAGTATTTGACATAAAAAAGTGAGTTTATCTATGATAGGGGCCCTTTAAAAGATATTATTGATATTGTTGTCAACAAAATTCAACTTAATTTAATTTAATAAAGATATCAAATATTAATACAGTCATCCAAAAATGTGAGGCCAAAGGCAACAATACCTATTGAAAGCTATAAAATATTAATTGATAATTACAAAGACATCCCAAATAGGAAACATGCTTTTCAGGATAGAACGGGATGGAACAGAAAGGTCACTTTCCTGTTTAAAGGTCACTCTTCTCTTATTGGGAAAGTCTAATGGCCAGCTATAGTATCCGTCTATCAGTGAAGCAGTAACTTTAAACGTATGAGGGGATTACGTAATGCTCAGTTCCATTAGCATTTAGCAGTAGAGAGGTGTTAGGCCTGGAAGCATCTTTTGAAGTGACATCCACATGCTCGAGCCTGCCGCTGCCATAATGTTCAGACTAATCCAACCAGATTGGCTTTATTAAATCATCCCTGCACTGCCACTCCTGCACACACTCCCTCTGGTCAGCGTTGCATTAATGCAGCTGTTCCACCGAGCAACACCTAACATGTGAACTGGGCTATTAACATGTAGGCTACTTCATGGGGATCCAATTAAGAGTAATAGATTTGTGCCTTTAAAGCTCTTTAGTCTGCTCAGGGCAGCTCAAGCCTTTGTGCTATCAGGAGATAGTGGATATACATTTACGTAAAAAAAAAACACCCACATCCTCTAGGGGACAGCAGCCTGCACAAGCACTTATCAGGAAAGGCTTCGGACAAGGACACAAACACACACACACACACACACACACACACATTGTTTTGTACATACTTGCGTATATAGTATATATGCTTGCTTTAAAAGGTGTTCTGGTACAGGGTAAAAAAAAGGCATCTGAAAACCAGTCCAAAGGTTTACAAAAATAAAATAATATAAAAACATTAGATAGTTTATATTATAAGATTAGAGGTAATATAAGATTTTGATAGCATGTTGTTAATTACCTTTTTAAAGCCATATTATTAATTAAAGATGTTATTATAATGAATGTATATTTTATTATATATTAAATGGTTTAATTATATATATTTATAATAACTTAAGAAAAATAATATTAATGCAACTACAACTTAAAGTGTTTATAATATATATATATATATATATATATATATATATATATATATATATATATATATATATATATATTTAATACAAATAATATTAATTACAACTTAGCATACAACTACATTATCAGTGCCATGCCCTCAAGATAATAGTTTACAGGGGAAGCCTTCTTAACTTTCAACTATGGAATCAACTTTTTTTTTTTGGAGAATTTTCATTGGCCCATTCATCACAAGATCCACACACTGCAAAGAACAGCTGCCAGATGCTAACTATGTCAGAGAATAGCATCTGCAAAGAAGGAAGACTTAAAACAGCCATTCTTGCTTGAGAAATATGGATCTGTTTTATTTAGACAGAGTGGAATGTCTCAGCTGAGTCGGTACATGAATCAAAAAGAAAATGATTCAGTAAGTAACGACTCACAAAGATTCACAAAATTCATCACATACAGAATCACAGCCAAGACACTGACCAGAACCAGCCCCCCATGAATAGTAAGGGTACAGGTATGTGCCTATTATGCTGAAATGACACCTAAAGAACAGTAAACATGCAGTAAATTTACAAAACAAATGTACAGGGACAGACCCATGATTCAGTCTCAGACGTTTCCTGAGATCCCAGTCTGAATAACATGACCCTGGACTCCTACTGTTTAGTGGCAGATGCCATAATATGGTATTAGAATGATATAATGATAATGTTAATAATAATTTCAAATGCCATGAATAGAGTATAGAAAAGTACATTTATAGAAATGGATATGCCATAGCAACATATACCATTCTTATTGAAAAATATTATTACAGACATATCCATTTTATGTAGAGTAGGGCATATCTGTTATGTGAAGATACACTGTCCTGACAATATACGAAAACAAACACACACACACATGCCAAGCCTTGGTCACACATACTCTGAGTTAGCTCTGGTGACTGGAGGTTTGATGTTGAGGATCAACTCCAGTCTTTTATTAGACCCAGGGGCAGTTTGGGGTCAAGTGACTGATTTCTGGACTTCAGATGAGCCATGCTCCCTGACCTGCTGAGCATCCAGGAGCTTAGACCTTTGCCACCATTATGAGTTACATCATCAATGAAGATTAGTGAGCCCATTCGGGAATAAGCCATGCAAGGCCAAACCATGACACTACCTCCACCATGTTTGACTGACAAAAAAGAATGTGGCTCACCTCAAATGCTATTCTGGACTCCAGTCCAGTTACATGTAAAATAATACTTACATTTAATTATTAAATTAATTGAATTTGTTATATTTTTCTGCTATCAAAGTCTTCAATCATCTTAATTTTCCTTGGTGTCCACCGTAGCTCTCAAACTGTTTGTCATCAACTGCTGTTATTTGCCTTGGCTGACCTGTTAAGTGTCCAGTTGTTGGAACATCAGTGATTTCTTTCCTTTCAGGACATTCCACGTTATTGTGTTGGCTTGTGCAATGGCTTTGATCAATTCCCACTCTTCTTTCCTCAGATTCAAAATGAGAAAGGTTGGGCAGCACCCATGCAAGTCTAAGTCAAGACACTACCACCACCATGTTTGACTGATGAGCTTGTATGTTTTGGATCATAAGCAGATCTTCTCCACACTCAGCCACTGAACTCTGTAGCTCCTTCAAAGTAATTGTTGTTCTTCCTGTGGCTTCCCTCACAAGTCCCCTTCTTGTTTAGGTGGTGTTTTGAAAGAAAGCTTCAGTGCCTGGGTGATATCCACGAGGAACAAGAATTTCCTAATCCAAACAGCTATCACTTCGATATAATGCAAGGCCAAGCCAAGACACTACCACCACCATATTTGATTAATAACCTTGTATGTTTCAAATGATCTGCAGATCTTTTTTTTCTCCACACTTAGCCACTGAACTTAGTAGATCCTTCAAAGTGATTGCTGACCTTTCTGTTCTTAGAACATCAGTGGTTTCTTTCTTTTCAGGACCCCCACATCATTATGTTGGCTATGACCAAAGATTGTGCAATTACTTTTATTGATTTCCCCTCAATCAAAGTGAGAAAAGAGGTTGGAGAGCAGCCATGCAAGTCCAAGCCAAGACACTACCACCACCATGTTTGACATTTAAATTTTTTGGCATTTAGCTGACGCTCTTATCCAGAGCAACTAACAAGGTCACTTGTATGGCCAACATAGGGCCAATGTAGTGTTAGGAGTCTTGCCCAAGGACTCTTCTTGATGTAGCACAGCATAGTCAACAAGACCAGGAATTGAACCTCAGTCTTTCACATGATGTGGTACGGCACAGGCAGACACCAACCACATCAACTGATGAGCAGATTTTCTCCATATTTTTTCTTTCGCCACTGAACTCAGTAGATCCTTCAGAGTAATTGTTGGCCTCTCTGTTGTAGCCGGGAGGGAGGGTAACACTTTACATGGATGTTCAGGAATGCAGCTGAACTCAAGTGAATGGTTACGATTTAGGATTAGGTTTTAGGAATGATTCAAGGTCAAGGTTGAGGTTATGTGTGGGGTAGATTCCATAGAGAATCATTTACATTAGATTTCAGTTGCATTTAATAGACATCCAGTTGAATGTTAGTTGAAGGTTAGGTGAGCACCTATAAGGCATCTATAATGGACAACCCAAAGAAATTGACACCTCAGGGTAACACTTTACTTGGAAGGTCCAGGTGCCTTATAGATGCTCAACTAACATTTAACTGAATGTCTATCAAATGCAGCTGAACTCTACGTTGAATGCAAACGATTCTCTACTAAATGTAACCCTACACTTAGCCCCATTCTTATCCTTTTAGGGATCAGAGATTAGGGTTTAAGTTAAGGGTTAGGTTTTAGAGGTGATTCAAGGTTAAGGTTTCATAAGGAATCATTTCCATTCAACTTAAAGTTCAGTTGCATTTAATGCACATCCAGTTTCATCTTAGTTGAAGGTAAGGTGAGCACCTATGAGGCCTATATAATGGACAATCCATACACAGTGACACCTCAGGGGGTCACCTTGGTGCCTGGATGCTTTCATTTCTTCACAAGTGATCCAAACAGTTCTCACCTGGACATCCAAACACTTCCTTACAAATTTGCATCTAGTCCAGCTGTTACAACATCAGTGGTTTCTTTATTTTTCAGGATGTTCCAGATGATTGTACTGGCTGTATCCAGTGCTTGTGCATTGGCTCTAAGCTTCTTTTCTCAGCTTAGAAATGGCTTGTAGGTCAAGATCTATGGGAGAACCTCCAGTCTTTCATGAGACCCAGGGTCAGGGCCAGCAGCTTAGCACTCTCACACCTATATACACATGTGGGTGTAAACTCTCCTGTCCCACCACATCCATTCATTCACTGTTGATCCAACATATGTGCATTCACACACACACACACACATACACACAGACACACACATTCAATTCTATCCACCGTCCCCTCAGCCTCTTCCTCCTCCTCCTCCCCTTTTAAGAGCAGAGCTGTCAGGATTAGGCCTGTAATTATTTCTAATCTCTCTCACTCCTGCTACGGGATAATCTCACATTAGGAGGCCATATTTAAGAGCATTTCACACCTTTCAGATCACCTCGCTTTAAGCTGTACATTAATCCTGGCTGAGGCTAGAGGAAAAGCTTTCTGACTGAGGAAGGCCACCAAAAAACACGGGTGGATCCACAGCCGTAGGCCTGCCACTTCCCTTCTCTATTTCAGTCACATCATTGATTATCAATATTTCATTACATTGTACACACAGCCCTGACCTCCACTCACCGATCAGGCCTTCTGTCAGGGTCAACATGCAAACATACTCTATACACACACACACATAGATAGAGAGGCTTACTTTCTCCTCCTCTTAAGAATGAATTCAATAAACCATTTCCATGCAAAACTGCTTCATACTAAAATTTTATAAAATTACATAAAAGAGTTATTTAAAGGGCTACCAAAGAAGAACCAATTTTTGCTCCCATAAAGAACCATTAAAAGAGACGTGAGTATGAAGAACCTTTAAATACATTAAGAACCTTAACATCCACTTCTTTAAAGCAGCATTATGCAACAATTGCCATTTCTTGCTCCTGGGCTCCCCTACAGTCTGGAAGTGTAATTTGTGCTATAGGCCAGCGCTTCACAGCACGCTTTTCACATGCTTTTCCAGACAAGCCGAGAGCTCCAGAAGCAGCATCTAAAGGTAGAGAAGCACATGGACTGAGGCGGTAGAGTCATACTACAGGATTCTACACTAATATGTACAAAAAAATACAATGCGTTACACAGTTGTCGTTAGCATTGTCCTGCCTGCTTTACTAGAGTTACACAGTGCAGTTTCTGGCAGGCAAAGCCCATTCTCTGTACTATAGGTCTGTGGAGCTACAGCATTATTCAGTACAAATGTACATAAGGTACAAATGCTACATAATGCTGTTTTAAAAATGTTGATTTTTCACACTTACTCTTTAAAAAGTGGTTATTTATGAAGCCAGTAGTTTCATTTTTTTGTATGGCATCACTCAAAGAAGTTTTGTAGCACCTTACATAGCTAGTGCTGCTCTCTGTCCTCAGTAATACTGTCTACCGCTGCAATATTTTGAGGCGGTGTGACAGTATGAAAAAGTGGATCCCGCCAAACCCTAGCTGACACCATGCCAAAATAAACAAGACTTCTAAAATCCTCAATTAGTTCAGGCAAACTGTATGTGTTGAGTGAACAGTGTGTGTTTGTGTGTGTGCGCATGTTTTCTTTGTGCTTCTGTCCGAAGCTCATCACACCCATGAAAAGACCATGTTCATTAGCATCTCAAAATCAATTTGGAAATAGTTCAGCAGAACGGCGCTTTCTTCTGGGCGGCCAAGCGCCGGGACACACTTCCAGCCCTTTTCATTCCCGGAATAAAAGCTGCACAACGCCGCTGTGACATGGTCAGATCAGGAGCAGAGAGGAAGCACACACGCCCAGCTGGCCAGGAGATGAAATGGATTAATTACTTCCCAAATCTTAGCATGGCATCCTTCATCAGGACTTTCTAGTCGTCCGGCTTATTTGGGTCGATCGTATGCAGAAGGTTAGTTACTGGACCCCTTACTGCTACCACCTCCAGCTTGACATTAAGACACATGGTCCATGTGCGCACACACACACACACACACACTTACGCACACATAATGCTTGTGGACACACTTTCTCGTGCATGTTGAGCGTTTATAACCACACACACACACACACACACACACACGCCCCTTGCTCTCAATGGGGTATTTTTAACAGTCATAAGCTGAACATTATTATGCTAGTCTCTAATTAAAGCTTGTAGTCGGTGGTAAGTCTTGCCTTGAAGCTCAGCTGGTATAAAACAGCCATGGACCAAAAACCTATCAACCCCAAACCCCTCCCCACCACCCCCTCCTTCCACCCCGCACGCCTACCTAGTCTCAGGCCTGCTGCTCAGCCCGAGCGGCTGGGGTCCGGCCTGATCAAAAGCGGGCGTGCGGGGCGTCACGGTTAGGGA
Organism: Salminus brasiliensis; assembly: GCF_030463535.1. Taxonomy (NCBI): domain Eukaryota; kingdom Metazoa; phylum Chordata; class Actinopteri; order Characiformes; family Bryconidae; genus Salminus; species Salminus brasiliensis. Next base: position 5,495,623 of record NC_132899.1, on the reverse strand, counting down.
GGGGTGGAGCGGATGGGATAACAGGGGAGGCAGGACCCGGACTGGCGGCCTGGGCTTCTCCCGACTCGGTCCGCCTCTGATGATCACTGTCGGGGCGTCCGGCCGGCAGAGCACGGCAGCGTGGGACAGAAACGGAGTGTGTGGCCTCCCTGGATGTAGAAGCCTGCCCTGCCGAGAGGAGAGAGAATAACAAGCATCAAGTCTAATCAGACTGATGAGAGGGGAAGGGCAGGGCTCGGAAAGGACACACTCACTCACACACACACATGCAGGATTAGACTGACAGGCTGAGTCCCTGTGTGTGATCCCTATCCCTCTGCTGACCAGTGTCGTAAAGTTTTTTTCCATATATGTATATAGAGATCTACATCATCTACAGTGGCATCTGTCGAGGGTTGGATGTATTAGGCTGCAAGTGAACAGTCAGTTGTTGAGGGTGCAATGAGCATGCGATGACTAGACGAATGGGTCAGAATATCCCCCAGTTCCTGGTATGCAGTGGTCAGTACCTAGCAAAAGTGCTTCAAAAAAGGACAACCTAAGGCTCATTGATGAGATCCACGGAGGCCCCACCTTTAAACATACATGTCTTAAAGGATCTGCTGCCAGATACCACAGGACACCTGCAGAGGTCTTGTGGAGTTCATCCCTCGAATGGCCCTAGTCAAGTTAGGCAGGTGGTGCTAATGTTAGGGCTGATTGGTGCACAGTATATATCAAATGTAAGAAGGTATAATGTGAGTCTGGCAGACTTTTATCATGAATGGACCAATAGAAATGCTCCAAACGCTTAAAATTAAGAACATTTTTACTAATTATTATATTGGCAAGACTATGGTTTGCAGGGCAGCAACTATATAGATACAAAATGCTGGATAAATATTGGTGGAAAGTTTCAGTGTAGTAAATTTGTGGACGGTCTGGATTGTAGAAACAATAGAAACAATATCCCTACATAATACTTTCCCAGCAGTTGGATATTTAGCTCATTCGATTTTGCTCATTTAGTTTTAATGGCCTGCATAGTTGGAGGGATTCTCACAAACCTTCTATTTCCCAATATTTGTTCAGCAAACCGGTTGAGATCTATTTTGGATGCTGAGCTGATTGAGGGCTCTGCTTTATTTGGAGTGAATCCACATATATGCTTTTGATTCTCTTTTTTCTTTCTTTCCTAACATTTTCTTGTATGAACTTGTTCCTCCAAATTAGGCTTTGAGTTCAGTTGGGCTTCCTTTCTTAAAAAAGCCAAGTTAACCTCCAGACTAATATTCACTTATTGATTTCTGTTAGTCCACTTTGAAGGTATCAGATTTCAGGTTTTCTACCAGGTGATGTTTACCACTTGAACTACAGCTTATTTGTTATTAGCAGCTTATGCTGGAGGTCTTTCTCATGTATGTCATTTGCTTGGTGTGACTTACATGTGAACTAGGTTACACAGGTAGGAGGATGTACAGATGTCCGAGCCCATGGACTCTTATTGGTGTAGTGAGGTATGGGGAATTGAACCCTATTCTGGCAAGGACCTGGCAGCATTGTTAGCCACTATGTTACACCAACAGAAACTCGACTGTAACCATGTTTACTTGGACAAACCTAGAGGAGAGCTTGAAGGACCTTCCTAGAGATTCCCACAATGGAGGGAGCTCAGGTTAGGAGACATCGGGGATCATCCAGGAGGAAAGTGACATATTGAGAGAGAGAGAGAGGGGGGGGGTCCACAATATTTTATGTGCAATTTTCTGGCCTAGCGGGGGGGCTTGGTCTACTAACGCTGAAGAATGCCTAAGTGGAAGCGAGAGGTGTGGTAGAGGGTTACACTATGTTGCTTCTGGTTTCCTGACCAGCTACCTAAAAATGCTCATTAGAGAAACAGTAAGGCTGGGGTGGCTTCTTCATTGTGTTTAGAGTAGGTTACACTGTGTATTATTAGGGTATGTAAAGCCTATGTTTCATTTGGTGTTGAAACTTTTATGTAAGCTCCATATCGTGTTGATGTTACTGTTGATGTCTGTCAAGCCTGTAAGGTCTAGACCCTGCAGATTCTTTACTTTCTCTTAGGGAGGGAGGATATTTTGCATTTTAGTTAAAACCTTTAATGCAGAAAGGCTTATTCCACACTAAGGTGTATTACTCAGTTCTGAGACTGCTGTACAAACTGGTGGTTGGTGTGGTGCAACTGGTGGTTGGTGTGGTCCAGTGAGCTATTACACCATGTGGGAGACCAGGGTTTGATTCCCACTCTAGGTGTGCTAGACCAATAAGTGTCCCTGGGCAAGACTCCTAACACTGCATTGGCCCACCTCTGTAATATGAGTAACCATGTAAGTCGCTCTGGATAAAAGCGTCAGCTAAATGTGGGGCAATTCTTTGGTAATAGAAGTTTGTAATAGCACTTTTAGCCCACCAACAGTCCATAGGCTGGGTAAAGAGTTAACTCTGTCTGGCTATTGGTTAGCGTATGAAGTTTAGTCAGTTGTTAAACTTAGTTAGCTTTGCTATCTTTGTTCATTTCTCCTACCCACCTTTCCTATGTTACATTGGTTTGTTTTTCTCATGTTTCAACAGGCTGGTTGTTGGTGGTGTTTGTGAGTAGACTGGGTCATAAGAACTTGACTGGGTCATGAGATTGTTGTCACACTAATAAAATGTTCAGTTTGGCCATAGTCATCCCTGCCATTCCTGCGCTTACTCTTTGGCCATCACTTTATTGAAGTCTATTCTATTCCTTCAGTTGGGACTTAACCCCAGCAGGCACACTACCATTACTACCACCACCTGTTTGGCTTACAGCAAACCAGTTATTTACAGAGTTATCTGTTTGGCAGCAGGTTCCAATGGAGTATACCTCCATTTATTCCAAAGAGGGTCCTAAAGGTATTCTTGGACTCCAGTGTCTTCTCAGATCAGGAGGATAAACAGAACCATCCTTATTATGCTTATTGCTTACTGGGTAATTCACACTTGTATATGGATGCTGTCATGTTGTTTCATGTTGTTGTTGTTGTTTTTTTTACTTATTGTAAATCTTACTTAACATATTGTAAATCTGGTTGTTATTCTTTACACTGTGTCACAATAACACAATGACTATAGAAAACATGGACACCATGGTTTTATTCCCTTCTATTCAATAGAAATGAAGCCAAAGCTGAGTCTGTGCAATAGATATCAGAGGTGGGATCAGACTCATTTGGTAGACCCATCCCTTTTTTCAAGTCTGACCAAGCATATCTCAGACCAAAGCAAAGCAAAATTTAGAAATGTGCCAATATGTGACAATACTGCCACACGGGAAAGTCCAACTATGTTGGAATTAGACACTGCAGATGGAAAGACAGATTACAGACTATTAAAATGTATGGGGATGGGCAGAGCTACACATCAAATCTCACAACCAGCCAGTAAAAGCATTAAATCAATGGTTGAGACTTTGCACTGTCAGTGTTTTCTGTCTTCGGTCAATGCAATTGCAATAAATGGACCAATAGAAATTCTCCAAATTGACTAACAAATTACTTAAATTACCTTCCAAGGCTTCCCCTTGTCCTGTAAAGTACTGCAATAGGTAAATATACATTGGGTACTATTTTGGTATTTCTGAAATGTAAATCGATGAGAGGAAAGATTTCCTCCAGCAGAGGGAATTAATTCCTTTAGGAATGAGGCTAAAGGAAATGTTCAATTCCAGTAGGATGTTGTGACAAATACAGCAAGCAGCCCTAATGTGAAATTTGTTGCTACATTTAACTGAGCTTTCATCTGTTTGGTAGCCGGTCCCGGCCTGGAGAGTATCTATCTTTGTTCAGAGGAGGGTCCTGGAGCTCCTGTTGGACTCCAGCGTTGTCCCCCAGTGGAGAGGGCTCAGGTCGAGAGGATGAAGAGGATCATCCAGGAAGGAGATTCCTGGGAGACGGACACAGCTCTGGATGTGCAGCCCGAGAACGTGGCTCCTTGTGTCTCCCACAGCAACTGTAATGAGTTTTATCGGGAGCTTAAAGCCGCCCAGCCGGGCTCTCCGGCAGGTGATGAGGGCAGGGGGAGCCCGGAGCTCGCTGGCCCCAGACGCCTCACTGCCGAGCCGGGAGAAGAGGCTGAACAGCTCTCCGCATCCCCACAGACATGCGAGAGTGTGTCATCTGAGAGAGACGCGATCTGGCCTCTCGTCGTATTAGTGTGCCAAACAGAAACCTGCTCATGTCCTCCTCAGAGGACCTTGGTTCACTCCTTGATTCACTCTGGTAAGTCATAATCGCTCCTAATACACATGGGCTGGACAAAATAATGGAAACTAGGGCTGAAGTGTTTGAAATACTGACACTGCAGAAAGCTACAATAAACAAATGAGGCCCGCAACCAATCACGAGGTGCCAAACAGCCAGCTGGCCAGGTCCTTCTCAAAGGTGTGGGGTCCTCAGAGGTCCTCCACAGGGTTGGGCTGTAGACTTTAAAGCACAAGGCTAGTGAGCTGAGCTATAACTGACCTTAATACACATGGAGTGGACAAAATAATGGAAACTAGGGCTGAATGATTTGCAATACTGATACTGCAGAATGGTATCGTGGTAATCATGCTAGCCCAAACAGAGAGATGGCCAGGTTCTCATCAAGGATCTCAGTTCTTCTTGCACAATTGGCCTTTACACCTATAACTGACTCTAATAATCATTAAATGGACAAAATAATGGAAACTTGTGCAGTGTATTGTTGATTAACCTCTGAAGCATCAAGGCGTTAGCAGCAGATCCTTTAAGTCCTATTAGTTATGAGGTGGCTGGGGCCTCCATGAGCATTAGTAAGCCTTGGGTGCCCATGTCCCTGTTACTGGTTCACCGGTCGTCCTTTCTTGGAGCACTTTTGGTAGGTACTAGCCACTGCATACTGGGAACAATCCCCCAAAATCTGCCTGGTGTTTTGGAGATGTTCTGGTCCAGTCGTCTAGAACATCACAGTTTGGTTCTTGTCAAAGTGGCCTGGATTCTTAGGCTTGCCCATGTTTGATGTTCATCAATGATTGAGGTCCCCTTCGTTTCAGTTGCTTCTTTAAAAAGTGAGAGCAAAACTCGCAAACCACTCGCGCAACAATTTAACACTAAAGTGCTCTGAAAGCCGCCCAGCTCCTGGACTCTTTTCTGTTTATGGGAATTTAACTTTCACCAGCTTCGCCAATGTTCAGAGGACAACCGTGTTTCCGTGACACCATGTCTCGCTGTCTCTCTCTCTTTTTCTCTCTCTCTCTCTCTCTCTCTCTCTCTCTCTCTCTCTCTTTGGCTCGCTCGCTCCTGTTTCCATCATCATATGAGGACACTTGAATGAATCTGTGCTCTCTGCTCTCTATTTCTGCGTAATATGGGCTTATATAACAGTCCTTCACATCACCTTACATAAGGCACAATCATTTATATATGCAAATATCCCCAACTCCAGGACGGGCATAAGAGTAGAGGAGGCAAAGGGAGTGCCACTCCTCAACAAAATACACTCCTTCCCCTCTGATCCTCCTCAACACACACACACACACGTACACACACTTAGAGCAGACTTCATCAAATCCAGGCCACCCTCATCCATATTTCACCTTAGCTTGTTCTTTCAAGCACTTTGCAGACACGCTTTGATCACCAAAGACAAAAGTGTTCATATCTGTGCGAGCGGTTTGTAGATTAGTTCGCAATGAGAGGGGGGTCGACCCCTCTGAGACACATTTCCAGCCTCTAAACTGAACCTCTGTCTCCATTAGGTGGCCAGTCCATCTCACCTGAGTTTCAAGCAGGTAAAAAAAGGGGTCAGGAGAACAGAAGACAGGTTCAGGATGTTTTGGGGAGGTTGTACAGTGTTTCAAGTACATTGAAGGAGGAGTTTGCAGAAGTTGACTATTAAATAGTTGCTGATATAAGAAAATCATCATGTTATATGTGGCAAACAATGTCTACTTATATATGCAAAAATCCTGTATCTCCATTTTTCCAACTTTCTGACATGTTTTTATGAATTTGGCAGTTGTGCTTTGTATTGTATTAGAATGTCATGATGACTGGACCTTCGGACCTCCTCCAGACTTCCATTAACTTCCATTGACATCCATGTTCAGAGTTTATATATATATATATATATATATATATATATATATATATATATATATATATATATATATATATATATAGGAGAAAGTTATTTTGTTACTTTTAATGGAAGTCAATGTAAATAAGAGTTTATTATGAATAATATAGAGAATTTCTATTGGCCCATTCATCCAGAATGATCTACACAGTGTACAAAAAAACATGAAATTCTGATACAATACAAAACTGCCAGATTCATAAAAAGATGTCAGAAAGATGGAAAAATGGAGATACAGGATTTTTGCATATACAAGTAGATATTGTTTGCCACATAAGACATGATGTTTTCTTACATCAGCAACTATTTAATAGTCAACTACTGCAAACTCCTCCTGCAATGTACTTGAAACACTGTACAACCTCCCCAAAACACCCTGAACCTGTCTTCTGTTGTCCTATATTTATATATTCAGTACAATCTTTCTACACTGACTTCCATTGAAATTCAAGAAGGATTTTGTTCTTCTCCTGTTGCAGTTTTGAAGGTTTTTTTTTGCATTTTTGGTCTTGGACATCTTAATGTCTCAATTAATTTGCAAACCAAAATATAATAGACATACACAATAAACATACACTCTTTAATATTACTACTGCTGCAACAACTCATCACTAAAATACAATACAATAAAGCATAACATAATATAACAAGAATTTGTTTCTTGGATCATTTCGGTTGGATCATGTAAAATGATATGTTAAAGCAGCTGATATTTTCCAAATGGTATGATCCAGTAAAATCTTTAAACAAACAATCAAACAAGCAAACACTGTTACAGGGTTTGGAATGACAGCAAAGAAATGCACTGATTAGAAACAAACGTTTAACTTCATACTAATTGTGAAGACTTGAATTTCAAAGCACTTTGTAAGGTAACACCTGAACTGTAATAGAAAGCCAGAGAGACATTTAACACCACGCAAACATTATTCAGTCTCCAGTAATGATGGATGATGGTGAATTTTCATCATTTTCCTGTGTGTATTAAATCCACTTCCATAAATTTGACTGAGAAGTAAAGCTGATCAAAATGTCTTTTAATACATTTTAGACCCAAACTCCCCTTATTTACGGGTTCTCCAAATTTCTAGATGTTCTACATGAATGAATGAAGATTTGGTGAAATTAGACATGCAATTTATATTTGATTATTTGAGTTTCCATGCTGTTATTTTACTCAGTGAGTAAATGCTCCTGGTTCTCTGATAAGCATTACGTTTTCATGATTTCCTTTAATACTGAACTCATACCAACTTTATAAAAAGCTACTTTGACATGGTGAAAATGAAGTCACCGATACAGCAGAGACAGAAAGAGAAAGAACGCTGGGTTTATGGTTTTTGTCTGGGCCGTCAGTGTTTAAGTGAGTGTACTTGACCTTCTGTCCATTTGGAATATCTGGAACATGTTATTGACTCCCATTTTCCCTTTCCAGCTCCAGCCCGACGCTGCTGCCTCTCCTCTCACAATTACCCCCTCTCCCACGACTTCCCATCAGATTTAGCTAAAGGTCAACATCTTTTCTGCCCCTAGCAGCCAAACTGAGCCGCTTCCTCACATTTCAATGGAGGAAATACTTGTGACTTTCAAAGTCATTTGAGTGTACTGCGGGTTCCCGCATTTACAAGAAAAGGTCTGTGAGAGTTCTCCTGCCACCCCCCAAGTCCTGTCACTCTGGTGCAATGTCAAAGCATTATCAGGAATTCATACAAACATATGGAATTTATGTATTAACACATGCCAGATTCTTTCTTGGACACAGTCGGGGCAGTAATTGTTGTGAAGCTGTTCACTAAATCCGGTGTGCTGGCTCTCTGACACGCCTGACATGGAGTGAGTCTGAAAGCTGGAACTTTTGATTAATCCGCAGCTTAAGAGTGCCACCCTGTGTTCAGTGGGGTGAATGCAGCTTAAGGTAAGAGTTTTGAGCTACTTTGGTTAAAAACAAATCAACTCCCAGTTTTGACTGATGACTAACATCATAGAGACGTCTTGAGAAAGAAAAGATTTAGTAATAAAATTCATTTTCTCAGTATTCTTGTCTTTTAGTGACTGCAGTTCACTGGCTTAGTCTAGTGTAGAGTGTAGATAGGATTAGTTTAGTGTTGAGTATAGATGGGCTATAATTTAGTGCATATGGGATTAGTTTAGTGTAAATGGGATTAGTATAATGTGGAATGTAGATAGGCTTAGTCTAGTGTAGAGTATAGATGGGATTAGTTTAGTCTAGAGTATAGATGGGATTAGTTTAGTGTTGAGAATAGATGAACTACAATTTAGTGTATATGGGATTAGTTTAGTGTAGAGTGCAAATGGGATTAGTTAAGTCTAGAGTATAGATGGGCTTAGTTTAGCATAGAGGGTCTTATTTTAGTTAAGAGTGTAAATGGGATTAGTGTAGTGTATATGGTCTTTATTTAGTGTAGAGTGTAGATTCTTTTAATTGTACACTCAATAGGTTCTTTGAGTGCTGTCATATAAGAACCACTATTGACATTTTTGTCATAGAGATGTGACTATTAAATTATAAATATCCTTTACATTAAGAGAATGTTTTTTGGGTCTTTTAAGGGTTCGTCACTCTCACACATCTCTATAACAAACATGGTTCTTGATGCAACCAAAAGTGGTTCTTCTATGGCATCACTCAAAGAACTGTTTCTAGCACCTTTATTTTTCAGAGTGTAGCTGGGCTTAGTTTAGTGTAGTGTTTACATAATCTTAGTTTACAGAGAAGGTTATTAAGTGTAGAGTGTTGATGGGCTTAGTTAAATGTATAATGTAGGTGGGATTAGTTTAGTGTAGTTTATAGATGGCTTAGTTAAGTGTAAAGTACAGATGGGGTTAGTTTAGTGTAAAGTGTTGATGGGAGTAGTTTAGTGTAAAGTGTTGATGGGCTTAGTTTAGTGTAGAGTGTAGATGGGAGTAGTTTAATGTAGTGTATAAATGGCTTAGTTTAGTATAAAGTACAGATGGGGTTAGTTTAGTGTAGTGTTGATGGGAGTAGTTAAGTGTAGAGTATAGATGGGATTAGTTTAGTGTAGAGTTTAGATGGGATTAGTTTAGTGTAGTTTATAGATGGCTTAGTTTAGTGTAAAGTATAGATGGGATTAGTTTAGTGTAGTGTTGAGGGGATTAGTTTAGTGTAAAGTATAGATGGGATTAGTTTAGTGTAGATTGTAGATGGGATTAGTTTAGTGTAGAGTGTTGATAGGATAAGGTTAGTGTAAAGTATAGATGGGATTAGTTTAGTGTAGTGTTGAGGGGATTAGTTTAGTGTAAAGTATAGATGGGATTAGTTTAGTGTAGATTGTAGATGGGATTAGTTTAGTGTAGATTTTAGATGGGATTAGTTTAGTGTAGAGTGTTGATGGGATTAGTTTAGTGTAAAGTATAGATGGGATTAGTCTAGTGTAGTGTTGAGGGGATTAGTTTAGTGTAAAGTATAGATGGGATTAGTTTAGTGTCGATTGTAGATGGGATTAGTTTAGTGTAGATTGTAGATGGGATTAGTTTAGTGTAAAGTATAGATGGGATTAGTTTAGTGTAGTGTTGAGGGGATTAGTTTAGTGTAAAGTATAGATGGGATTAGTTTAGTGTAGAATGTAGATGGGTTTAGTTTAGTGTAGAGTGTAGATGGGAGTAGTTTAGTGTAGAGTGTAGATGGGTTTAGTTTAGTGTAGAGTGTAGATGGGAGTAGTTGAGTGTAGAATGTAGATGGGATTAGTTTAGTGTAGAGTGTAGATGGGTTTAGTTTAGAGTAGAATGTAGATGGGATTAGTTTAGTGTAGATAGGATTAGTAGAGTGTATTAGTAGAGGGATTTGTGTAGAGTAGAGTTTATATGACCTTTATTTAGCATAAACTGTAGATTTTTCTTTTTTAGTGCAGAGTGTATATCAGTTTAGTTTAGAGCAGTTTATACGATCTTTTGTTAGTCTTAATTTACCATAGAGTGTAGATAGGTTTATCTTAAATCAGATTGCATATGCACTTTGATTACTTTTGATTTCAGATGGAATTAAGAAGTAACCTGTAACGTATGTGAATTTTTAAACCTAAAAGGATTTTTCAGGAATTTATTCAGGGTGGATTTTTCATTTTCTAATGTATATGATCAACAAATGTTTATATAAAAGAACTGAAAGCATAAATTATGGATACTTATTTTCCACTGGGAGAATTTTGGTCTATAAAGCTCTTTAAGAGGAAAAATACTCTGAATAGTTTCATGTGTTGTGCACTAGACCAGATACTAAATCATAAGAAAAAACGGCATGAGATTTATTTCCTCAATAGCAGATATTTGCACCTGCTAAAGCACTATTTTCAGTGTCGTCTTAGCAGATTAATGCTGGAAAAGCCTCCGGAGGACAAACAGGTGTCTGCAGTTCCATGTAGGGCAGAGGAAAAACTGTTTGGGTCAAATCTAACCTGTCTGTATGTACATGGTGTAGAGAGAGAGAGAGAGAGGGAGAAAGAGAGAGAGTCTAAAGATCACCTGCCTGCCTTTCTCAAGTTAAAAAGTCCAAAATGAAAGCCACAGCAGACCTGTTTAAATTAGCCTTTCCCCCCTGGTGCCTTTAAATCAAATAAAACACAACAGTCGGAGTCCAAACAAGTTAAAAGAACGTCCTTGCGGGTTTTATCCACTAAAGCAATAGCAACTAGAACAACCTTCTCAAAGGCTAAAGCGTCCCAGTGGCCCAACACTCAATAAAGATTTGGCTACTTAAGAAGGTCGAAACAGCAAGCCATTTAAGGGCTTGACATGGACCCAGCTAGCACGCCGCTTTTGCCATCGCTCACACCGAGCTAATGCAATTGCTCACTGATGGCCTGTCTCATCCGGGCCACTGATAGGTTTAGGCTGATGCATGATGCAAATGACACGAAGGGCCGAGAGATATAGGCCAACGTATATGTCTTCATCACACGCAGGTCTTCTCCTCATGTCCCACGTCTCTGGAGACCCTCTTATTCACTTTCGCTCCATCACCTTCTTCTCAACGACAGCCTGATTCCCAGCTAAGAGCTCCATGTTGAGAGATCGTGTTAGGAGGCCAATGGAGATCTATTGATTCTGAAGGCAGGGGTCCAAAATAGACGCTAAAGACTAGCCTAGTACCTTTTTTCCCCTCTTTTCTTAGCTTCTTAAACCGTTAATTATCGCCGCGTTCTCTTGCCGGAGTGTTTTTTTTAAATCTGTCTTTGATCCCAAAATTTGGTGCTAGCCTCTAATTTCCAGATCCATGAACTCTGAATTAAGTATGACTGCTCCCACATTTTATTTGACTATTAGTTAATTAAAACTTACTTTATGCCAATAATGAGTCATTATAGCACTTCATTTTTAATTCATGGAGTTCTGGGAGTAAAAATTCTCCGCTCTGCTAACTGTCAGAGCTGCGTCTTGTCAGATATGAGTCAGTTCGGAGTGACTGTGCCACTTCAAACGTCCAGCTCTAATTAAAGATGAAAGACCGGGCGGAAGGAGGGGGGGGGTGAAGAGAAGACTAGACATTCCCCATTTCCCTCAAATCAATGCTCAGCAAAAGCAGGCTCCAACTTCACCTTACATTACGAAATCCTAGCAGGCTTGGAAGCTTGTGGCTAGAACTTGGGCCAGCAGGCTTCATGGAACTTCATGGAGCTCTCCTCAAATGAAAGTAACGCCCACGAAAGATGCTCTAAAAAGCTTAACTGTGCTCCTCAAGCTGCCTTGATTCAGAAATGTTGACATCATCATCAAAACCCTGTGTGAGCTCATTAGTCTTCTGTGGGTTTGACTTGAAATGCATGAAGGGACATGAAGGGACATGTCTTCATATACAGTATAGGTCCAAATGTTGCTCCAATTGCTGACAGAGATGTGCAAATGTACACAATCAGCTTCTCTAGTCCCTGTAGAGAAGAATTACCAATAAAATAGGTCTCTCTGGAGCAGATAAACATATGCCAAACCTATTGGCACCATGCTGCCTAATACCAGGTGTGGGCTAGAGGGGTATAAAGCCCCCCCAGCATTGAGCTGTGAAGCAGTGGAAGAGCTGTGTTCTCTGGAATTATGGATGGTGAAGCTCCATCCAGTATGTTTGGGATGAGTTGGGGGTTAAGGTGGGCTGGTGATCATCCAACATCCTGACCTTGCTTATGCTCTTGCCTAGAAAGCCTTCTTCCCTGGACAGCAGAGACAGTTCCTCTAAAAGCAGTATAAACCCAAACCTTGATTTAGAAAAGAAACAATGAATGAGAAGTTGTCCCAAAACTTTTGTCCAAATAGCATATCTCCTTCATGAACTTCCATGCACCTTCACATACCTTACCCTCAAATACACTATATGGACAAAAGTACTGGGACACACCTCTTAATCATTGAATTCAGGTGTATAAGATCAATCCCCTAGAAGCCTCCTGTAGGTGTAATGTGTAGGTGTCCTGATACTTTTGTCCATACAGCATATCTTCATGTATCATGTACTTTCATGCACTTTTATATACCTTCACGTACCTTCTCATCCCTTAATATACCTTCAAATACACTATATGGACAAAAGTACTGGGACACACCTCTTAATCATTGAATTCAGGTGTATAAAATCTATCCTCTAGCCCTGCAGTCTGCTTTTCCACACATCAGTGAAAGAATGGGAGGTTGTAAAGATCTCACTGAACTCCAGCGTGGTTCTGTATGTAATAGGATAAGTAATAAGTCAGCTGGTGAAATTTAGACCTTTCCTCCTAGAACTTCCTCCATCAGCTGTGAGTGGTGTTATTATTGAACAGTGGAAGAGTTTAGGAGGAACCACAGAGAGCAGCTCAGCCACGAGTGTCTGTCAGACCACGTAAAGTTACAGAGCGGGGTCAGGGCCGAGTGCAGACTTGCTGTTGGGGGACCAACTCCACATTAATGACTATGGATTTAGAATGGGACGTCAGAAAACCTCGGTATGTAGGTATAACGTGTAGGTGTCCAAATACTTTTCTCTATTAAGTGTAACTCCGTTTATATGTAAACTAAGTTTTTCTTGTGCATCTGTCTTCATGAACATTCAGAAAATGAGCCCGGCTTTTAGATCAGGTGGAATCTGTCATTGGTGTTTTTTCTTTTAGGTGATTTAGATAAAGCGCTACAGTGTAATACCTGAAGGATTCAGGAAACGAGGAACAAGAGTCGTAGATTTGACAGAAATGAGGATCATTTGTCAGGCATTGCTTAAATACTGCATTTCATCTGTAAATCTGATTTGGCAGTGGTTGATGTCATCAGTTAAAGTTCTGTATTTGCTTTAGTGTATTTGAGCTCACACGCTAGTCAACTGCTAGTCAGGCTTTCAGAAAAGCTCCTAGTGTTTCATTAGCTGTAGCTCTGACTGCCTTTGTGAGCTTCAACCACCATCGCCTGTTTATTTGAATATGTCTCTCCGCTGTTAGTCCCTTTTTTGTTTGATTTCTCTTCAGCGCGAGCAGCAAATCCGCGGAACAAAGAGACAATTATTTTTCCCTTGTAGTGCCAGCCTCAACTTTTACCACGTTAGCGTTTGAAGTGCTGCACGTTCTCCAGCGTCGGCTCTTTTCTTTTTCTATTATTATTTTGTTTGTTTGCTTTTTTCTGCGCTCTTGACTGACAGGCTTTGTTTGCTGTTTGTCGGGGCTGCAATCGAGGCTGTAGTGCCACGATTTCAAGCTCACATCAAAGTTCCTCTTTCCTCTGCATCCCCCTGCCCGGGCTGATCCCAGAGGAGCTGCCTCTGCTCAGACAGCCTCTATACACCCCTTTACCAGTGACAGAGAGAGAGAGAAAGAGTGAGTGAGTGAGTGTGAGAGAGTGAGCAAGAGAGAGAGCGAAAGAGAGAGAGTGGTGCGCTAGCATGGGGCTGTGGGTTCTACAGGTTCTGCTTCATGGCCCTGAGCATTAGTGCTGTTCTCTTTGTTGTGGCTGTCATGCGTAAGCAGATAAAGTTAAGGAGGGGCCCGGAGTGGAGCCTTCCAGGCCCGACACCCGTAATCTGCTCGTCCCCCCCCCCTCCCTTCCAATCCTCTTCCCCTCTCTCCAGCTGCACCGCTAAAGTCCCTCCGCTAAATCCCCCCATATCTCCCTCCCAGGCCCGCGGCTCTTGTGTTCGAACAATGCCCTCTTAGCAGGGTCTGGACAGCAGCCCAAGAGTCTCTCTCTGTCTCTCTCACTCTCTGTATCTCTCTCTCGCTCTCTCACGGGTGTAGAGGTGGTGGAGGATGCTGTAAGATGCATACAGCAGCAGCAGAATAGAGTAAGAAAGAAAACTTGGTGGCCTTCTTCATTTGCGTCTCTTGAATGTGTTGTTTTTAGTATAAAAGAGAGAGAGAGAAAGAGAAAGAGAGAAAGAGAGAGTAAGAGACAGAGCGAGAGAGAGAGAGAGAGAGAGAGAGAGAGAGAGAGAGAGAGAGAGGAAAAGGATGTGTTAAAATACAATAACTGCTGAAAAGTTTCAAAACACCCCCAATTTTTCCAGTTTTATTGACATCTAAGCTCTTCAAGCTCAGGGAACCAGGCATTGATTGGCTAACAGCCTACAGCTGATCTGTAGCAATGGAAGTAAACTAAGACATGGGAATTGTATCTTATCCCTCTGCCGCAGTATTTACCCAACACTGCACCTTCAGACTGCTCTCATAATAACTACAGTAAGACCCTGAACACAGAAACACAGGTAGAGCTTCTACCTCTGAACTTAGAGGAACTCCAGATAAAGCTAGAGTGTGGCGAGGACAGGTCTCCTACACCATCAGAAGACTCCTGTAGACTGGAGGACACTGAAGAGGTCTGGTACAGAAAGAGGTCTGACATAATCAAATCCACAACAGCAGAGTCAACACCTTGTAACTCATCTTACAACAAGATCTTCTAAGATATTTTGTAGGTGTTGTGCCATTCACTCTTCAGCTCCAGTCCAGTGGTGGCACTGTTTTGCCAAATACGCACATCTAGACTGCCATGCACTCGAAGACGAATTAAGAAAACAGTATTGCTATGAGGGTAAGAGTGAGGGTAAGAGTGAGGGTGAGATTGGGGGTGAGGGTAAGGGTGAGGGTTGGGGTGAGGGTTGGGGTGAGGGTAAGGGTGAGGGTATGGGTGAGGGTAAGGGTAAGATTGAGGGCAAGAGTGAGGGTAAGGGTGAGGGTAAAAGTGAGGGTAGGGGTAAGGGTGAGGGTAAGAGTGAGGGTGAGATTGGGGGTGAGGGTAAGGGTGAGGGTTGGGGTGAGGGTTGGGGTGAGGGTAAGGGTGAGGGTATGGGTGAGGGTAAGGGTAAGATTGAGGGCAAGAGTGAGGGTAAGGGTGAGGGTAAAAGTGAGGGTAGGGGTAAGGGTGAGGGTTAGGGTAAGAGTGAGGGTAAGAGTGAGGGTTAGGGTGAGGGTTGGGGTGAGGGTAAGGGTAAGAGTGAGGGTACAAGTGAGGGTAAGGGTCAGGGTTAGGGTGAGGGTGACTTTGAGGTTAGGTTAAAGTTAGATTTAGGTTTTGATTGAGGTCTAAGTTAGAATTAGGTTTAGGTTAGCTAAGGTTAGAAAACTAGGTTTAGGTGTAGTAGGTTCAGTTTAGGTTAGAATTAGGTTTAGGTTGGCTAAGGTTAGAATTAGGTTTAGGTGTAGTAGGTTCAGTTTAGGTTAGAATTAGGTTTAGGTGTAGTAGGTTAGGTTAAGGTTTGGTTAAAGTTAGAGTTAGATTTAGGTGTAGTAGGTTAAGTTTAGATTTAGGTGTAGTAGGTTAAGTTTAGATTTAGATGCAGTAGGTTAGATTTAGGTTAGATTAAAGTTAGGGTTAGGTCTAGGTGTAGTAGGTTAGGTTAAGGTTTGGTTAAAGTTAGGGTTAGGTCTAGGTGTAGTAGGTTAGGGTTAGGTTAGATTAAAGTTAGGGTTAGGTCTAGGTGTAGTAGGTTAGGGTTAGGTTAGATTAAAGTTAGGGTTAGGTCTAGGTGTAGTAGGTTAGGGTTAGGTTAGATTAAAGTTTTAATTAAGTTTAGGTTTAGTTTTAGGTTGAGGTAAATTAGGTTAAATTTACGTTTAGTTTGTGGTGTATTAGGTTAAGTTTAGGTTTAAGTTGAGGTGTATTAGGTTAAGTTTAGGTTTAGTTTTAAGTTGAGGTGAATTAGGTTAAGTTTAGGTTTAGGTTGAGGTGAATTAGGTTAGGTTTTGGGTTAAGTTGAGGTGTATTAGGTTAAGTTTAGGTTTAAGTTGAGGTGTATTAGGTTAAGTTTAGGTTTAGTTTTAAGTTGAGGTGAATTAGGTTAAGTTTAGGTGTAGTTTTAAGTTGGGGTGTATTAGTTTAAGTTTAGGTTTAGGTTGAGCTCAGCTAATAAAATGTCACTGGTTGCTTTGTAACGTTCAAAAAAATTTGATTTCTGTGTGTCTGGATTAACACTGGACTAAGCCTCAGTTTTAGCTGTGAGGAACACTGAGGAGAAAGTAAGAAAGTTATTGCTAAGATGACAGAAATGGGGGTGTTCCTAATCTTTTGACTGGTAGTGTAAAGCCAGTGTACCTCAGTGATCAGTGTTCCTCTGTTCCTCTGAACTCCAGTTTCAGACCATCAGCAAAGCACTTACTCTCTGTTCTCCTAAAGTAAAAGAGGAATATAAAGAGACAAAGAGGCCAGAGCGAGGCAGTGTGTGTGAGTGTAAGTGTGTGTATGTGTGTGTGTGTGTGTGTTTGTGTGTGTGTGTGTGTGTGTGTGTGTGTGTGTGTGTGAGTCATGGGAATACAGAGCACTCCTCCCCGCCTCTGTCAAGTCGAGTCTTCAAATCTAATCTGAATGCTAATTATTTTGGTCAGTTTATAAACTATAGATCAACTTTATGCCTTGGTCTCTCTCTCTCTCTCTCTCTCTCTCTCTCTCTCTCTCTCTCTCTCTCTCTCGATGCTGAAGTGCACTCCCTAGAGAATCTGAATCACCTTGCCTTCCAACTTGTCTCCTGTCTCGGCTTCTTTCATTATACAACACATGACCTATCACATATTCCTCTTTTACCGCCATTCAGGCCTTGTTGCCAGCCATCAGTGAAGGAGAAAAAAAAGCCCCCCATTCGTTTCATCTTGCCTCCACTGCAGCTTTCGGTTCGGCTACTGTCTCTCTCTCTCTCTCTCTCTCTCTCTCTCTCTCTCTCTCCCTCCCTCCCTCCCTCCCTCCGAAAGATCGCTTGCCAATTGCTTTCTCTGCTTTTCCCCTGTGGAGCAAGCTGCGTCTTCAGAACTGACAATTCCTACTGCTTTTATTGTGACATTTTCCACCCTATCTTCTTCTTCTCCTCCTTCTTCTCCTTCTACTTCGTCTTCATCTTCATCCTCGTCCTCTCCTCCTTCTTCTTCTCCTTCTCCCAGAATAAAAACATTACATGGAAAAACAGAGAAAAGAGACTCTGAGAGCTCCGAGAGCTCTGAGAAGCGAAGCCGAACAAGACAAGTGCTTTGGATGCTGAGTTCCACCAGCTAGCCATTCATCTCAGCTCTGCCCTGATTCCTCACATCACTGGCATTTCTGCTGCCGTTATTACCGCCATCATTTGATCCCGTTTAAAGAAAGAGCTGGTAACTAATGGATGAGTCCTTGTTTTGTATGAAATCTCTGTGTGGAAGTGGAGGAACAGCCACGCGACTGGCGTATCAGTGCTCTGCTCATACGGGTTCTTTCCTAGCAACCGCCGGTGAAAATCTCCTTCAGCTTCATGGTTTTGGAGAAGAGCTTAGTTATAAAGGTGAGTTTTCAGTTGAAACTGGACGGTAAACAGCACCTGTCCACGTCATGTGACGCGAAATTCTCTGACCGCCAGCATTGAGGGCCGGGTATGTCTGCAATACTGGATGTGAAGTCCATAAAGATGCCGTGGATTCTTTACGGACAGATCTTCATAAACGTGGTTCTGAAAAGACAGAAAGTCTGACAGCAGTTGGAATATATTCCGCTTAATATTAAATAAATAAAAAAATAAAAACAACTGGACTATAAATCTTGAAACACTCTAAATTAGCTACACCGTGCATCAGGACAGCTGCCGTACACTTGTTGGCATCTGCTGGACTCTATACGCACTGGAAATGTCCCCATGCTCTCTGGTTTCAGGTCCATGTTGTGCAGACGGAACTGTGTAGGCACATGCTGTACTGAACACGGACAACAAACTGATGTCTTTGCCTAAATGGTCAGCACGGTAATTTGCATACAGTTGAAGCCAAGCTACTGCGCTACTATTTGTTAAATACAGGGGCGAAATTTTGTATGATGGATTTGCCTGCAGTGGAAAAGAACCATAAGACTACTGAACTGGCCTGTGTTTCTAAAGCCATTCAAACCAGGATGATTGGAAACAGGAGCAGTAGGAACTGCATTGAGGCTTGGAGTGCTGGGTTACTGATCATGTGGTTGTGGGTTTGATACCCTTGTCTGCTAAGCTACCAATGTTGGGCCCATCTCTGGAAATCCCTGTGTGTTGGTTGAGGAACAGCCGCATCATTGACATATCAATGCTCTGCTGAAACAAGTTTTTATGTTGGGCACATAAGCAAGGCCCTGATTTTCTCTGCTCCAGGGGTACCTGAATATGTCTGACCTAACATCACTGGCATGTCTGCTGCTTTTATTACTAGTCCAGACGAACCACGTCGTGCAGATTCCAGTGTTTTTAATCTGGTATGATACAGTATAAGATTCTTGAGGGATTTTTCGGAGGCTCCTCAGTTTGAAACTGTGGACTCTATCAGGGTGCTTTGAGGGACCTTCAAGAAAAGGTTTTAAGAATACAAAGGTTTCTTGAAGGTTCTTCAAAGCACCTTAAGAGGTTTATCCACAGTTCCTTTTCAAACTGAAGAACCCATTAAAAGTTCCTCAAGGATCTTCCACTTTAAGCAGTGTATAGCGCCCCCTTGAGGCAGTCGATACAGCCTGTATTATGCAAATGTTAGCATGTTCAATGTGTTTCCGCACACGTACTCCACAACTGCTGTCAAATAATACTTGGCCGATCCACCATGATTATATGAGTTGAAATAAGATGGAAATAGGCCAGAATATTAGAAACACTTGTTCATTTTGAGTTATTTCACTGCAGACAGAACTGAGAGAGATAAGGCCATGCATATCCAAACATTACTTGCTAACAGCTTCATTTAAGGTTACTGGGTGGTTACCAACACTTCTTCTGACGCTACATTATATTTAGCAATTTTCGTTTACAGCGTGGATGCTTGGTCTGTAGCTTACCACATACCATACATTCTCCATGATGGTTTGGTACAAATACAGGCACAGGTATACTGAGCTGGACTATGTCTCTGCAGCTGTTCTACACTAGGCAGGTTCGAAGTGGGGACAGTGGAGGCTTGGAGAGCTGGGTTACTGATCACAGGGTTGTTGGTTCGATGCCCTTGTCCACTAAGCTGCCACTATTTCCTTTACAATCTCTGCTCCAGCAGTGCCATAGCATAAAAAACACATACTATTAGTTTGATGTATTGAAAATAAATATCATATTATATTTAAAAAATAATAAATAATATGATCATAAAAACAACTTAACTATTATGTTATGTATTATTTCTAACATTTGATATTGATAAGTATTAATTACTATTAATTGTTAAGTAATATGTTAAGATTATTAATACTTTAGAATATGACAAAAATATGACTTTTTGTATTTTGTAATGTATTCATTTGTTAATATTATTGAAGCTAAATTATAAATAATTTACATATTTGCACATTTGCACAACAGTGTCCCATTAGCTAAACTATGAGTTTTGTTTTCATACATAATAGTGAGTTTTCACTTGGCTTGGAGGCTTGAAGTGCTGGGTTACTGATTACATGGCTGTTGGTTCGATACCCTTGTCTGATAAACTGTAAATGTTTGGACCTTTAGCTCTCTCCTCTAGGTGTGCCATGGCATAGCTGACCCTGGTTTGCAAGTGTATTGTCAATATTACATATAATAACAATAAAGGCAGTTATTAATAGTAGCATAATAGTAATAATAATAGTACAATTAGTAATTATTTTGCCAAATAATAAAGTACATCCCATCAGTTTGACGCATACATAATAAATACCACTTCAATTATGAAATACTTTGCTAATTTAAGGGAAAACTGAGTGCAACACTGTCCTTCTGTAAAGATGTTCAACCTCACAACAGTTTCTACGAAAAACCACTATTAGTGGGCGGAGCATGGTCTATTTACATTTCTAAGCTAATAAATACCAGTTCCGGCAAGAACATTGAACTTGTCCTTCTGACCCTGACCAGCACCAGGCCTTTCCCTTTCATTTGAAATAATCATTTCAAGTGCTTGATAAAATTCCACACCTGATGTTACTCGGCCTGTTTACCGCTCTGTTGACAGAAGTATTGTAATTCCGCCACTCATTGTCAGACGCCGCAGAGGAATTGATCTTCTCAGTGGGGAGGAAAATCCAGAGAAAGAAACAACATGTCAAGATACCATTCAGAGGGTCGAATAAAGGTGCAACCTTTCAGTGTGCGAGGCGTGTCTGAGGCAGTGCCGGAGAGGGGGCGAGTGTAATCGAAGGCTGCAGCCTGGACGGGGTCTGGAGAGAGTTTCCCTTTTGCTCCAAGCGTCTTTATCTCTCTCTACTGCTGCTGCAGGGACCCTCAACACAACAAAAAGTCATTCTATAGCTATTGTTCCTCCTAATTGTCCTCAAGACTTAGAGATAAGTGAACTGCATGATGCAGAAATTTCAACACCAAACCCCCCTATTTATACACACACTCACAGAGGCTTGTTTTAGCACAGTGTGGGGACACATGCATTCTAAATTGATGCTGTACACAGTGGTTTGTTCTAATAAACAGTCATAACATTAAAACCATTGTGTGGGTCCCCCTCACACTGCCAAAACAGCAAAACAGGACTCCACAAGACCTCTGAAGGACTCCTGTGGTATCTGCTTCCAAGACCTTAGCAGCAGATCCGTGAGTCCTGTAAGTTGTGAGGTGAGGCCTTCATGGATCATATCATCACCCTGTTGCCCTTCCTTGGAGCACTTTCGGTAGGTACTGACCACTGCATACCAGGAACACCCCACAAGACCTGCCTGGTGTTTTGGAGATGTTCTGACCCATCCAACACCTTGCTGCCTAATATGCAGACCCCACCTTTTGACAGGTGCCATTGCAACCAGAATGCCATGCACCTCTCCTGATTGGAGAATGTGTAATGATAGTGATTGTACGTCTCATATCATCGTTGTCATGCAAAACACACTTTTTTTTACTGAAGATAGGAAAAGGTCATCTTAATTTCAATGGAAGTCAATGTAAAAATATGTATTACAATTGACGTATTTCAATATACTGTATAATATGTACATATATGAATAAATATTACATAACAACAACAATAATAATAATAATAATAATAATAATAATAATAATAATAATATAATAAACAATAATAATAATAAACCATAATAAAAAATATATTAATATAAATAATTATAATAATATATACATAATAGTATATTCATATAGTAATAAACTCTTAGTTTACATAGATTTTACATATATATTAGCACATATTTTGGAAACTAATTTTTGTGCAGTTTATCCTCACAGTCAGAACATTTCTGTTCTAAAATGTACAAAAACAAGCACACACACACACCCATCAGCAGCACCCTGCATCTTTAACAATGTAAGAAAAAGGTTGCAGGGGGGTGAAGTGGAGTGTGTGTGTGTGAGAGAGAGAGAGAGAGAGAGAGAGAGAGAAAGAGAGAGAAAGAGTGTGTGTGTGTTGGGGGGGTATGTGTGTGTGCCACATTGCAAAAGCACTTGACACCTTGCCATCAGAATTAGTGGCTTCTTTTCTCATTTGTTTTGATGGGCAAATCACGAGGCTTTCATCTGTGCATACTTAAAGATGACACCCCAAACCGGCAGCTTGTGCCATTGTTCTCGCCCCAGCTTTATTCAACACAAAATGTGGCTCTCCCCGCATTGACACCACTCAAAGGAAGGGCTGCTCCTAATTTAAAGGTATTTATTAAAATTCAGGCTAGCCATTACACTGCAGCACACGGGGGGTGTGTGGCGGGGGGATGGCGGGGAGGAAAAAAAATGGAACAAGCTGCTTAATCAAAAGTTAATTGTACAATTTTCATGCAGATGAGCGCTGCATATACGTGATTCCCAGCCCTGCGATTATTAAAATAAAGAAATGAGCGTTATAGAAAATGTGGTGGGACTCTGCGGCTGGTAAACAATCAGGGCAAGTTTAATTTGGGGTAAACAAAGTGGAGATACACAAGGGGTCTGGGAAGGAGAGGCTAAGGTTAAATTAAATTTGCAAATGTACAGATACAAGGCGTTTTGTGTTGGAGTGCAGCAATTACAGGGGGGGCTTTAATGAAGCAGGGTCCGGCGGCTGGGGACATGTACAGCCTGCACATGACCTCCAAGCAAAACCTGCTACTGAGCACCAAATTATAGCTGCAACTTAATAGAGTGGCTGAGGTGAGTTCTTTTCAAACACACACACACACACACACACACACACACACAAAAGATATTAATGCCTATGCATACTGAGATATTTAAGACAGTCTGGTTCGCTATGCCAGCTTAATATGTTTGGTCCTAATATGAAGTGTCCCTGATAACTGTGTAGGTACGCAGTACACAGTGCAGTAGCTACTGCTGATGCGTTTGCTGTTACAGACGGATTACAGCAGTGCAGGTTAGTGATCACACAGGTGAAGCTCAATAGCTGTAACAGGAAAATCAGCAGCTTTTAAAAGTACAATTACCCCTATCATATTACACATGTACAACCACATAATAGAGTAGATACTGACCTGAACACATTACACAAGATAAACTACTGTAATCCCAAATCTCTAACTGCACATAGATCACCAGTAGTTACATTGTTATTACATAGGTTATTAATGTGCAGCTATATATATATATATATATATATATATATATATATATATATATATATATATATACTACAATATAAGTAGCTGCACCCCTGGGGCAGAGAAGGCCCAAACCCACAACCCTTTGATCAGTAACCCAGCGCTCTAACCTGCACTACACTGGAATTTCAGAGACATCAAAGTAAGGCATTTAATTGCAATCATAAGCCATAATTGCAGAATTAGTGCTAATTTAAGTGCTCTTGAATTAAGTCCTCAGTCTGTGCTTGAAGACAGCCAGTGAACTGCCAGTGAACTACCACAACATGTGGGAGACTGGGGTTTGATTCCTGGGCTGGGTGGCTATGCTGCGCTACACCAATAAGAGTCCTTGGGCAAGACTCCTAATACTACACTGACCCTCCTCTGTAATATGAGTTACCTTGTAAGTCGCTCTGGATATGAGCCTCAGCTAAATGCACTAAATGATATTTCTTGAAGGATGGTGGGTCAGGCTGAGTCAAACTTGAACCGTTTAAACCCTAAAGGCCCAACACTTCAATTATTTATTGATATACGTTGCATATTGTTTCATATCAGTTATTGAAAGCTTTAAATGAGCTAAAATAATTTATATTAGTTACTGAATAACAGGTCTTAAAATGAAGCCCAGGGTTCAAGGGGTTAAACGTGTAGGGTTCTTTATATGACTTTACATAAAAAGGGAAAAACATCCTTTATATTAAAATATCTCACAAATTATGCCAGTAAACAAATTAAAAATAGTAAAAAGTAAAAATTCTGTAAAAATTTGGGTGACACTGAGAATAGATGCCAAATTCAATTGGTTCTAAGGCTGAGTTATAATAATCACATTCAATGTGTACAGTATATTACATTTTCAGCAATAAGTAATGCTGAATGAAATATATATATATATATATATATATATATATATTTATTTATTTATTTGTATTTGTTTTATAATATATATATATATATATATATATATATATATATATATATATATATATATATATATATACAGTAAATGGTTAGTCATTGGCTTAACCTGGAATTTGGATGCACAGTGTTTGTGTAAACCATAAATCTTCATCCTTACAGTTCCCTATTACAGACTGAAGCCCAGGCACATCCGCAGCTATTTCCATTAGTTGGAAACTGCGCTTAGTCATGACTGGGTTTGAATTGTGCTCCCACTTGTAAATAGTGTTGGCAGAGCTTTGCCCCTAATGCCCAATTCTATTAGGGTGAGTTCTCTCCATTGGCCTTGCCTGGGAATGAATCCACGTTTTCATCTTAACCTCCTGCAGTGTTTAATTCTAGGGTATGAAATTAGAATTCCTTCAAATAATTTGTTGAGATCACGCAGAGCAAAGTAAAATTAGAGTTTATGCATCGTTTTATGTGTTTCAAAAAAGTTTGTCTCTGGCACTGAAAATGTACAGCTTTATCTGTAATGAAGACACAGATTCTGCTTAGAAGTCGAACCACAATGATGTGCTCACAGCACACAGCACAACCACCACGGATCCAGTATTCTTCTGTTTTTTTTATTCATGCAAATAAGTATGCAGATGCACATATATATATATATATAATGTGATATATACCATAATATAATATGAAAATTATAATAACATGATGTGACAGTTATATAAGAAATGTATGATGAATGGACCAATAAAAATGCTCTAAAATGGACTAATATATTTTTACATGGACTTCCATTAGTTATCATCATCATTATTATTATAATTATTATAATTATTATTATTATTATTATTATTATTATTATTATTATTATTATTATTATTACATTATATATTATTACAAATTCTTTTCTTCTCCTGTAAAGTTGTCCTTTTGGAGATACAAGGTTTTGTGGGACAGCGATGATGTTCTTGTACAAAATTTTTCCTCACCCTTGGTTAAATGAAAATATCCTCTACAGGAAACAAACATAAATATAAACTTTTTTCACATTGTAAAATATGTAACACTTTGAAATGTAACCAAATAATAATAAAAAACACATAACATGTTAATTGAACCTGAATCACATGACATTTTTGGAAAGAGTGAAATACTGAGTATGTTAAGTACATAAACAGTAATTATGCTGTAGAATGTGCAGAAGTGTGCAGCCTCTGTAGAAAATGAGCCATAATCCACATTTAGAAAATCCAAAAGATGTCATTTAAGGGGTGGAATATGTGTGAAATATTTAAATGTCTGAGTATAGATTTATTATTCAATGTATTTACTTTGTAGAGTTGAACTGATTCTGAAGGCTCTGCAGCAGTTCTGAAATAAAAAGTGAAAATCAGACTGAATGGACAGAACTGTAGCCGGATCCAGGGGACTGTAGAAAGACTTCCAGCTGCATAGTGACACCTGCTGGTGCACTCACAGTGTTGCATCTAAGGGAGCAGACCATGCAGACAGAGGACAGTGATAAACAGCATCACTCTTTCACTCTTCACTTTCTGTGTAAATGCTCTGTGTTACAGTCTGGATGGAAAACTATCCATTAAACTTTCTTGTCCTAAAAATCATAATATTAACTGCAGTGCACACATCCTTCTTATCTGCTCAGTAAAACACTGATATAGTATGAACACTTATAATAACACTCCTACAGAAAGTGGTGGAGGTTCTCCATCACTGTGTTCATCATTAGAACATCTCCAAAGTTCTCCTCTTTTATGGAGTCTAGTATTATTTAGAGTTCTCCTTAGATCAACACCTGGTTTGGTGGTAAATCAGGGCTTAATGATGGTAAATCAGGTGAGCTGCTGCTGCTGCTGCTGATGATGATGATGATGATGATGATGATGGAGTTAATTGAACACATCCTCCACGCTGTGCTGGCTGGACTGGACTGGGGCGTCCAGGAGAAACTTGGAGGAACCGAGCTCTGTTCTTCAGACTAGCTCACCGACAAGATCTCACTACTTTCTCTCTTCAGAATGAGAAGATCTTGCTCCTCTTTACTGGATTAATGTTCACCTGAATCTGTTCTGATGAGATCTGGAGCTTCTACAGTTTCTCCTAACTCCTAAATGGGCCCAATCCCTTAATTATGTGGTGAGGTTTATATGCTGGGGGGCTTTATACCCCTCTATAGCCCACGCCTGGCATTAGGCAGCATGGTGCCCATAAGTTCATGTTTATTTATCTGCTCCAGAGAGTCCTATTGTATTAGCAGTACTTCTCTACAGGGACTAGACAAGCTGTAGGGGTGTGTGTGCATTTGCACATCTGTGTCAGCAACGGTGCAACTTAAAGTAGCTGAATGTATTCCTTAGAATGGGTGTCCACAAATATTTGGACATATAGTCTGTGTAACTTTTGCTACCTAGAGCGGAGTTGAGTCTTTTTTTTATTTCTACTTCAAACACGGTTCTTTATGGAACCTAAAGAGGTTCCTCCATGGCATCACTCAAAGAACAATTAGTAGCACCTTAATGTATGAGTGTATGTGGGGTACATGTGTCCTAATCCATCCAAGATGACTGAGAGATATCAGTTTTACCTCTGGAGTGAGTCTTCCTGACCGTGGCCTGGAAAGGACACAGAAGAGCCAGGGCCAAATGAATGCAGTAGAAATGTTGAAGGAGTGGAATTAAAGCTCATGCTGAAGGCAGCCACTAGATGGCAGCCTCACTGCATTTTCTTGCACTTTTCTGTTGCTGGAGCCCTCCATCATTTTTTTTTTTCAGTGACCATTGCATTAATGTCAGGATGACCAAACTGAATTTTCGGGGCTCGTGAGCTTTTGTTGACAAAAATGCTGAAAAAATTGTCTTCCTAATTACAGCTCAAATTCACCCATCCATTAATCTATTCATCTTTTATCCACTTGTTTCTGGTCTGGGTCCAGATCCTACCTGGAAACATTGGGCGCAATACAGGGATATGCCCTGGACAGGGCACCAGTCCATCGCAGGACACCACACACAGCTTTCCACTCACACACTCACTAGGTGGAATTTAGCACCCACCATACGGACACAAGGAGAACATACAAAACTCCGTACAGCTAGAGACCCACAACCCCACGTCTCTGGATCTGGATCTGTTTCTGAAAATGTTTCTCAGACCAGGCCTAAGTCTAATCCTAAAGCTAATTTATTCATTCAATTTCTCAATCTACTTATTCCTAGTCAGGGTCGCAATGGGTCCAGGGCTTCGTCTGGGCCCAAAGCAGGAGTTCCTCCTAAACATGGCCTTAGTCCATTGCAAAGTTCTACAAGATAAAATGTCTCAATCTCATTCGAAAAAGTCATATTTCACGTTTTATTAGAAATCATGCAGTGTTCTATAATTATAATTATAATTTCTATATTTCCTTTAGATTTTTGTAATAAAAATGTAGTTAATAATATCAGATCTGTAAAGACATGCTGACACATGTCCTTAATGTAGTTTTGATTAGTCATATGTTTCCATTGATTTACATGGAATATCATTTACATCTCTTGTACATTTTTACATTATTTCTACTATTAATTAAAATTTTTACAATTAAAAATGTAAATTTATAGTAAAAGGTCCAGTTAAAGACATTTACAATCAATCTTTTACCAGCATGTGCGATGGGTCCATAGCCTCGCTGGAATCACTGGGCCCAAAGCAGGAGTTCCTCCTGAACAAGGCTTCAGTCCATCGTAAGGTTCTACAAGTCACTTTAGTCCAAAACTAGGCCTAAACCATGTCCTTATGATGTGTCCAATCCCTGATGGTCAATGTAACATTTTTTAATAACCATTTAAAAGCACAAATCTGAACTAAAATGCCTTAAATCTCATTTTTTTAGATTTTAGTATAAAAATGTAGTTAATAATGTCAGCTCTGTATGTACATTGTACAATGTAGTTTTGACATCATATGTTACCATTGATTTAAATGGAATGTAATTAACATCTCTTGTGTACAAGTACATTTTTACATTTATTTTACATTATTTCTACTATTGATTTACATTTTTACAATTAAAAATGTATATTTGTAGTAAAGGATCCAGTTAAAGACATTTACAATCTTTCTTTTACCAGCAGAAACTGAATTCCAGCTCTCGAAAGTGTAATTATTGTAGTATAATTCTAATATTTATACTAGTTAACAATTTACAACCTGTACTAGATGTAAGAGATCTGAAACTGCACATATCATAAATCCATATTACCAATAGCAAAAACTTAATAAGAGATATTAATCACTGGTGGCATTGTAGGCATTTTAGATTTAAGTAATTTTACCCAGAAAAGAAATCCCATTGCCAGACCATTTGTTTGATTTCAATAAAAAATGGCACAATTCTTCTCCTCCAGTGGAATAAGACCATGTCTCCAGCTGTAATCATGTAAAACCTGGGTTCCCACTCTTTTTAGGAAAACATTGATCAGGACATTATTCCATGACGTCCATGCACGACAATATGGGTATTAAAATCAAATCCCTTTGTAAATTATTTTAATTTTCTTTTTAAATGTGAGGCCCGTTGGTTTCAGGGCTTAGAGATGGACGGTGTGTCGTATTGGTGGTGAGTTCATTTGTAAATATATAGAATTAGCTCATTTTTCAAATTTGTAAACAGGGAGCTAACGACATGACTAGGCTGGACTCAGTAAAGCTGGCCAATTTGTGAGACCCATGAGGGTTCAGCAGTGTTCTCCTCAGCAGTGACACACACTTGTATAATGATTAGTGACTTATGGGTGAAGTTGTTATTACAGTTATTAACCCTGTAAGACATGACGCTGGAGTTTGTATCTGACCACCTGACCATGCAGCATTACAACTACTATATACAAAGCTACTGTGAACTCTCAGTGGATCAACTGCTCAACTTTGTCCAGAATCTTGCTGATATTTCCAGGACCTTCTAGCAATTTTAGCACTATATATAAATCTGATGGCTGACATTTTCACTTGCTTATATATCTTGTCTGTGCTGTGTAAGAGTAGAAAGTATAGGTCGGTTTCTCAGACCAAGACCAAGTCTAATCCTAAAAGTAATTCATTCATTCAACTTCTTATCTACTTATTCCTATTCAGGGTTGTGATGGGTCCAGAGCCTCCAGAGCCATGTTCCTCCTGAACATGGCCTTAGTCCATCAGAAGGTTCTACAAGTCTACAAGTTCTACAAGATAAAATGCCTCAAATCTCATTTGAAAAGTCATATCTCACTTTTTATTAGAAATCATGCTGTTATAATTATAATTTAATTATAATTACTATATATATATTTTTTAATTTTAGTAATAAAAATGTAGTTCATAATATCAGATCTGTGAAAACATCCTGACTTCTCATGCTGACACATGTCCTTAATGTAGTTTTGATTAGTCATATGTTACCATTGATTTAAATGGAATGTCATTTACATCTCTTGTACATTTTTTACATTATTTCTACTATTGATTTAAATTTTTACAATTAAAAATGTATATTTATAGTAAAATATCCAGTTAAAGACATTTACAATCAATCTTTTACCAGCATGCGCGATGGGTCCAGAGCCTCGCTGGAATCACTGGGCCCAAAGTAGGGTTTCTTCCTGAACATGGCTTTAGTCCATCACAAGGTTTTACAAAGCACTTTAGTCCAAGACTAGGTCTAAACCCTGTCTTTATGGTGTGTCCGATCCCTGATGGTCCATGTAACATTTTTAATATTTATAACCATTTAAAAGCACAAGTTTTTACTAATATTTGTAATTATTTACTAATATTTGTGTTCTGCATATTTGCTTATAAATTCAGGTTAAATGCAAACATTTTGATAAACGTACGTAAAAAAAATCTAATAATTGAGCATAAAAAACATAAAAATGTCCTGCTTTCTGCAACAGTAACCCCCTGAAATGCTGAAAAATAAAAAAATCACACAGACCACAGAGTATATATATATATATATATATCTTCCTTTAATAAGACGTTCTCTTTCGTTTGTAAATCCTTGGCATTGTGCAAGGCTATGGACATTAATCAGTGTGCTTTAAGAACCTGTGCATCCTTTTTCAGCGATGTCGGCCTGGAGACAGGTAGGGCCGTTAGCAGGCCTGTTTTAAGCACATCTCTGTTTTTTAAACCAGATCAGTTCAGAACAGGTTTCGGATGGTTTTTATTTTTTTTTGGAGCTTAAATGGAAACAGGCCTGTCCCACTGTCTTACTGAGTGGTGCATTCACTCAAGCTCATTTTGATACAAAATCTCCAAATACTTATTTCTTTCTTCGTTCACTGAGTTCTGCATGTATTCCGGAAAAAAAAAAAAATCATGTTGACGGTTGCAATTGCTTAATTTTCAGAAAAATAAAAAAAGGAACACTAATAATAGGAATGACAACAATTTGAATAAATAAAATCATTAACATGAGTCTTAAAATGTGAGAATGGACTGTCAGCAACAATACATAAATACATTTACAATACCTACAGCTTTACAAACTTTACACGGGTTAAAAAAAAAACAACCTGTTTAGTTGGTAAGATCCAGATTAAAACAAATAAACAAAAAATAAACAGGTAAAAACAGGTAAAAACACCATAAAAGAATAAAATTATCAGTCTGGAATGATGTGATGAGACTCAAAAGACACAATTTAAGACCATAATGTAAGTTTGTGTAAATATGGCCTTCTGTCGTCATATTACAGCTTTTTAAACCCATTTTGTAGCTTTAGTATACGACTTTATATTACACATAGATATGATCTGTAAGAGGTCAAGTGCATAGCAAAATAGAAGCAAATTTCATCCAGTTATGGGGAACAATCCTGACCAACTGGTTTATAAAAAAGCACTGAACAGAAACGTTTAAGGCAGGTTTGATCATTTAAAATTGGCATAGTCTGAGAAGATGTCGACAAAGTCTTGTACCACTCTGTAGCAGAAGTCATACTGTTCCTACAGAGAGAGAGAGAGAGAGAGAGAGAGAGAGAGAGCATTACCTTATGAATAAGCTAAAAGATTTAACTGCCTGACCTGCTGACCTGCTGTTATTTACCACATTCTGATAGAACCATTAATACAGCAGGCTGCAGTGTTGCTGATCAATAAAGTTATTGATATGTAAGTCAGAAGAATAGCTGACAGTTCCAGCTGGTCGTATGTTGGATGGGGACTGTACTCAATAAAGACTGTTTTACATTATATTAGGATAAAGTCAGATTAATAAAGTCATATTTTTTTTTTTCTCAGAAGATGATGTGTGTGTATCATAAATGATAAGATATAAGATATAATAAATATATATAACATTCCTGGCCTGTTCCTGGTCTCTTATAGCCATAGTGGTAGTCCTGGCGGTTGAGTACGTACCACGGTCTGCACCATGTGTGGCCGCTGCATGCGCAAACTCTTCACAGTCTGAAAGACGTCCAGCAGGCCCTCGGCTTTCACCCGCTCCAGAATATTACTGAGGGCAATAAACGTACCGGTCCGACCCGCTCCGGCGCTACACAAACACACAAACACACACACACACACAATTTAGAAATATAGGAATTGCATAGCTTATAGATAGCACAGGAATTCGTTAATAAAAAAAAAAACCTAAAATAATAAATAAATAAATAAATAAATGCACGGACGCATCAATCTGGAGCTGAAAATTTAGCTGCATTATTTTTATTTATGTTTATAATTGTTTGCAGTAATACTGATTATGAAGTGTGATGGTGTTTTGCGATTTGTTTAGTGTAAACATGATAGAAATGCTTGATGGATTAGTTGTATTGGTTTTGTAACGTCTCCCTCTGCTGGCCTCAGTGGGGGCTCTAACCTGCAAGGGCTAAGCTCCGCCCCTCACCTGAGGATCAGCTTCAAGCACACAGGTGCTGTTTATCACGGGACTGATGAGGACTCCTCTTAAGCGCCTCTGGATGGCGTGCTCTTTGTGGAGTCACTGTGATGCTACCTATGCTTGATGTGATTGTGGCGTGTTGTTGGTTCTCTTGGTTCTGACACTCCTTTGCTCCTTGGATTCAGGATTTGTTAGTGATATACCTGCCTACCTGATTTCTGACCTCTACCTGTCCTGGCTATTTTTCCTTAGTCCAAATAAAGTCCCTCTGCACTACACTAGATGTGTTCAGAACGATGCATTTGTACTTCTACTCAAAATCTACTCAACATTTCTGTTGCATTAAATAGTTAATAGTAATAATAATACAAATAAATAATAAATATGATCAAATATGATATGTATGTCTAAACCTTTAAACAGTAGTGTGTATAATAGTGTGTGTATATATATATATATATATATATATATATATACACACACACTGTCATGTAAAAGCCTTGTAAGGGCAGCTTTACAGAAGAAGGAAAAAACCTTCCTAACTTTCAAAGACAAAGACGAGGACGACCACATTGACCATCAGTGTGGGATGCGGATTTTGGAATTTGGCCTTTGCCTTTAACTATCCATGCAGTGAACATCCTACACATACATTCTAGTGATGAAACACACACAGTGGACAGTGAGCACACTTGCCCGAAGCTGTGGGTAGCCATTGCTGTGGCGCCCGGGGGACAGAGAGGGCACATGACGCAACCCTATCAGAGGCAGGGGTGGCTCAGCGGTTAGAGCGCCAGGTCATCGATAACAGGGTTGGGGGTTCGATTCCCGGGCTCGGCACGCTGCCACTGTTGGGCCCTTGAGCAAGGCCCTTTACCCTCTCTGCTCCCCGGACGCTGGAGTTGGCTGCCCACCGCTCTGGGTGTGTACTCACTGCCCCTAGTTCACTAGTGTGTGTGTACTACCACAGATGGGTCAATTGCGGAGGACACATTTCGCTGTACAGTGACAAATACAGTGGGGAAAAAAAGTATTTAGTCAGTCACCAATCGTGCAAGTTCTCCCACTTAAAAAGACGAGAGGCCTGTAATTGACGAATGAGACAAAATGAGTCACATTGTCTGATTTTTAAAGAATTTATTTACAAATAATGGTGGAAAATAAGTATTTGGTCAATAACAAAAGTTCATCTCAATACTTTGTTATATATCCTTTGTTGGCAATGACAGAGGTCAAACGTTTTCTGTTTTCAGGTGTCTTTTATACTGTTAACGAGTTCAAACAGGTGCCATTAATACAGGTAATGAGTGGAGGACAGAGAAGCCTCTTAAAGAAGAAGTTACAGGTCTGTGACAGCCAGAAATCCTATTTGTTTGTAGGTGACCAAATACTTATTTTCCACCATTATTTGCAAATAGATTCTTTAAAAATCAGACAGTGTGATTTTCTGATTTTTTTTCTCATTTGTCTCTCATAGTTGAGATCTACCTATGATGTCAATTACAGCCTCTCTCATTTTGTTAAGTGGGAGAACTTGCACAATTGGTGACTAACTAAATACTTTTTTTACCCACTGTACGTGCACCTATAATAGCCAGGTGCTCTGACCGCTGAACCACCACTGTCCCAATAGAGGTCAATGTACAAAGATGAATTATTTATAGGTCATTCTGGAGCATTTTGGTGAAATTTGGACACGATGTAGGAAAGAGCTTCAACAAAAAGTTAAAATCTCATTTTTTCATGATTTTTTTTAGAACAACATGGTTTTCAGTATCTCAGAAACAGCTGCCCTCCATGGACTAATTATGTGTATATCAGGGTTGTCCAGTGAAAAACATGTATCTCCAAAATGGTGACTAAAAATGTCTTTAACTTTGAATGGAAGAATGCATTTCTATTGGTCCATGCATCCAGAATTATTTACACAGTGTACAGAAGCCACTACAGCGCTCAAACCATGGAGAAAACTAAAAACGGACACAAATGGAGATGCATGCTTCTCATTGGTCAGCAGTGATATACAGTAACTGGTCCTGTGGCAGATGTAACAGAGTTAAAAGGACCACCATCAACCTTTCTGAATAGATGTAGGCAAGACGATTTCTCACCAATAACTGTAGACAAGACATTATCAGCACCGAAGAAATGCCACAGCACAGCTAAGCATGACTGCTGACCCTACGCATTCCTTCTTTATCATGTCTAAGGGTGTGCGTTATTTAAAGGCGTTTGCACAAACAGTGAGTCACCTCCAGAGGCCTGCACACTTCCAACACCTTAGTTTACCAGAGCACTCTGGAAAGAGGTGGGGCAAAGGTTCTCAGCATGTGCGGTCAATTAACTTGCAGCACTACTGACATGGCATGGACCAAAATCCATCACTATGGAACCCTGCCAGTCCATATTACGCATGAAATGAGCTGTTTAAGATGCACAGGGGCTCCTACAGAACTTAATGAACTAATAAACTGGCCATGGAGTGAAGTTGTGTGGGGTGTGTACGCGTGTGTGGGGTGTGTTACCTGCAGTGCACAACGATGGGATGGTTGCCTGATTGCTGCTGCTGTTTCTGCACAGCAGCGATGATGTCGATCATTCCCTTCCCCTCTGCTGGAATGCCAATCTCTGGCCAGCCGTGGAAGTGAAAGTGCCGGATCAAACGCGTTTCCTTTTCCTTCACACACACATACACACACACACACACACACACACACACACACACACACACACACACACACACAAATGTAATGCATGACTACATCCACATAATGTTGGTATTGGCTACTATTGTAAAAACACACAGAACAGGCAGGACACTAACAGTGCGCAGTAGCACTTACTGGGTCATATGTGAGTACCAGGTCTCTGAGGCTATAGGTGTCGTCACACTGATTATCTGCTTTGATCTCTACTGTGTAGTCTCCATATTTCACTGAATCTTCTGTCGGCCAATACTGAAAGCATTTATCCTAAAAAACAAAAGCGAACACACACACACACATAAATACACACACATACATACACACAATCAGGACAACTGCACTGTATTTTCCTGACGCTGTTAAACCCTGTGTGTACAGCAGCAGCTTCACTCTGTCACAATTTACATCAGTTTCATAGGCCCTAAAATAGAACCCTGTGGGATGCCATGAAATATGTTGCTAAAGTAAACTGTGCCCAAATTAAGCACATTAGTTGCTTTAGGATTGTTAGGATTATTACGTGAATACTTAGCCTAGGCTTTAAGTCCAAAATTGTAGGCCGTAAAATTGAACATGGAGGGATAAAATATTCTAAACTAAATAATGCGCAATAGTTTATGCATTAGGATTAATAACTGAAGAAATAAGCTAGAACAATGATGTGTATGGTTTCCTTACTCTGTAATTGCACATGCCACAGTTTTGCATTACTATAAATAACCATAAATAAGGTTGCTGGTTCAAATCTCCAAACCAGCATGAAGTGAAGGGCAGGGGGGCTGTAAGAGCATCGCTCCCTTTAAAATTCACAGATTGTAGCTAGGTGGCTGCACAAGGTATGTGTGTTTACCGCCCCTATTCACTAGTGTGTGAGTGTGTTCACTGCCACTGCCATACTGCAGTTCTATGGCTAAAACGGACGATCTGATGATCCATCATCTATTTTGCTAAATGTATCAGAATAGCTTGTAACAGGTGGGTCAAACACCAGCTGTAAGTTAATTAGTCCTCATTTATCAAGGTGGTCTTATGGCAGGCCACTAACACTTCCACGGTTGTCTTTATATTAAAGCTGATTGAACTAATTAATTTGTCACATGTACAAATTGTACAGCTGTCCTGTACGAGGCTTGTTATTAATATTTGCGTGTGTATTTGCATGAGTGGGTACCTGTTCCCTCTCCTGTAGTTCTGTCAGCATGACTATTGAGTGGCACTTGCATTCCCACACCATCCTCCAGAAGTCCTCCACAGTGTGGGCCAGAGGACCCTGAGTGGCTATGAAATAGTCCTTCTGCCTGTAGCCCTGTCAAACCCACACAAGCACACATTCAGCACACATTCCTGTATAAGTCATTCAAAATATAAGAAATGTATAGAAGCAAAAGCTGTCTGAGAAATACGGCCGTGTTCCTGGAATATATTTTATCATTTATACTATCATTTTTGCCTTTTTTCATTTTTAATTTTTGAATCTGACAATTGCTCTTTACACTGTGCCAGAATTCATGAATAGACCAATAAAATGCTCCAAAATGAGAAATGCAATATATATAATATTTAGTAATTATAAATAATTTTTAAATGATATCTAATTATTATATATATATATATATATATATATATATATATATATATATATATATATATATATATATATATATATATAACATATTATATTATTATTTAAATATATATAAAAAATATATATAAAATATAAATACATAAAAAAAACATATATATTTTAATTTATGTTTTATACGTTAATTAATTTATGTTTTGGGTTTTTTTTTTTTACATCAACTTCTATTGAAAGTTGTGGGACAATATGAGTGGAATTCCAAAATGTACTCAAAAATGCATTAAAAAAAATGTAATTACCGTAAGTATTCGAAAATGTAATCCCTGGTAGTACTCAAACATACCGGACAAATACAGCACTGTTTGACTCTATTACTTAAAGTAATTCCTATATTGAAGTGACCTTGCCTTTCACCACATCCACACACACCTCTGACCCTGGCTCTGCATTAAACTGCTACATTAACCTCACCGTTAGGCTCCCGAGTGCATCACACACACTCACACACACTTATTAAAAAGGCTGGACTTACATCAATGAAAGATGCATTAATATAGTCGGTGAATTCCTGACCCCTCCGCATGGACAGGATGACTCTGTTGAAGTCATCTGCAAAGAAGATGAGAAGAAGCACTGCAGTTAGCTGAATGTGAGCCAGCGTAAGACATCAGTTATTAAAGTTAAGCCTCATTTAGCTTCATTTAGCTTAATATCATTTTATGTAAACTGTACTGTGAATAAGATTGGGGGATGGGGAGTGGTGGTGGGGGGGAGGGTGTATTCTGCCAGCATTCATCCAGAAGGCTGGGGCGCTGGGATCTGTGTGTGTGTATGAGTGTGTGTATGTGTGTGTGTTTGTATAGGACCACAGTCCAGGGTTCATTAACTCAGTTGTGTTTGTTTTCTTCTTCGCTGCATTACTTCTGTACTCGCTTGTTTGATGGGCTGCTGCCATACAGAAGCTTAATAAAGCGTTTAATTTGTCAATCAGCACTTTGTATTCCTCACTGCATGCGCTCAAACTGAAACGCATACTTCATAGTCTTCATAGATATTGTAATGCACGCCATGCCCTGGTGTTCATATTATAATATCATATTATTAGAATTTTGACTCTACGCTAATGTTTTTACCCAGACAGCAGCGCTGGTGATCATAACAGGGCAAATACTTTGCAGATGCAACGGTACACGTACTATTACCCCTCTCTTCCAGTAATATATTCAGAGCTGAACAATGCAAGGGTTTAAGCGAGTCTTGCAAGTGAACGTTTCCATTATTTCCATGAACTTATGAACAAAGCCAGACAAAGGAAAGGTTGGGATTACTGTGAATTGTCAGATGTGAACACAGCGGGACACCACAGCATATACTAAAGTAACCAATGCACAATAGTTTATGCATTAGAATTAATAACTGAATAAATAAGCGTTTATAAGAGTTTAGGGCTTAGGAGCAAAGGTTGGTACACTTTCCATACTTCGTAACTGTACATGCCATAGGTTTGCATTGAAGACCAGCATGAAGTTTCAGGTGGAGGGAAGGAACAGCGCTCCCTCACACAAGGCATGTGTGTGCACTCACTGCCCCTATTCACTAGTGTGTGTTCACTGCCACAGGTGGGATAAGGCTAAATTCTGCTGTACTGCAGTTCAATGGCTGGAAAAACAAAGGAAAGGAAAGGAAAGACCTTCGTCATGGAAATACTGGGGATTTCACTGGGGTTAAATCCTTGCAATTTACAGCTTAATTCATTATTAATACTGGGACAGTAATGGTACGTCTATCACTCCATTGGTATGGACGCCACTGATCAGTGGACGCGGTCATACTGAGAATGCATGGTCAGAAACGAACCCATTTGTCTGCAGTGACTGTTTATTGACCGGTAACACACCAGTGAAACCAGAACTGACCCCAGCTCAGTTTCTCAACAGCTTCTTAGTGTAAAGGTCATGCTAAACAGGAGAGGGAGTGTTCTATGTGACGCTCACTCTACCATTGAAGAACTATCTTTAATTAGTGCTGAGAGGGAAACCCAGTCATGTATATGCCAATACAGATTACTCAACTAAATTACAGGTCTAAATATGGCTGTAAATGCCAATACTGAAGATAAGAGCTGAATCATATTCATACACATGTTTATATATTTTTTATGGTCCTATGATAATCTTTCTTAAGTAAAAGAGCAGTATATTGATTAAAAGAAGGTACAGGTATGAGAAGGTACTTGGCATAAGAAAAAAATGGAAGCCCCGTGTCTTACTACATTATCCTGGTCTATATAGCTAATATATAGGTTTATACTCAGTGCTGTTGAGCTCAGTAGGACTTATTGAGCTCTGCTGAACGCACTGAGGCAGGAAGAACCTTAATGGGTGAGGAAAGGAAGTGTAATTTCAGATTCACTTCCTCAATAACAAAACATGTTTGTGCTGCTTTCGGGTGCTGGGTGTTGAGATTAGGTGTTGATGGTGGCTCCAGTTCAGCTGTCTGATATTTAGGAGCAGAACTCTGGCACTGGTTTTCAGTTTCTGGAGTTTTCTGATGTTCTTCAGCAACGTCTGGTCAGCAACTAGGACCACAGATGTTCTAGTCAACCTTTCAAACTGACTATGAATGGGGTTGTGCATATAGTCTATCATATCATATAGTATTATTATATATATAAAGTGAAAGTTCACCTTTACTCCATGCAAATGTGACAGAAATGGCCTCAGCTGTTCTGATGTTCTCAGTATACCACACTTTTTACAACTGGCATTGTCCCAAAGCAGCTTTACAAGAATCCAGTAACCGGACAGGAGATCAACAATACATCAAATATAAAGACCAGCCAAAGGTGACAGTGGCAAGGTAAAACTCCCTCAGAGCTGGAGGACGAAACCATGGGAGCAACCAAGACTCACAAGTGGGGATCTGTACCTCCACATAAGACTGTCCTTCTGCTCAGGTATGCTTATAATATCACCATAATCTAATATAACTAATATGATCTTGAACTTTATTTGGTTACTAATGTGTATATTAAGGCACGTTGTCCAGTAACTGTTATTAATGCTGTGTGTCTACTGCTGTTGCTGCTGTTCTTACATGGAATGATCTGGAGCACTCGGTTCTTCTTCATGTTCGCCGGCAGGTTGCCTGTCCTCATGTTTTCCTTCATAATCCGCATGTTTGTAAGCTTCTGCAAAATAACAGGAATGCTGTAAATCTGGACATGTCACATTAAAAGCCTCAATTTTCCTATATAGTTCTTCACTGGCAGACTGTGTTATTTCCCTTCATTCAGCTGCTGATGTCTATGCAAGACATGTTGTCCAGTAAATATTATTGTGGCTGTGTACCGCTGAGATCCTTTCGATATGATCTGTATCATCTATCATATATGATATAATATAGCATATATAATATAAAACAATGTACCATCATATCGGCACTGTCATGTATCTCCAAAATGATGACTTTACAGGGGATGACAAAAATGATCTCATCTTTGAATGGAAGTCAATGTAAAATCTGAGTTTATTCCAAATAATTTAGAGCATTTCTATTGGCCCTTTCATCCATGTTTACCGAGTACAGAAGCAGCTACAGGGTTTAAATGATGAAGAAAATGAAAAATGTACAAAAATGGAGATACATGGTTTTTATTGGACAGCAGTGATAAATGCTGATTAAAATCTTGCCTAAAAAAAAGAACAGCCGACTTTTTATCCAATCAGAACAGATCTGAGGACAGAATATGTGAATCCTAATGTAAACTTTTAATAAATAATCAATACTGTGAGAATTGGCTAAACCAATTAACCCAGCAGTGGACCTCCCCCATCACTGAAAATGCAGCATCACTAGGCAGCCAACATGCTCTGAGGAAAGCGCCTTCAGCCAACAGATGCATCACAGTGAAAGTGATGAGGGTAAAGCGCACCAACTACCCACCCAAAAAGAGCATGGCCAATTGTGCTCTCTTGGCCTCTGGCCGCTGATGGCGAGGCAGAATGACCTGGGTTTTGACCTTGTGATCCTCAGGCCATAGTGTCAGTAGTCTTAGTCTGCTGAGCCACTGAGGGGTTATTATACAGTGTGCTTGTTATAACCCCTGGTCATAGCTTCTGTGTTGCGTTTGCATGTTTGTGTTGCAGTGTGTAATCCTGAGTGAGTGGTACTCTCTGTTATACAGGACCCTAAGGAAGCATGGCCTGGCAGGGAGGCGTTCAGGGCACTTTCCATTTTAGAAATGTTAGCTTTTTAGCTCTGTTACACTTTATCAAACTCGTACATTTTGGGGGTGAGAACAGGGAGGGTGAGGACTGACATATGCCTCTTCCGACACATGTGCAACCAGCTGACTGCTGACGATGCAACGTCACCAAGCAATCAACGCGCTCTGAGGAAAACTCTCTGATGCAACGGCTCGCAGCATCACACTGGGGTGATGTGGGGAGAGAGGGAGCCATCTCAAATTGCCATCAGCAATTTATCTATTGTGGTCTCTTGGGCTGTGGCTCCAGCGATCCTTAGGTCATAGTCCACTGGACCGATTACAGCCTTTTCTTTATGGTTTGGAGGAGGTTCAGTTAGCTGTGTCTTCTAGACTTCTTGGTGTATGCTCACCACTTATATCCATTAACAATATATCCATACTAGATCATGCAATTATGTGGTTTTGTCTGGCAGAGAGTCTTGGGAGAGAGACCACTCACTTTTAAAGTTCATTTCAAATTGTGTATAAAAGTGAAACTTGAAATCAAGGGTATAAAAAAGGCGTTTATCCTGCTTTTGTCTCTACTCAACTGTCTCTACTATTTTTTTTGAGGAGCATTGCTGTGAGGATTTGACTGGATTCAACTCCCCAGCTCATCCCAAAAGTACTGGAGAGAGCAGCATCCATTATTCCAGAGAACCCAGTTCTTTCACAGCTCCACAGCTCAAT
The DNA here is from genome assembly GCF_030463535.1 of Salminus brasiliensis. NCBI lineage: Eukaryota > Metazoa > Chordata > Actinopteri > Characiformes > Bryconidae > Salminus > Salminus brasiliensis. The sequence continues at coordinate 5,454,531 of NC_132899.1, read as the reverse complement.
GCTGCTGGAGGTTTCATACCCCTCTAACCCACGCCTGACATTAGACATAGTGCCAGTAGGTTCATGTTTATCTGCTCCAGAGAGTCCTATTCTATTGGCAGTACTTCTCTGCAGGGACTAGACAAGCTGTGCTTGTGTGGGTGCAACTTAAAACAACTGAATGTTTCATTAGAAGGGGTGTCCACAAACCTTTGGACACACAGCGAATTAGGACTGATATTTAACGAATCCAGAGTTTTCCAGACACTTCCCAACTGTGAAAGGTGCTGTGCTTACCTTAAACTCCTCCTCCAGGCCCAGACGGTCCTGTGGTGCGCAGGTGTTGTGGAGTTTGTGCAGGTGTCCCTCCAAAGAGGACACGTCCAGTTCAGTGTCCCCATAGAGGAAGTACTCCAGCAGGGCCTGGTAGATGAACGAGTACTGCATCTGCACACAGACACACACACACACACACACCCACACGGAAACAGTTAAGGAAGAGAAAAACAAGAGGAAAGTACCTGAGTTGGAAAGTGGGATTTAGTAGAACCACAGTCACACTGGTGATTTCCAGAACTTTCTCTTCTCGTTTTTGCAGTTTTTTTAGGCCTCGCTTACGCGTGATCACAAGTGGTCAGTGGATCGATGGCTACTGTATCTCTGGGATGATCTCACTCAAACCACATGCAGATGTGGTTCAGGGACTCGTGTCACATATGGCATATGTGACATATGACCACTTTTATGACCACATTCGTAATGCTGAGCTGTGTCTTAATGAGTTACGCACGATTCTTCTAAACCAGTCTTAAACCTGTCCTAGCTTGACCTTACAGCGCTCTGTGGGATCCTCTGGCTCTACTAGCTGAGGTTAAAGCAGCTGACTTCCTCAACTTCCTTCTCTATCCCCACTTTCATTTGTTCACGGGTTGCATTCGTTGGCCTTGTCCAGTCAAACTAAACATTCGGAGGTGGCAAAGAGCCTGGTGAATTTGACCTCTTTTAATTAGTTTAATGAATTTCAGCCAGATATCACACCAGGCTGATGGAGCTGCAGAGATGTGTGGCCGTGCTGGATATGTTAGAGCCTCATGACTCTCATGGCTCAGTGTTTACAGACTGGCCTGGTTTACAGACCATGCTCTGTATATGTGATGGACAGCGGCTCAATCTCTGTGTTTTCACTGCAGCTCTGCGTCCAGATTGCAGCCAGCAGCTGGAAAACTGTGTTCCACTGTGTTATGGTTAAACTTTGGCGAGTAATTGATGGTTCATGTGCGTCGCGAATCGTGAGGGACGATCCGTACGGGCCACGGATTATCGGTGATCCATCACACCATTACTCCTTTAATAAAAGTGTACTACTCTTATTATTATTATCAGGTGTAAACGGGCCTTGGAGAGCTGCTTGCATATATATTCATAATAGTATTTTTATCATTCTTTACATTGTATAATAGTATATATATTTTTATTATCAGGTGTAATCAGGTCTTGGAGTGCTGCTTGAACACATTCATAATGGTTTTTATCCTATAAAATGTACAAATGATGACAAAAATTGTGTTTTTTATTCAGAAATGTTAAATTGTGTTCATGTTAGTGCAGATTTCCTCATGAGAGCCTCCCACTCTTTCTCTTGAAATGTGGCAATGTTGTCTACACTCCTGCCATTAATAAATACTGCACTTCCTCTTTAAGGATCTCAGGCATTTCCACGGTTTAAAGAACCAACCATGTGCTCATTACTCATCTAATGCTGTAAACTGCAATTTTTTAGAAGGGTAATGCTGGCCTTTCTGTTTAAAGAGTATGTGGTCGGTCCAATGGAATACAATAGAATCGTATCTCCAAAATGGGAAATCAATGTAAAATAAGTTTAAAATGAGTTTACTCCCTGACATTTGGAGAATTTCTATTGGTCCATTCATCCAGAACTACTTACTCAGCTACAGGGTTCAAACCATGGATAAAAATAAAAATGTACAAACTGGAGAAAAGCGATATGCTGTCTGGGACTGTAAAACATGTGAAGTGCAGTGGTGGTAAACACACTTACGTCTGTCTGTATGAGCTGCGATCGCTGGTCTCGGATTTTCGACACGAACCCAAACACGTCGATCTTCTGCTCCGCGTACATCATGTCAATCATTGCATCTATTACAATAAAGGTACCTGTCCTCCCGACCCCAGCGCTGAGAGAAGAGGCAAACACGGAAACACACAGAAAACATTCAGGTGCATTTCATTCACTTAAGAATTCATAAGAATTTTATAATAAACTGTAGTTGCAGTAGTCTACTGATGCCATCATGCAAAACCCTTGTATCTTGATTTTGTGCTGTTTTTGTCCAAATAAAGTGAAACTGGCAGATGTTCTTTAAATTGTGTCCAAATTTCATGATGACCAATAGAAATGTTACAAAATTACTCAAAATGACTTTTTACATTGACTTCCATTGAAAGTTAAGAAGGTTTTTTTCCCTCTCCTGTAAAGTTTTCATTATAGATTTTTTATATATTGTTAATAACAATAATTTCCCCACTGTGGGACTAATAAAGAATTATCTTAATATATTTATTATAACTATTATTATTATTATTTATTTATTTCTAACATTATTAAATACCATCATTCTCATGTCTGCAATGGAGGCAACTGGTCAACAGCCTAAATCTCACTGAAAAGAGCTATTCATCCACATAGTTTGGTTTGTATGGGTGACATTGTGGTCTGATTGTGTAGGAAGGAGCAGAAATCATGGGGTCCGACCTGCGACATACTTGTAGTGCTGGAACATGACACACAACTAGGTCATAGGGGCTTGATCAAACTTTCAGACGCTGACCTACATATTTCTGTCTTATTTCCCTAACCACTCAACAGAATGAATAGCCCTCAGTTTGCCTAATTCAAATCATATGCTAATCGTTCTGAATAATGCATCATTGTCTGATAAAATAAATTATGCATGCATGACGGATACCTTCCAAATGACACAAAGGGTCCACAAGGTCTTCTGAATAATGGGAGGGAAGTGTAAAAATTGGTCTTTTTCGTAGAGTTTAAAAGTCAAATGTCTACTTTCGTAGCGAGCGCCAATGTCGCCGTTTGAAACAGAAAAGGAAACAGTGTGTACAGTGCCAGAAGTTACATTATAATATATATATATATATATATTATAATCATTAAGACAAGTATTAAAGGTGGACTTGGACCAAGGATATAAGCTGGTAGTCTTAACATCCATTAGATTTTAGGGGTTTAGAGGATGGCTGTGACTAAAACGGCTCCCTGTTTATGTTGTACGACACTAATGAGTGCGTCACCCTATTATGTCTGAATCGTAAAGTGGAATTTGAACATAATTTTGAGGGCAAAATAATCTCCCACAATGCCCTCGTAATTTATAGCGATCATCCTAAATCACTACACAATGCATTTTGAGTGTCGTTACTAAGACAACAGACAGTGAAACGAAGCAGAGACGGCGATGCATGCTCAAATAAGCAGGTGATCATTACGAGCCACTGAACGCCATGAATGTCAGATATTCTCCCACATAGTCCTAAAATGGGAGGCTGATGCTTCTAAGCGACATAACAGTCAAAGATTCTTGCCTCAGTCACTCACTGCTTCACTAAATCCTCCTCCAGAGTTCAGTCTGTGTGTGTGTGTATGTGTGTGTGTGTGTGTGTGTGTGTGAAGCTTTAAACACGGCTCAGACACTCATGTGTTTGTTTATGAGACCAGAGCTGGAGCTGATTCATGTTGGATGATAGGAAGTGACTAAATTCAACTGTCTGCGACTACCACTGTTTCTACCACTACACCACTAATTGTCCCTCCCTTTATAGAGTAATACTAATGAGGGAGTAGGGATCCATTTCGGTCACAGTCTTCAGCTGAACATATTTTTCCATAAAAGTTTAATCACATTAATCACAAAAATATTCTTTGATAATTAAGATTAATCACAAGTTAAAATGCTAACTAGCACGTCTTTGAACTAATAATCTAGAGGAGTCTGTTCATTTTTCGTATAACATTTCAGTGTAGTTTAGAGACCTTTAGCCATGACGAAGCTCGGACACAGACTCTTTAATAGAGAAAAAGCTTCAACAACTTTTTAAGAGATAAATGGACGCTGGGCTGGATTAAGCTAAGAGCTAAGAGAGGTGCAACTCTGTGTGTTTGTAAGAGAGAATGAGAGTTAGTTATGAGATTTAATCCATATTTCAGCATAAATAAAGTGTGATCTACTCTCTGAGCTCAACAGTAGAGACACTGTGTTTACATCGCTCAATAAAAGTGCTAATATGTCATTAGACTCTGTAAAGAGAGAGAGCTCTACAAGAGGAAGTTGGGGCAAACTTGGTAAGATGATTGATTGATTAAAAGATTAATTAGCATTAAAAAAAGGTTAACACGTTAAAGTTTGCAGATGAATCGTGTGCATTAAGCTGTTAACGTTGACAGCACTAATGCTAATCCAATGTTTTTAGAACAGTTGATGTACTACATCACCACTGTCACGCAAAACCCCCATATCTGTAAAAAGGCAGTTTTACAGGAGAAGGAAAAAAACGTGACTTTCAATGGAAGTCAATGTAGAACGATTTAAGTATTTTGGCAGAATTGTTATAGTTGTTTGGTCCAGTGTAATATATTTCCATGGGGCCCAAAAATCCTAAAAATGTACGGCCTGAGAAATATCTCTTAGCCTATGGATCATAACCTATATCCATAGGCTAATGACCTATGGATCCAAAAGGTTTGGATGTTTACCATATGGAAAACATAACCTATTCATTAATACTACTTGATTCCCAGTCATTTGGAGCATTTCTATTGGTCCATTCATCATGAAATACTGATGCAATGTAAAGAACAACTGCCAGATTCACATCATGTCAAAAAGTAAAAAACGACAAACATGGAGATACAAGGTTTTTGAATGTGGAGAATTTGGAATCAGTTACTATTAAAAATGAAGGTGCTTCAAATGGTTCCTTAGGCAATGAAGAAGACTTACTTTTGGTTTCCTAAAGGCCGTGAAGAACCTTGCGTGAATAACTTAATGACCTTTTCACCAAGTGTGGGTTTTATTAACCTTTAAAGGTTTTTTTCTTTCTCACTCTTTTACAAATGTGTTTTTTTTTACCAAAAGTGGTTCTTTTACGGCATTGCTTAAAGAACCCTTTAAGTGCAGAATCTAGTCTAGTCAATATCAGCTTTCTATTATTCTTCCCTTACCACAAATGTAACTGATCAGCATAAGCATAAAAACTACAAGGCCAATGTAGCTAAGTAAAGGAACCATACACTGATCAGCCATAACATTAAAACCACCTGCCAAATTTTGTGTAGCTCTACCTCTTGCCATTAAACCGCTCTGCCCTGTCAAGACATGGACTTCACATAACATAGCCAACATTAGCTTGTTCAGCAAATTGTGCACCAGTAGCTCTTCAGTGGGGTTAGAGCCACAAAGACTAGCCTTGGCTCTCCACTGGCATCAGTGAGCCTTGGTCACCCATGGCTCATGGCTCATTAAACCACCCGCCTAATATAGACCCTGTAGTCAGTTCATTGGTTGTCCTTTCTTGCAGCACTTTTGGTAGGCACTGACCACTGCATACCAGGATCACCTACAAGACCTGACTGATGGTGTGGAGATTTTTTGACCCAATGACAATTTGGCTCTTGTCCATTTTCCATTTTTCCTGCTTCCAACATATCAACTTCAGGAACTAATATGCATATATATGTATATCCCATCTTCTGAAAGGTGCTATTGGAACCAGATGATCACCGCTATTCACTTCACCTTTCAGTGGTTTTAATGTTATGGCTGATCGGTGGAAACTGTTTTTGTGGTTCTTGAAGATCCTGATACTTTGCTCAAGGTTGGAGCTACACCTACATCAGGTGAGAGTAAATCTCCAGGTTGGGTTTGCGTACCTACAGTGCACCACGATAGGTCCACCATATGACGGGTTCACCTGTTTGACCTTCTTGAGGAACTTGAGCATGCCGATGGGCGAGAAGGGCACGCCGAAGTCGGGCCAGCTGGTGAAGTGCAGCTGTGTAACCAGCCGAGGGGTTTTAGAGCCATCACTGGCCTGCTGAGGAAGAAAGAGGAAGCTTCTTATTTTAGGAAGACCACAAAACTGTCGAAACTCTGCCTTCCCTGTGGCAGACCAGGGTTCGATTCCCTGGCCAGGCAAGCCCACCACACTACACATTCAAAAGTCCTTGGACAAAACTCCTAACTCTACATTCTCCTGCCTGTGTAACATGATTCGCATGTAGGATGTGTTCTAGAAAAGACTGTCCCCCAAATGCCATAAGTGTGTGCTGTGCACAAAAGTCTACTGCACATACACAATGTGTCCAAATGTTTGTGGACGCCCCTTTAAACGAATGCATTCAGCTACTTTAAGTTGCATCAATTGTTGACACAGATGTGCAAAGTCCAGACCCTGTAGAGCACTGCTGCCATTAGAACTGGACTCTCTAGAGCAGAAAAACATGAACCTACTGGCACCATGCTGCCTAATGCCAGGCGTGGGCTAGAGGGGTGTAAAGCCCCCCAGCAGCATTAAGCTGTGGAGCAGTGGAAGAACTGTGTGCTCTGGAATGAAGGAGAACTGTGTTCTCAATATGTTCTGGGACAAATAAGCAGGTGTCCCATTACTTTTGTCAATAAAGTGTACTTTATTAGGGCCACTTGCACTCCACTCTGGGGAAAAAAAAATCTTAAACTTGCTTCTCTATGTGTTTGGCAGTTGTTTTATTCCAGACATTTCATCAAACCGAGCTGAGTTATCTGAATTTGCAGACTATGAACGGCATAAAGTCCCAACAGCAATGTGAAAGACTGGTGGAGAGCCGGCCGAGACATGAGAGCTGTGATTGGCCGTCGAGGTTATTTCACCATAGTGATTTCTGAATGCTCTCAAAATTCAGATATTAGTACTGTGATTAAATCTGAATAAAAACTTCTCTGCATTATAATTATTATAATCATTTCTTTGCATTATTTAAGCAGTTGTTTTTGAGCAGTTGTCATTTCTGCAAATAAAGAAATGCTCTAAATAGTAAATAATTATATTTGAAATTTAGCAGAAATGTTGTCCATGGTTTATTATATACAGCACAAATGTTAATTTCTCTAAACACACTGCCTATAAATAGTAAAACCAGAGAAACTGATCATGTAGGCTTGGCTTTTTTATTTTTGCCGGAGCTGTATATAGATGAATATAGACTACGCAAGCAAACTCTTAGCATATACAGATACCAAAATAATTTGATAGAAGAGCCACTTTAGTTCCTGGCCTTTAAAGAACCATATGTGTAAATTAGGTACGAGTTAAATAAGTGTGAAGAAGCTAAGTCACATTATGGAGAGGCTCTATACTGGTATGTCTTCCAACAACAGGCAACAGCCAAAGATAAGCCATCTGAAGTTTGCACTGTTCACAAAGCCCCACATTGTTGGGTCTCTCTCCAAAACACCCCCACACTTTAACTGGGCGAGTGTTTTTAGCCACGTTTTGTTCTCTAGAGAAATCCAAGGCTGCGTTCCAAACCACACACTTCTACCTTTAACTCACTACTTCAATGAACGCACTTTTAATAGTGGTGCACTCTTTTAAACACTATTTAGTGTGGTAGTGAGCGGTCTGGGACACAGCCCCTGTTTTTCGGGGGCGTGGCCATCTTGGGACACGTTATTCAAATCGACAGATTTACATAATCAATGATGCTGATTATGTCAAAAAGCCAGCCCAGCCCTAATTTGCACTCTTGTTAACCTGAGTTTGGGTTAGTGAAGACAGGACACTGAAGATGACAACTCTCCAAAGTGTGACAACAGTGGTTTTAAGACATATGCCACAGTTTGGGTGTGCTTTCTGGTCCATCTGATTGAAACAGCCATAATGTGGAGAAATCCGTGGTTTTCTTTAATAGTAGCTGACATCCTCTAGTATACAATTGCTAATTGAGGAACTAACCAGACATGGCAAAATCCTTATTGTTAAGCACTTAAATCTCTTTTAATAAACAGATGGTAAGGATACATGGAAAACCTACAATCATAATTATAGCCTGAATATAGTCATCTTCCAACCGCAGGCATGAGCACATTTCAGACGCCTCACAGTAAATGTCTATGCTGAGTGACTCACAGCTGACTGAAAATAAAAGGGAGTATGTGTGGGGGTTTTGATACTTACATACTGCACACAGAATTTGCGGATTGTGTAGTCAACCAGCACGGTGAAGTCCTCCACAGCCACCCGCACATTACCGTACGTCCAGCAGCCCTGGTCAGGCCAGTACTGATAACACTTATCCTAAAGAAAGAATGACAGACAGAAAGAGAGCAGAAAACTCAAAGATCTGTCCCAAACAATTAATGAAAAAAATACAGCAGTATAAAATATGGAAGAGGCTGAACAGCAGTGGGGGACCCTCAGGGCTTCTTTCAGGCCGAATCAGTTCTTGTAATAAGGTTTCAGTTTTGGCAACAAGAGGATTCAAATCTGTAGAGAAAACCGCCCTATCAGGATGGTTCTCTGGTGGTATCTAGGTAGAAGGTGGTAGCTTGGTCAGAACTTCCCTGGTGGAACTGAATGTGTAACAAACCAAAAACCAAACTAAATAAATAGTTCTGTCTGAAACAATGTCAAAGTTCTAGATACATCATTGACACTGAATGTGAGCGGCAGCCTAACCAGGATTGAGTCTGCCACTACTAAACAGTTACTGCTACAACAACCATTGCTACTGTTATTACTACTACTACTGCTGCTACTATTACTACTACTACTACTGCTACAATCACTATTATTAATGCTCCTGCTGCCAGTACCACAATTACTAATGCTACCACTGTTCCTACTACCACCATCACTACTACCACTACTACTACTACTACTGCTGCTGCTACTACTACTACAGCCACTATTTTCACTACTACTACTAATACTACCACTACTACTATTGCTAGTAATACCAATACTACCATCATTACTACTACTACAGCCATTACAACTAATACTGCCACTTTTACTAATGTTACTACTACTACAAACACTACTACTACAGCTTTAAGTTAATAACCAAACTTATGTCTAATCTAGAATGTTCCAAGCATACTACTACTGGTCCTACTACTACTAACATTACCACTCCTACTAATGTTACTACTACTACTGCTGCTCCTACTACTACTACTAACATTACCACTCCTACTAATGTTACTACTACTACTACTGCTCCTACTACTACTAACATTACCACTCCTACTAATGTTACTACTACTACTGCTCCTACTACTACTAACATTACCACTCCTACTAATGTTACTACTACTACTACTGCTCCTACTACTACTAACATTACCACTCCTACTAATGTTACTACTACTACTAACATTACCACTCCTACTAATGTTACTACTACTACTACTGCTCCTACTACTACTAACATTACCACTCCTACTAATGTTACTACTACTACTAACATTACCACTCCTACTAATGCTACTACTACTACTACTAACATTACCACTCCTACTAATGTTACTACTACTACTACTCCTACTACTACTAACATTACCACTCCTACTAATGTTACTACTACTACTGCTGCTCCTACTACTACTAACATTACCACTCCTACTAATGTTACTACTACTACTGCTCCTACTACTACTAACATTACCACTCCTACTAATGTTACTACTACTACTAACATTACCACTCCTACTAATGTTACTACTACTACTACTGCTCCTACTACTACTAACATTACCACTCCTACTAATGTTACTACTACTACTAACATTACCACTCCTACTAATGTTACTACTACTACTACTGCTCCTACTACTACTAACATTACCACTCCTACTAATGTTACTACTACTACTACTGCTCCTACTACTACTAACATTACCACTCCTACTAATGTTACTACTACTACTACTGCTCCTACTACTACTAACATTACCACTCCTACTAATGTTACTACTACTACTACTACACCAACAAATGCTACCACTACCAGTTATACAGCCACTACTCGTACTACTGCCACTACTAATACTAATAGTACTACTACCACTAGTACTACTATTACTACTACCGCTACTACCCCTACACCAACCGTGCACAACTACTTACACTATCACTACTACGACTGCCACTACTACTATCACTACTATTGATTTACAACTGAAAATAGTAATAAAAGAAAGCAAGTTTAGAGATCTTCTACTGTTCTTAAACTTGAATTAATAAATAAGTGTACTCAGTTTTAACCCAAATGATCTGAGATAATAATAACATATGAAAGGTAAGGTAAGGTAAAAACTTTTTTTATTATTATTAAATGCTAAATTAAAGGGATATGTTTTCTAATGTTTCCCAAATGTCTAATAAACTTAACTGCCCTATAAAAAGGTGGAGGAGTTTTGTATGGGAGACTACCATTAAATGCAGTTAAGTGGCTCAGTGAACACTGGTAAGGGCACATGTGTGGTTAAGGTGACTTCTGAGCTTCTGCAATGCAAATCAGTGAGCTTAATCAGTCCTGCCTGTCAATCAGAATTAGTCAGCCTGAGCTCGCCGGATAATACACCCTTAATGACACTCTGCTGCCTAATTATGATAACGCCTGAGAGGGCTTTATTAGCCATTATTTAATCATCGATTCAGCGCTGAGCTGGAGATGATCTTAATCTCTCATCCATTCTGGCTTTATTGATTTGTCTCTGAGCTTTCAAAAGCTGCCTAAAGAGAGTGTGTGTGTGTGTGTGTGTGTGTGTGGGGGGGGGGGGGTGTAGGGGTGGGCGCTCTGTTGTTAAAAGCAGATGACCTCTGTGGGAGACTGAAAGTGAGACATGTAGAGCCACTTCTTTTTGTCTGCACCAAGCCTCCAGAAGCCAGCAGATTAACATAGTCAAAGGTATGGTTACCTCCTTTCTCTCTTTCAGGTTGGTGAGCATCACAATAGTGGCTGATTTCTGCTCCCAGATCATTCTCCAGAAGTCAGCAGCAGTCTCTTGTTTTGGTCCTGGAACACACAAACACACATAGTGCAACCATTGTAACCCAATCTAATCTCACACCCAGCAGAATGCAGACTGAGCTGGTAACAGAGTATCAGCAGATCATCACAGTGATGGCATCTGGTGGACACATTCCAATGTGCTGTTCTTACCTTGTGCTGCGATGAACTTGTTTTTGTCTTTGTAGCCCTGTGAGACACAGAGCAGGGTTTACATGCACAGTGTAAAATACGGTAAATACACAGAACTGTCAAAATACACCCATTTCTGTAAATGCATGGTGAACGGAAAGCTCCCCAGACAAAGACAAAATCTAATCATATCTGTCCCCAGTGTCTACATAGCAGCGTCCGCCCTCTCAGGTAGGGATTACACCAGTCTCCAGAGTTCCTGCGCATTGTAGCCCACTGCTCCACTAACTTTGCACTTCAACTCCAAGCCAAATCCAAATCTGTGTATGATTCCCAGCTGGCTGAATGTTCAATACACTACATGGACAAAAGTATTGGGAAACATTCCCATTCATTGTTTCTTCCAAACTGTAAAAATAGAGTTTAGACTTTATATTAGATTTTGGAGCATTGCTGTGAGGATTTGATTGCATTCAGCATCAAAACTGTTAGTTAGTGAGGGCAGGATGTGGGCAGATCACCACCCTAGCTCATCCCAAAAATATTAGATGGAGCACCATCCATCATTCCAAAGAACACAGTTCTTCCACTGCTCCACAGCTCAATGTCAATGGTGCCAATAGGTTCATGTTTATCTGCTGTGGTAATTTTGCATGTTTGAGGTCTAAGACTTCATATCATTAAAGGCATATCATTAAAACCACCTTCATCGCTTGTCCTTCCTTGGAGCACTTTTGGCTGACCCAGAAACCCCCCACAAGTCCTGCCTAAATTTTGGATGATGTTCTGACCCAGTTGTCTAGAACATCACAGTTTGGTTCTTGTCAAAGTGCCTCAGATTCTTATTCTTGCCTATTTTTTCTGCTTTTAACATCTTCACCTATCACCTTTAAGAACTGACTGTTCTCTTACTGCATATTATATCCATCCTGTGACAGATGTAACAAGACACCCAGTGTTATTAATAGTCGGTTTTCATGTTATGGCTGACTGGCGTATCTAGTGGTTGGTATAGCTTGGTGGTTAATAACCTCCCCTCCAGACTGTGGCCATGTTATGGCAGACTGTGGTTGGACCACCATGGGTCACACTTCTAATGCAACCGTCACCTGCTATGTAAAATGCTCTGGATTTGAGAATCTGCCAAATGACTTTAATCTAAATAGAAATAATTTATAAAAAACATTTTTTAAAAATCTGAATCTGTGCAAAGAATTGACTGTCAATTAATCATGACAATTAACATCTGATTAGTGTAGAATTGGCAACATGTTATTCCTATAGGTTCTAGGTAGTGTCAAGTGGCATCTGTAGTTTACTGCTATAGAACTAGTAAGAGTCTAGGAAGTCAATAATACTTTCAGATGTGTTACATACCCCGATCAGCCATAACATTAAAAACGCCTCACTGTCCATTATTGCAGCTCCACTTCCCATATAGGAGAACTGTGTAGTTCTATAATTTCAGGCTGTGTCCATCTGTTTCTCTGCATACTTTGTTATTAGCCTCTTTTCACCCTGTTCTTCAATGCTCAGGACCCCACAGGACTGACCACCACAGAGCAGGCAGTAGTATTTGGGTGTTGGGTCAGTCATTCTCAGCACTGCAGTAAAACTGACTGACATGGCGGTGGCAAGTGTGTAAGTAGTGTGTGTTAAGCTGGTGGTGGTGTTTAAACACTCAGTCAGTCTACCAACCAGAACAGTCCACCAACCAGAAACTGCATCATCCCGTGGGCAGCGTCCTGTGGGCACTGATGAAGGACTCGAGGACGACCAACACAAACTGTGCAGCAGCAGATACAGAGCTTCAGTCTCTGACTTTACATCCACTGGAAAACTGGACCAACTAGGTAGGAGTGTCAGTAATGAGGTAAATAATAGAGTGGACAGTGAGTGGACAGACACAGTGTTTAAACACTCCAGCAGCACTGCTGTATCTGACCCACTCGTACCATCAGCAGCGCAACACACACTACTAACACACACACTCTCCACCACCACCATGTCAGTCAGTGTCACTGCAGTGCTGAGAATGACTGACCCACCACCCAAATACTACCTACCTGCTCTGTGGTGGTCAGTCCTGAGGGATCTGGTCAACATCAATCGAAACATCAATTTTACATGATATTCTAACATCATTAGATATGGATATTTTGATGATTTTTAACTGTGGACGTTTTAATTTCCACTAAAATATTATGTCTGTCTAATGTTAGAGTCTAGTGTATTTCTGACATCAGATTGACGTCCAGTGCCTGCTGGGACTGATTTAACAGACTAAATGGATACTGGCTAACCAGTCTTCATTCCCAATCCCAAGTCACCTGACTTCCGATTTCCAATTTTGGAAAAGATGATGAGGTGCTGAAGTAGGCCCATACAAACTCTAGCTGAAATGTGCAACCAGTTAGTCGACAAGTGAGCTCAAACAAACAGTGATAGGATCTCTACAGGCTGGAAATCCATTACCAAGTATTACCAAGAAAAGACCTGATGCATTTGTGTCTAAATACATAATGATTACAGATTAATGCACAGCGAATAAACCATTTAGTGTCCAATCTGGGCCTTTCCTAAACAAATAACAAGACACATTTCAATGATAATTGTATGAAATCTGGGTACTCACATCTATGTAAGAAGCGTTTATGTAATCTGAGTGTGGAACTCCATCTATCTGTGTTAGCACCACTCTGGAATGGTCATCTGATTAGCGGAGACAGACAGAGAGTTGTTAAAAAACACACATTCATCTCAACCATGGAATAAAATGCTCTCAGTGTCTTTCTGAGTGTCTGCCTGAGGACAAAAAAATAGCATGACATGGGAAATGTTGGCAGTCATGCTCCTGATGAGTTCAGATTCGCAGCGGCACGGCCTAACATGTTGGCTTTTGTTAAGTAGAGCTAAAATATATGAAATCATTCAAGTTGGGAGAAGGACCATATGTCCTAAACTCCGCCCCAGTCTTCCGAAGAGAAAACACGCAGGCTTCTACCAGTGCAGTTTGATGGAGACCATTTATTGGGCAGGGGAGCACCCATGCTCTGTTCGTCACAATCCAGGATAGCAGCAGCAGGTAGAACATACAGACTACAACCTAGAGCCTTTGCACCCAACCCAAGGCACTTAAAGTGACCGTTACGACCTCCGTGATGAACAACTTCGCACCCACCACCACCCCATTTCCTCCCTTCTTCTACGGCTCTAATAGCAAGTGGGGAGGTGGTCTACAACTGTAGGATTGTAACGTTGTCCAGCTCAGATATCCTCTATGGGGCAGTGGTGGCTCAGCGGTTAGAGCGCCGGGATATTGATAACAGGGTTGTGGGTTCGATTCCCGGGCTCGGCAAAAGCTGCCACTATTGGGCCCTTGAGTAAGGCTCTGCTCCCCGGGCGCTGGAGTTGGCTGCCCACCGCTCTGGGTGTGTGTGTGTACTCACTGCCCCTAACACATGTGTGAGTGTGTGTTCACTATCAGATGGGTTAAATGTGGAGGACACATTTCACAGTACAGTCCACACTGTACAGTGACAAATACGTGCACCTTTACCTCTAAAATTCTGAGATCTGGTCCTAGCCATCCTGGGGCGTGGTCCATATTCATAAAACAATGTTTAAAATATCTGAAGCTCATTTCAGTTTTTCCGAGCAAATTATCAATTTCTGCAACAAGTAAATTTCTTTTAAGCTTCTATTCTACGCTGTTTTATAGCAAATTATTTTTTCAGCTGTGTTGAGAGACATCAGCATGAAAAAATTGATGTATGTTTCCTACGCTGCATTTTTGGTTTCTAATTTAAAAAAAAAAAGAAACACATGCTCTCATGATCTGTTCTGGAGGGCTGCGGGAGTCGCTCTTCAGTCTGGCTAGTTCTCACTGTGAGTTGTTTATATGTTTTAAAATGTTGCTACGTGACAGATGGCAAGAAGGTGCTAAAAAAATTACTGTGAATTCTATGACGTGTTCACACCACTTAAAATAAAATATGTTTAAAAAAAAAACGTCACGTCACAAAAATAGTCTTCAGGCTAGGACCTGAAGAGATGCCCATCAGAGCAAATATTTACAGGTAATGTTGCTAAGGGACGAGAGGAGAGTGACCCGAAGCTTGACTTACACTGAATAATATGAAAAATACGGGTACTACAAAGGGTTCTTTGAACTAGGCAACATATTAACTACTTGTGGTTCCAGAAAGATGTGTGAGTCTATAGTACCTTTAAATTGGTCCATCAAGTGAAGTTTCTATAAGCCGGTTCTTCACAGTGGTTCTTTAAAGTGGTTCTTGCATAGATAAATATACCATATCGCTGCTGTCCAATAAAAACCATGTATCCCATTTGTGTCCATTTTTAGTTTCTCCATGGTTTAAATTATGTTGGCATTCTGTACACTCTGTAAATAATTCTGGATGAATGGACCAATAGAAATGCTCTACATTACTTATTTATTTAAAATTTCTTATTTTACATTGACTTCCATTTAAAGCTAAGAACATTTTTGCCTTTTCCTGTAAAGTTTTCATTCATTGGCCAGCCACAATTTGTAGTATCTTTATTTTTAAGAGCATCATTACAAACAATCTGACTTGCAATGCGAAGAACCTCAGATCTAAATGAGTGACACCCAATTTAAGATGTGCAACATTGGCATGCAAACATTTGGTCATTTCAGGTACTGTGAATAGCTAAGTGAGAAGCAGAGGAAGAACTGGTCTCCAAAAGGCAAAGGGTCACAGATCTGATCTGAAAAAGATTTGTTGTGTGAGTTTTCGAGTGAAAACAGGAACGCAGAACCTAACAAGATTAAACACTTCTTAATTAGCTTCTTGGGGCTACAGCTTGTTCACAATCATCATTAGGAAAGGCCAGATGATGCAAATTTCAAAGCTTTATAAGTACCTGGTGTTCGGCCCAGATGATTAGCTACTACAGCTATGAGCAGATGCCATCTCTTCTGTAGCCCCATGCTAAACTGCACAGAAATCTGCACTAGTCCAGAACATAGGAGCAGCCTGCTGGCTTTCTAGTCCAGAGGTTGGCGGTTCAAATTTCAGAGCCTGTTTACACCTGATGAATCATGTTCAAAAGCATGAAAAGACAGGTGTAAACACCCCACCTGCATTGTGATTGGATTACGATCAGATCACTCAAAACCACATGGCAACAGCAACAGCATTTTTAGTGATTGAATTGCTATTTAGAGAACCTAGATGAGAACCTAGAACCTACTGTTCCACCACGTTGTAGAACCACCACCATATCTCTCATTAAGAGTGAGAGAATTTTAATGAGAAATTCTTGTTTACAGGAAGTTAAATTGAAATAAAGTACACATTTTTATGTGGAAAAGTAAAACTGGATCATCTGATCACACAGTGTGAACTGAATCTGATCAAAGTGGATCCAGATACTATCAGGATATGAAATCCATGTCAAACCTTGTCCCCAACAATCAGCAGCCAGGGAGCTCAGCTGCCCAACACTCTGATCTGATTCCACAAAAGCAGGAGAAGGCTATAAAAAGTTTTCAGGTAGGCGTTTCCTCGGTTTGTGATGTAATTAGAAGCTTTCCGTGAGAAAGAATGGCTTAAATTAATAAAAAAAAAAAGAACTGAAAGACTCTAACCTATCTACGGAAAGCGCTTACAAGCGGGGATACTCGCCAAAGGTAGCGTTACTACATACTGACCATTCCCAAACTTCTGGCTATTCCTTTTTTGTAATTTTGAAACGGGAAAAGATGAAAATAAACAGCTCTTCAAACCTTGTTCCAACAGTCAGCAGCCAGGGGCTCCTCTAAGCAGCTGCCTAGCACTCTGATCTAATACCAACAAAGCAGGAGAAGGCTATAATAATTTTTTTAGGCAGGCTTTTCTTCCGTTTCCAATGGAATTATGAAATAATCAGAAGAAATGAGGAGCTTTTCTTAAGGAGGAATGGCAGAAAATTGCCTAAAAAGACCTGAAAGACTCTTCCCTATCTACAGAAAGCATTTACAAGCTTTGATACTTGCTTGTACTGACCATGCAGGGTTCCCAAACTTTTGCTTTGAGCTTTTTCCTTTTTTGCTATTTTAAAACTCCAGAAAATGAAAATAAAAAGCCATCTTATTAATCAATATTCAAGATCCATGTTTCATCTTAGTTTTTTATGCCTTTTGGAAATCAGCTCATCTTTTACTAAGTCATTTACCATAACAGATATTTTAACCAGGGGTGCCCAAACTTTCGCATGCCAAGAGAACGTTTGAGCAGGCACATAAATGGACTTGAAGAGATGCCCATCAGAACAAACATTTACAGGTAATATTGCTAAGGGACGAGAGGAGAGTGATCCGAAGCTTGAGTTACACTGAATAATATGAAAGATACGGGTACTACAAAAGGTTCTTTGAACTAGGCAACAGATGAACTACTCGTGATTCCAGAAAGTGATTCCAGAGTCTATAGAACCTTTAAATTGGTCCTTTTGCTTTACATCAACTGAAGTTTCTATAGGCCTTTAAAAGGTTCTTCACAGTGGTTCTTTAAAGTGTTTCTTGCATAGATAAATGAACCATTTTGGAAATCAGCTCATCTTTTACTAAGTAATTTATAATAACAGATATTTTAACCAGGGGTGCCCAAACTTTCGCATGCCAAGAGAGCGTTTGAGCAGGCACATAAATGGGAGCATGACAACTTTAAACGGAGCAGAACCTCTGAGAGTAGTGCCTAAAAGAAGAAGTTGAGCTTTAGCATGTGAGTCAGGGGGAATAGAAGAACAAACGTGTGGAAGAAGATGTGTTCTGCATATCAAACCTATACAGAGTCCTATACATAGATGTGTGAGCTTTAACACAGGAAACGCTGAGAAAACCACAGATGTACAGAGGGTTTTCTCTCGCTTTCTTCTCAGAGTCGAATTTGCTCTGGGTTGAACGCTGCTGTTTGTGATCTCGGTTACACGAGAGAGACCGACAACGAACGAAGGAAGGACTGGATGGAAGAAAGAAGGACAAAGAATGAGAGCGAGAGAGAGAGAACTCACATGGGAGAATATTGGGATATCTGTTCTTGTCTTTGTTTTCTTCTCTGTTCGCCTCCTCATACGTTCCTTGGGGGTTACCTCCAGGTAACGACTGCAATGGCACAGAATAAACAAGCATGTCCACACGTCTTTGACTAAAAACATGTTTTGGGAAGTCCACAGTGACTCTAATTGCATCTCAGGACAAAGAAAACTGTATTTTCCACGTTCCAAACTCACCTTCCAGCACCATAAACAGCCCCTGTCAGCACTATATAGGCTTTGTTACGCAGTATGTGCAGCACTTTGTTTAACCTTCCTAGCCACTTCCTATCTGGCCCGCACAGCTTAAGTATCCATTAGGTTCTCAGAGCATAAACATCCTTTCCACGACACTTGGAATTCATTCATCCAGTGGCTGAATCACCAGCCCCTGATTTGATTTAGACTGCCATGGAACGATTCCTGAATCATCAGTCTTAAATTGTTGGAAAAGAGGGTAATTCTTCAGTGAATCAGCAGCGAGTGAATCAATGACAAATGACTCTCCTCCACTCCACCAGGATGCCATTTAAACAATGTGGGAACCAAATGCTAGTAAGATCTTCCAATAAACCCGAGAATGTGTTGAGTCTATCAAATATGTCTAGGTTAATTTGATGTTGTGTTGTAAAGCATGGTCAGTGTCTGTCCTGCTGAGATTTTCAGGCCCAGAGCAATAAAGAAATCCTACCTCCTCATCTTGTTGATACCAAACACAATTTTGTCATCGTTTCCATGGCGCTCCTCAGTTATTTCTTTAAATTGAGCTGATGTCTATGTGATTATTTAAAGGCACTAAACCGCATTGTCAGCAGGGATTCTCCAGTATGCCAAATTCCTCTTTAGTCTACACTCTAAATAATGGTGCTTGAAGCTTGAGGGTTCTTTGAGTGATGCCAAAGACCAGGGGTGGACAACTCCAGTCCTGGAGGGCCCGTTCTGCAACAACATTTGGCAGATACCCAACTCATGAGTTAAATTAGGTGTGTTTGAAAAGGGCAACTACCAAACATTGCTGGAGACCAGGACTTCCAAGACTGGAGTTCTGGACCCCACCACAGAAGAACCACTACCGGTTTCCTAAAGAACCAGTATATGTAAGAGTTGTGTGAGTGTAAAGAACCTTTTCATCAACTAAAGGTTCTTTAAGCCACTCACACATCTTTGTTACAAACACCTTCATTACATTACAGGGATTTGTCTATGGCATCACTCAAACAACCATTTGTGGTACCTTTTTTGCAGTAAAGGTATAGTCTTGGTTGGCTCCAGCCAAAGACAAGAAGAGCCAGTGAACTCACATTGTACTCTTCTCTGAAGAGTTTTCCATCATCAGCCGAACGAATCCGGTTCTCCTCCTCCAGGTTGTCTACAGGAATGGGGAAGTATGTCTTGGATGTGGAGGGTGATCTGGGCAGCAGGACCACCGTCTGTTGTTCTGTAAAGACACCAGTGAAAAAGGTCAGACAGAGTTTAGAACTGAAGGAGAAAAGTTTCAACCGTAGGTTTCATTTCATCATCTTTAAAAATGACTTAGGAAACTACGAGCCTCATTTGTCAAACATCTCAGAGTAAAAGTACCGATCCAAGATCAGCTTTTATTAGAGCTGTTTAAATGAATTCACTGCTGTGCAAAAGGCATTAACTGGATTAGCATTTTTACTCTGCGAAGCTTGATAAATATGGGCCAATGTAAGTATTGTTGTCCAATGTTAATCCTTTATGTAATGTAAAGTGTTGTTCAATATGATGTTCTGGAATCAATTATCATATTTAACAAAGCAAGCTCTCAGTTTTCACTAAAATATACTGTTTTCTTTCACCCACACACGGACAAAACACTGATACTTTTCAAAAGAATCAAATAGTTAAACTTTATTATGCTACTTTATCTCATTTTGTGATTAGACTGCTGCTACTTTTTAAATTTCTCTGCTTTTCCACTTTCCCTATTCATGTCTACCCTTCCTATATTCTATATTTGTTATTATAATTATTTAATTTATTAAATAATTGCTCTTTGTGATGCAAATGACAATAAAGTTTCTTTGAATCCTTGAAACTGAATTATTGTAAGGCTAGAACTGTACACATCTACTACTGAGTTTATAAAAGCTGTTCAGGAAAGGAAATGTTATCAATATATTTCAATAAGGAGCAGAATTGCATTTTTTCAGTAAAATTCTATCATAAAATATTTAAATATGATCATGAATAACACAATGTCTTACATTGTTACATATGTACGCAAGCATGTATGTATATCCATAAACAATATGTTGACAACGTAATGTGCATTCTCTTGATTGATACTCGGAAAGCAAACTTACACAGAGTGTGTATGTATCTTCTAATACACTCTGAAAGTCTAAAAGACTTAATTCAGTTCAATACTGTAGGATAGCCAGTGCGTTTGTAGTTGCATTGTAGCTAGATGTAATAATGGCATTGCTAGTCTTGAAGCAGCAGACTTACGGTCAGGTAGACTTGTTCCACTGATTTGTCCCATTCCTTATTAGAGTGTGCAGAGATAGGCCAGCTACATTCACCCGAGTTCAAGTTCCATTAACTCATTTTGAGCATTTTGGAGTATATTCAAATGATAGGAGTCTTATTTCTGCACTGCATTCACAGCACTGATCACGACACTGCTCAAGCCTGTCAAACACTTCCCTTTTACACTTATTAATGCAAATAAAATAAAAAAACAGTAAAGCATAGGCCAACCAAATTTAGGCTGTCTTGTCACCAATTACTCACCCTTGCTCTGACTATAATTTTGATTTTCATAAGCCAACAAACCAATCTAGATCCTTAGGAAAATTGGCTTTGAAAAATCCTTTATTCACTGGATAAGGCCATTATATAATTCACATATGGCTACAGTCATGAAATGCCAAAGCTATTCCTCTCAATTCTAGACCACTAAAAACAGTAGAAGACACACCATTGGGGAAGCTCTACACCATTGGGTGAACTTACCCATGTCGCTCCTTGGCAGAATAGGAATTGTAAATATTTCAATCCTTCCACACATAAATGTATCTATGCACTCTGATCCCTGTTTAACCGCCCACCAGCTGCTTCAAATCACAGGATTCTGCAAGAACAACATTTGACTAGAAAATCGAAATGTCAAGAATCAAACTCACTACACTACACAAAAGAGAAAAGGACCAGGAGGACTTGAAGCACCCAGGCTTCACACATACAGCACTCACTAGCAAGTCAACTGCAATATATCCACATCTGGACACACCCCAAACCAAAATATTACTCATGGCTAGAAAACAGAACAAGTGCTCACATGTTTCCACACTACTGTCATATCCACAACTTTGACGGCTTGATGGAAAATGACCAACATCACCAATTGTACCTTCACACCATGTAGATACACCCAGATACATATAACATAGTCCACAGATCACATATCACACATCATAAAGGGTAGAAAATGGGACAAATGGACACAGACGTATGCTCCCACTGCACTCTGGAGAATACTGAGGCTTATTTTCCTGCTCGATGGATATTCCCAACCATACAACTGACTTCACAGACTTCTAACCCTTCAGTTTGTACAGTACAGCATTTCACATTACATTACCCTAGCTTTGCCTGCTGGGTGTCCACACAATTATAGATCCCCATAATTAGATACAAGTTAAAAAAAATAAAATAAAATAAAATAAAAAACTTGACTACTCATCAAAATATTATGAAATATTATTTTTGGTAAATACTAAAAAGCAACAACACCCAACCCACCCAGTCACATTTTAGCATCCACCAGGAGACTCTCCTAAGGTACCACTGCATCCGTTACGAGACTCTACAACAGCTTCTTCCCTGAAGCAGTCAGAGTACTGACCACACTGCTGGCCTTCCCCAACATCCACTTGAGCTAATCTACCCAGTGTTTCTCAACCCTGGTCCTGGAGGCCCACCACATTTTGGTGCTTCTTGCACTTCTTGAGTAGTTGGATCAGGTCACTGTTCTAGACCCTTTACACCATCTACTATTTAAATCATTTCCATTCTCTTAATGTTCAAGAACATTCTCAAGGAGGTAGCTGACAAAGTGTGCAATCAAGAGACCAGAAAAGCCAGATCAGACCTTAAGTTAAAAAACACATAAAAAAAAAGTCTGATCAGTTCGGCAACAAGAAGACCGAAGAAACCAAGGAACCAAGATGAACGTCTCTTTTGGGAATGATGGGAAGATAAGAGCATGAAGAAAGAAAGGAAGGGCTCATGATTTGAAGGATTTCACATCATCTGTCAAACATGGTGGAGGCAGTGTGATGGAACTGTCATGTATGGCTGCCAATGGAACTGGATTGCAGATATTTACGGATATTCACTGAAGCAGCAGGATGAATTCTGAAGGGTGCAGAGCTCTACCTTCTATTCAAATTCTGTCAAATGCCATCCTATCAGTTGTTTGGCATTTGACTGAATCTGAGTACAGATGTATAACACCCCAAACCTTCATGGTGAAGCATCTAAGGAGCTCCATAAGGCAAAGAATGAAATGCTTTAGGTAGCTTTTCACTTATTTAGGACAAAACAGAAGACAGAACGACACACTAACAAGCAGCAACTGAAGGTGGCTGCAGTGCAGGCCTGGCAACCTCAGCATTTGGTGATGACTATGTATTCCAATCTTCAGGTAATTACTTAAAAGATTATTAATTAAATAAAATCCAAGAAAATCTAGTCTATGGATACTTGAAATTCACATGGCAAGTGAGCTGAATGTGAAAGGGCATCATTAAAATGACACCATTCACTGTACACAGCACAACGTATCCACAGCTTTAAGGTGGAACTGTTGGACGCTGCTTAATACAAGCAAGAGCACTTTTGTGGATGATAGCAATAGCAATAACGCCTGACTCGCCACAACCAGGCACTACACCCAAACTGCAGTCAAGTGGTCTCACAATATTAGAACTACATTTAAACTGGACAGTCCTGAGTTAGCTTATCAGTTAGTGCTGTCATTTCCTTTGCAGCAGAGTGAAGTCATGCTCATAATGCCTCGGAAACTACCACCCCTTCAAAAAAGGAAAGGGTAACACCAGCTAGTGGCAGCTGCTGGGGGTGTCTCCTGTCCCTGAGCCTAGACAATCATTCTTTACTAAAGTTCCTCATGCTCTATGTTCCTGTCAGCAAACAGCAAAAAGATCGGCGTGTTTATAGGAAGCAGAAGAGATTTTAACTGTGCTTCGGGGTGTTTGTCAGTTTAAAAGACAAAACAGTCACTTCCTGTTGAAGCTGAAACCACAAAGCCCATCTGGTATAACTAGAGGATTTAGAGAGGCTTTAAGCAGCTACTGTTAGATTATTATAGTTACCTAAACTTCTGCAGAGAGCAGCACAAGACAGTTGCCCCCTCCCAGATTCTTCAGGCTAATCCAGAACATACACTGCAGGATATCCAGTATGCTGTTATAAGACCTAGCTGATCTTAATAATAAAGGTGCCTTGGATGGTTCTTTGAGCGACGCCATGGAAGAACAAGGTTTGGTTGCATAAAGAACATGGGCTTTCATTCATCAATATCTTCATAAGACTTTTCTTAAATTAGTTTTTGAGAAACGTCCAAACGAATTCAGAAAATAAGTCCCAATGTTTCTAATAGAGTTGCATAAGTTTAAAGAACCTTTTACAGGTCTAAAGAACCTTGATATTAAGATTTACTAATTACTAAGATTTTACTAATTTAAAGATCCCTTAAACTTACACCTCTCTACTGCAAATATGGTTCCTTATACAATCAAAAGTAAAAAAAAAAAGTTCCTTTACAACATTGATTAAAGTGACATTATGGAAAATTGGCATTTCTTGATAGCGGGCTTCCTCTATAATCAGGAAGTGGAATTCTTGCTTTGAGACACCCTAAAGGACACCTTTTTCTGGATGAGCTGAGAGATACAGAACTGTCAATGAAAGGGAAAGAAGCATGTTGACTGAGGTGGTGGAGTAATATTACATCATTTTACACTACATTTTAATATGACTCGGGATACTCAGTTGTTCTGCCTGCTTCACAAAAGTTCATCGGTGCAGTCAGCCTGGAGTAGCGATGATCGTGACACTACTGTCATTATTACATATCAGTGGAGAATCAATCTGATTCTGAAGTTGCTGTTTTAAGGTCAGAATGCTACATAGTGTTGCTTTAATATCACCACTATTAGCTATCATTACTCTGACCATCGCTGCCAGGACTATATTAAGTTCTACTACACCATGATTATTATATTATGATTATGATCAGAGCAGTTCAACAGTACAGATGATTTAGTAACTTTTATCAATAATTAATAAATAGTTCTGATCAGAGGAGGACGGGTCGGGTCCCCCTTGTGAGTCTTGGTTCCTCCCAAGGTTTCTGAGGGAGGTTCACCTTGCCACTGTCGCCGTTGGGGCTCACTGGGGGTCTTGGATCCTTCATGTCTTCTTATGTTATTTATTTTTTTTCTGTATTTTACTAATTACTAATTATGTAAAGCTGCCTTGTGACAACTGTCACAGCTATACAAATAAACTTGACTTTACTTGACTTTAAAGAATTAAAATATATATAATTCTATATATATATATATATATATATATATATATATATATATATATATATATATATATATATAAAGCCTGTCTACTGGTTTTAAATATAAAAACAGTTATTTTAATATTATTCAATATATATTTACATATTAATGCAGGTTAATCAGACTAATCAATCGTCAGCTGCAGCCAGCTCAGAACTGCAAGGATGTGTCAGATCACAGAATGATTGGCAGTTACATCAAAATGGCAGCGTAAACAACAACCTTGTCAGTAGCGATGCTGGTGTATGTAAAAGTGTATCTAAAGTGCTAGCTGAATGTGCACTTAAGATTATTTTGGTGTTTGTTTATTATTATATATGGTGTTATTATTATTATTATTATTATTATTATTATTATTATTAGTATTATTATTATTAGTATTATTATTATTAATATGATGCTTATTATTATTATTATTATTATTATTTACTGTATTTTTGCATGTTTTATTAACATGCTGACACACCATGACTCTGATTCATGTAATCACTGGATCTGACTGAAATAAAATGTTCAAAATAAGCTGAAATTCCACCTTAAAACCGTACTGCAGTTACATTCTGCCTCCGGTAAGTTCTTGCACCATTTAAGGTGGAATTAGCCTTGTTGGTGCAGCTGTGGCTGTTTACATAAATGACACATTCTGAATTTAAGGGAAGAAACATTATGCTGACTTTGTACTGAGATGAGATGCTTACATTTCCAGCAGAAGCACACAGAGCTAATTTTGCTTAACGTAGCTTAATCTGGTGCTTAAACTCTCCCACAGAGCTTAAAATTGCGAGCCTGCGGCCTGTATGCCGCTGATTAACCCAGGTGTTGCTGTGTTTTAGGGGCACGCTCTGTGCTGGTGAAAGCAGGTTAGACCAACTAGTGGCATCATCCAGGTAAAATAATATAGACGTGAATGCTATGACATACACAGCAATCAAAAATATGTACAATGAGGAAAATACTTGCCATAAAAACCATGAAAAAAAAGTATGTACTGCATAAAATACCAGTGTTACGACACCTTTTAAACAGTCTTCATGACTTGACCTAGCACTGTGCTTAAACTGTCCCGTGGGGCTGTCCCCTGTGGCCACTATGGTCATCAGGCCTACGCTTATTAACCCAGGTGTTCCTATGTTTTAGGGACACGCTCTGTGCTGGCGAAAGCAGGTTGGATGAACTAGTGGCATCATCCAGGTGGAAATGAGGCAGGTAAAAGCTAGGAGCCCTTCAGAACGCTTTATTAAAGATAATGATAATGATACAAGCTTATAATAAGCTTAGAAGTATGGCTGTGACAACAAGCAAGGTCATTTTCTGTGCCACAGGGGGCAACCAAAGCCCGGAGGCCTATTTACAATAAGTACAGAGGAAAAAAAATGCATGTCATGGTTGCCTGATGTAAGTTCTCTAAATATGTGCAATGAAAAAAATACTTGCCATAAAAACCATGAAAAAAACATGAACAAAATGTATGTATTGCATAAAATACCAGTGTTACAATACCTTTTAAACAGTCTTCACGAATCTTGCTTATACCTCAGTAATGAAGATTATCAATAGGGCTGGGTTGGGTTGTGCTTAAAGAAAAGGAATATGCGTATATTAAACAATCCACCAACCAAAAAATCCATCCAGCAGTGGCCATATTCTCAGAAACTGACCACATTCTGAATTCGAGGGAAGAAATGTTATACTGAGGTTATACTGAGATGAGATTGTTAGCTAGCACCCGTAGCATAATTTAGCACTTAAACTATCCCGTGGGGCTTAAAATAGCAAGCCTGTGGCCGCTACGACCATCAGGCCTACGCTGATTACCCCAGGTGAAGCTGTATTTTAGGGGCACGCTCTGTGCTGGCGAAAGCAGGTTAGATGAACTAGTGGCATCATCCAGGTGGGATCAAGGAAGGTCCTTTTTTTGTGCCACAGGGGGCAACCAAAGCCCGGAGGCCTCTTTACAATAAGTACAGAAGAAAAAACATGCATGTCATGGTTGCCTGATGTAAGTTCTTAAAGTGTTACATTCATTAAAATGACTGTGTTAAAAGATCTCAAGGGGGCTAAACACACATTAAACTAAGATTAGAAAACCAGTGGATCCTCTGGCACCAGCGACAAACCCTTATTACAATGAAAAGAAAAGCCTGATCAATTCTACTCTTCTCCGATTTCACGGCTGTTAACGATAATTACGGATGATAGGTGGTCCCGGCCCTACTGATGATCTTCATTACTGAGCTGTAGGCGAGAGTCACTTTCACTCATGTGCTGCAAACTAGAAACAGAGCCTGGACGTTCTTTGTGTAACACTTCGAACATCTCGAAGCTCTTAGCATGTTTGGGCGTGTAGTGTGTGTGGTGTGAGTGACTGCACCACACAGCAGATTGTTATCACAAGGAGAGCGAATCAGGTAAGGAGAGTCTCACTGAAGCGACTCAGTGAAACCCCTTCAAATAAGATTCAGACGTCCATGACAATGAAAATGAGCCTCAAACCGAGTGGACGTGACTAGCTGGACCTAGCTAAATTGCCAGATCCTCCTTTATTGTGCTAAATATTGATAGAATTGTCTTTAAATGTTGCGATATAACGATATATCTTCTACCACATCGCGCAGCATTAGCATTTTTTTTGTTAATAACTTTTTTTATTTTGATAGCAAATACTCAAACAACACTCATGCATATCAACACCACAGAAGGATGGGGGGGGGCATCCACATACATACATGTACAAACATACGTACACGTACATCATACATTAATACAAATTCTACAAAAGCAACTATGTTTACAGAGTCTGAACATGATTAATGGCCTCAGTCCAAAAGCAAATCGTTGCTGCCTTGGCATCGTAGAATCTGGCAGTTGCTCGTTCTAAAATAAAAATGTCCAGAAAATATCTACACCATCACTGAAATAAAGAAGGTTAGGTTCAAACCATCCTTTCAAGATTGATTTCTTGGCCGCAGTCAGAGCTGCCATCATGACTTTCTTTTGTTGTACAGTAAGCACTAAAGTAGAATCATCAAGAAGTAAAAGTAAGGCTGAAGACAAAGGAATATTCACAGACAAATAACCAGACAAGGTTTGTATGGCATACAGCCACAAAGCCTTCACAACTGAACATGACCAAAACATATGAACAAAATCTCCAACTAAACCCAGCTGACATCTGTTACATGACAAGAAAATATGATTGGTACTTTTATTAGCTAGGAAATAGCACCAGGCATGCGAGAGTCTTGCAAAGTAACCATGGAAAAATATTATAAACATTTTTAATACCTTTAAGATCTCAGTAAGAACACCTCAACACCAAACCCTCACAACACTCACAACACTCAACACTTCAAACCCTCACAACATTCACAACACCAAACTCTCACAACACTCACAACACCAAACTCTCACAACACTCACAACACCAAACCCTCACAACACTCACAACACCAAACTCTCACAACACCAAACCCTCACAACACTCACAACACCAAACTCTCACAACACCAAACCCCTCACAACACTCACAACACCAAACCCTCACAACACTCACAACACCAAACCCTCACAACATTCACAACACCAAACCCTCACAACACCAAACCCTCACAACACTCACAACACCAAAGCCTCACAACACTCACAACACCAAACCCTCACAACATTCACAACACCAAACCCTCACAACACCAAACCCTCACAACACTCACAACACCAAACCCTCACAACATT
This sequence comes from Salminus brasiliensis, assembly GCF_030463535.1. NCBI lineage: Eukaryota > Metazoa > Chordata > Actinopteri > Characiformes > Bryconidae > Salminus > Salminus brasiliensis. Next base: position 5,425,917 of record NC_132899.1, on the reverse strand, counting down.
CACAACACCAAACCATCAAAACACTCACAACACCAAACCCTCACAACACCAAACCCTCACAACACTCACAACACCAAACCCTCACAACATTCACAACACCAAACCCTCAAAACACTCACAACACTCACAACACCAAACCCTCACAACACTCACAACACCAAACTCTCAAAACATTCGCAACACCAAACCCTCACAACACTCACAACACCAAACCCTCAAAACATTCACAACACCAAACTCTCAAAACACTCACAACACCAAACTCTCACAACAACAAACCCTCAAAACACTGTGTTGGTGTGGTGCAACAGATAACACCACTACCTGCCACTGAGGATGGGCATCCACATACCAACATGTACAAACATACGTACACGTACATCATACATTAATACAAATTCTACAAAAGCAACTATGTTTACAGAGTCTGAACATGATTAATGGCCTCAGTCCAAAAGCAAATCGTTGCTGCCTTGGCATCGTAGAATCTGGCAGTTGCCCGTTCTAAAATAAGAATGTCCAGAAAATATCTACACCATCACTCCTAACACTACACTGACCCACCTCTGTAATACAAGTTACCTTGTAAGTCGCTCTGGATAAGAACGTCAGCTAAATGCCATAAATGTAACATTCACAACACCAAACCCTCACAACACTAAAATATAGCCAGTGTTCAGAGTTTTACTGTCCACCAGCTCTTCTTCAATGGTCAGTTTCTGACAATAGGGCCACTGTTGACTGGATTTTGGTTGGTTGGCGTATTATATAAGACATGTCCACAGTGTTATGATGATGATTTTAAGACTATAAACTCCACAGCCGGGGCTACATCTCTTAAAAACGACTTGTTTTTTTAATGGAATCACCAAATAATATCTTTTGGAATAATCAGAGCAAGAGGTTGGAGAACTACAGGAACCCAGAAGACCAAATCGGACCAGGTAGATCCATTTGGAAAATAGAGGTTTTTTTCATGTTCTAACAGATAAACAAACGATACAGGGAGACATATTTGAATTTGGGAGCTATTTGGCCCAATGGTAGAAACTCAGAACCGTTGTCATGCTGATTTTACTATCTCACTCCCACTAAACAAGGTCTAACGACGGCATTATTGGGGAAAACAACTAAAGACTGAATGATTTCCCTCTTAGTCAGACCTTACTGTATGTCTACTAAAGGATGTTAACACACTGCATCCTGTTCTCAGAGCAAAAGAGCAGCGAGCTACACGGAAACCACACAGGCAGACACATATCACCGCCGGCTGAGGCCATCTACGCGGTCTTTAGAGAGCAGACATGCTGAAATGACAGCTCGCTGTACCTTGTTCTTCCAGGATGCCATTTGGTATCTTCTTGTCAACTGTGGTGATGTCGGCTTTTCTCTGGTTTTTGAACCTAGGAGTAAGAAAAATCCCAACACCAAGAGCTTAGATCAGCCGAATGTCTGCAAGTAGAAGTCACAGCAACATCTAGAAGATGCAGAACATCTAGAAAACGTCAAAAGTCTTTCTTACCATCGAAAGCTAAGGCTGTTCTTTCTCATCAGAGGCGACGTCTGGCCACTTACACTCAGGACGACACACTCTCAAGCCAGAGAAGCATGCGGCTCTAATGCTACGCCTGCCTGTGCTTTCAGTTTTAGCTTTGTGTGTGTGTGTGTGTGTGTGGGTGTGTATGTGTGTGTGTGTGTGCACGCTTGTTTGACTGAGTCTAAGTGTCAGTTTCAGTTCCTGGCCCTGCCTTTGTGAAGTGGGAGGAGTGTCTGGTGATGACATAACACTTAATGGGCATGTGTGTGAGTGTTTGCATGCATGCGCATGTGGGTGGAGGTCTGTGTATGGTATGTGTGGGTCTGTCGGGGTGGGCGTATGTGTGTGCCTGTGTGTCATACCTGAGACAGTAGCAGGTCAGCAGAGCAATGATGAGCACTAACAGGGAGAGCACCAGCAGTGTAGGCAGGATGTGAGGGTTGGAGAACACGCCGTCTTCTAAAGGAAGAAGGAGAGGCAGTTAAGCCCACAGCAAAACAAAAGAACAGGAAACTGGCCCCGTAACTGAGCCACAGGAGCCTCTGGTGCACCAACAGCAGTCATGCTAAGCTAGTCTGACTGATTTAAAGGGCCCACTTCACGGGAAACAGACCTTCTCTGCTCTGGTGTAGCAGACATACACACTTTCAAATGCACCACAACATATATGTCCAAATGTTTGCGGACACCCCTTGTAATGAATGCCTACAGTGCTACTTTAAGCACAGTTTGGGAGAAGTCTCCTGTAGAGAAGTACTGCCAATACAATAGGACACTGGAGCAGATCAACATGAACCTATTGGCACCATGGTGCCTAATGCCAGACGTAGGCTATAGAGGGGTATAAAGCCCCCCAGCAGTATTGAGCTGTGGAGCAGTGGAATGATGGATGGTGCTCCATCCAATACTACTGAATGCTTTGTAGGATGAGTTGGGGATGAGGTGGGATGGGGTGGGGTGGTGATCATCCAACATCCTGGCCATATTAATGCTCTTTCCATTAAATGCAGTCAAACCCTCACAGCAATGCTCCTCCAAAATCTAGTAGTCCCTGGACATGTAGGTCCCTATGTGCCTACATAGCGAACAGCTAATTTAGCCCGCTCATTCAAATGAATAGTGAAAAGCTGTGTTTCAGTCTGGACAGCTAATAAAATGAAGGTATATACACGCAGGACTGTATACCGGTCATAAAAAACACAGATTCTAAAGAAAGGTTAGCAGAGGTCACGTAAATATGACCCATGACACAGGCCACAGGCTGTTTTGACGGAGCTGCTAACCCCCAGTCATCCACCTAACAGCAGGTTGTGTCCCTAAACCCAGCAAACAGCATTAGAACATAGCCTGACTATCAAGAGCCACAGTGAAATTACAGCTTATCGTAATCCACGTTTGACTCAGCGTGACCTCAGTCAGATAAACTGATGTTTATATGAAGTCCAAGCAGTGACAACACGCCTAAAGCAGCAATTGCAAAGTAGCCAGATAATTACAAACATGCAAAGCCACTGCAGGCAGGCATTTTAACCAGATTTAAGCATCTGTTTTAACCAGTGTTTCTCTTTAACCAACAAGTTCTCCGAGTGGCTTTTCAGGTTCTAGCATCAGCAGGATGCCGTGTCTGAAGATACAAGGATCTGGCAGAAGGGTGAAGCTGTGTATCCCTTTTTTCTGTCAGTACAGAGTGCAGGGAACTCGGGCTCTTCATTGACACTTCCGATGCACTACCTACTGAACTAGGGTCAATGTGAGATCTCGGCGCCACCTACAGTAAAAGAACTGCATTACAGCTGTGTCCGGACAGATCTCTGTCAGCTGTTATTTTATAGCTTATACACTATTAAATTAATGAGTTTAATTAGATTAGATATTCATGCCCCAAAAACACTTTTAAAAATGAGGGTCCTTCAAATAGGTCTCGAAGTGATCCCATAGAAGAACCTCTTTTGGGTCTAAAAGAGCAATGGGCTTTATTTACCAACCGTTCTTCTTAAAACTCACTAAAATAGATTCTGACGTTCTTCAGTGTTTTCTTATTTTGGATTTGGTCAGTTTTCGAGAACAATGGGATCCATTGTTATAATTTAAGACCATGGTCTGAGCCTGGACCTAGACACTGTCCTATATGAACCTGGATGTCTAGACCTCCGCTGCACATGTTAGAGGTTTCCCTGCTTTAACACACCCCCTGCAACTCTACAAGGACTAGTCAGAGCTATGTACTTTGTTAAACTAGTTCCTAAGGATATATGTTAAATAACAAGCGCTTCCCAAAACCCTTTGTAACATTAGAACTGTTTGGACTCGCTCGTAGGCTTTGCTCTCTTGGGTTTACATGTCATACCTGTGTTGCTCTTACCAGGTAAAATTCCTTGTATGTGTGACACTACATGGCGAAGTTAAAATGACTTACTGTTAATGCTGATAGAAGCTGTTTAGTGTGTGCAGGTAGCTTTCAGCTCATTTATTCAACTTACCGGTTGTGTTGTTGTTTATAGGCTGTGAGTGATTTGATAGCGTGGTGGCTACCAAAAACAGAACTGGGAGCATTGTGTCTGCAGAGAGAGAGAGAGAAGCTTTTTATTAGACCTAAATGTAAAAATAATATGTAATCCACACACACACACACACACCATAAAGAGGGCCTCAAAGAGGGCTTTATGTACAAACCGTTCTTCTTAAAACTCAACAAAACTAATATAGATTCTGACGTTCTTCAGTGTTGTCTAATTTGGGATTTGGTCAGTTTTTAAGAACAATGGGATCCAACATTATAATTTAAGAAGGTTTAAAGCTTAAAGAACTATCACTGTGTAAAGGTTCCTTAATAATTGTAATTTTCTTAGTCTCATAACAACGTACTTGTTGTTCATAAAGTGTATATATATATGTGTGTGTGTGTGTGTGTATATATATATATATTATACCGCTTTAGCCCAAAATGTTCATATTTATCTTCTCCAAATGCTCCTATTCTATTGGCAATACATGAGAATGGGTATCTACAAGCCTTCTGACATATAATGGCATTTATTGGCAACATAATGCAATTTGTATTAATAATAATAATAATAATAATAATAATACATAGAAGAAGAACATCAACAGCAACAACATCAGGAAAGATGTGGGAAATACAGCGATACTATTATTTATTTATTTATTTTATTTTAATTAATTTATGTTGTAAAAGGGCCCTGTTGTGAAATGTTCATATACACACACATATATAAGAGTCAGAGTATATACCTAAATAGCTAAACACACATGGACAGATTACTCTGATCCTTCCAGTTCACCATACCCACACTGAGCTCCAGCAGCTCAGGGACTGTGTGCAGCCGTGTCCTGTTCTCTCTACCTGTATACAGTATACACTAGGAACTCTACCAAGGTCTTTTCCTGGCTGTGACAATTTCTGACCATCACTGACACCAAAGGTGTCAAAAGTATTCACATTCATTCCTCAGGTGGAACTGAGTGGAGATACGAGGGTTTAAAAGACTTCTATAGAAGCTGAAGTATCAACTTAAGCTTTTTACTCCAGTAAAAGTGTAAAAGTACTGGTTTCAGAACCACTTGTAAACTCTCCACTTAACATCAACGCTTAACATCAACGGCTCTTCTGTGGAGATCGTTAAGAGCACCAAGTTCCTTGGTGTCCACCTAGCGGAGAACCTCACCTGGTCCCTGAACACCAGCTCTACAGCCAAGAAAGCCCAACAGCGTCTCTACTTCCTCCGGAAGCTGAGAAAGGCCCGTCTCCCTCCACCCATCCTCACCCTCTTCTATTGAGGGACCATATAGAGCATCCTGAGCAGCTGCATCACTGCCTGGTTTGGGACCTGCACAGCCTCTGACCGCAAGTCCCTCCAACGCATTGTGAGGACAGCTGAGAGGATCATCGGAGTCTCTCTCCCCTCCGTCATGGACATTTACACCACCCGCTGCATCCGCAAAGCAACCAGCATTGTGGATGACTCCACCCACCCTTCACACAGACTGTTCTCCCTCCTGCCATCAGGAAGAAGGTACCGCAGCATCCGGTCCAACACGACCAGACTCTGCAACAGCTTCTTCCCCCAAGCCATCAGACTCCTCAACACAACTCAACTTCTGAACTGATATCTTTCTGGTACATGTACACTCTCCCTCTCTCTCTCTCTCTCTCTTTCTCCAACCATTTACCCCAGGAAAAAAGGGGAAGCATTTTTGCACAAAGTCATTGCACTAATAACTTTACTTTACTACCTCACTGGACTCTATTTATTACACATTGCACAATTTGCACACTACCGTCAATTATTTATTATTCTCTGGTCTGTACTGTGTTGTGTTGTCTGTCCGCACTTGTTTGTTTGTGTTGCACTTGTGTCTTGTATGCACTGTCTATGTTGCACCATGGTCCTGGAGGAACGTTGTTTCGTTTCACTGTGTACTCTGTATGTAGTTGAAATGACAATAAAACCCACTTGACTTGACTTGACTTCAAGTAGAAAAGTAAAAGTAATGGAAAGAAAACAAAGGCCGAAAGCTTAGGCCGCGCCACAGGGGTCTATAGTGCACTACCACCCCCCCCTCCCCCAAAAACCCATTTCTCTAAAAGCCATAATGAGGAGAATGTTCTATTAAAATGTTGATGTTAAAAATGTTGGGCTGCACTAGGCTCCTGTTTCAGCTGCAGATCTGCCCATTGAAAATGAAGCATTTCAGTAATATCAGCTCTATTAAAGGAGCGTCTCTGTGCTCTACTGAGCATTAACATGAGCTTCATGGAGGAAAATATGAGGAGTCGTTGTCTAGAAGTTCTGTAAAGCTGCAGAAAGTCAGACTTCAGAGGCGTGTGATCAATAAGCTTTATTGGAGTGTAAATGTGGGGCTCAGTCGGGACGTTTCACTGCAGCTCTCTTGAGTCTCTGCCACGGACACAGTCTTCATACTAGACTACAGACACAGTCTGCTGTGAGCTCGCTGGAGAGTGACGGGACATGTGCAGGTGTGATGGATCGCTTATGAACCAATAGGGAGTCAGAATGGTGGATGTTTATTTATCTTCTCATCCAATCACGATCAGACTCACACTTTCATGGGTGCCGCAATTTATTATCTGGATAGGATAGGATTTAATTTTTTTTTTTTTTAATTTTGTATTTATTGATGACGAGCTGGAATGAAAACAAACAGAAATGAAATAGGAGTAACGAGGCTGTTTTTAAAATGTAAGGAGTAGAAAGTTCAGATAATTGGGTGAAAATGTAAGAAGTAGAAGTAAAAAGTCGCTAAAAATAAATAATTACTCCAATAAAGTTTAGATAACCAACATTTCTACTTAAGTAAGATAATGAAGTATTTGCACTTCATTACTTCACACCTCTGATCACTGCATGTGACTTGTTATTGTATGTAACTGCACTGGCAAAAATGTAGTACCTGTATCACACCACTAGATGGCATACATGTCATTCATCCAAAAAAGTGTGGCCACTGCTTGCCAACATCATGCACAGTGCCATGTTTTCCTTTTTTATCCTGCACACCTGACTGAACTCATTAACCAGTTAACAAGCTCCTCCTGTGCCGGGCCAGGTGGGCTAGTGCAGGGACAACACAGAAAGGTCCAGCTCATCTGCTCCCCAGGACTAACTTTGGGAAGGTTCTCCCTTTAAACAGGTTCTTGACTGCCTTGAGCTTGAGCTGCCTAGAGGACTGCTTTGAGAGTCACTGCTCTGCTCTGAGGTCAGCCGTTTGAGCACACCTTGGTCTCCGGTCAGTGTTCAGTGAGTTAATCCAGATTGAATGTGTCTAGGCGAGTGAACCTTTGCTCTTGGCTGCGCTGTACGCTGTGCTGTACGCTGCGCTGCATGATTTGACAGCTGTATTATCTGATTAGAAACCGTGTGTGAAAGCACAGAGCAAAGCTGCTTATTCTCCAGGCCTTTTCTCCGGGTGCTGCAAACGCTTTATCTGCTTGGCCTTCCGTAAGCATATTGTAGGATTTGAGATGTTCAATGATGCTGTGAAGACTGCAAATTGGGGTAGGGAAGAGGCGAGATGGGAGTGTGTGACTGTGTGTGAGTGTGTGTGTGTGTATGCTGCTTGCTCTGATCAATATCTTCTGAGAAGATTGCGCCCTGGAACTTGTTACATCCTCAGGAAGCTAAGAGGCTTCATGCACTTGTGGTTCTGCTCTCATCAGCCAGCCAAAGATAAGCAGACCAGAAGCTAAGACATGAAGGAGCACTCCGTGCTCTGGAAGGAAACTGGTACTCCGTTCTCGGCTTTGTGACAACTGGATTCAGAATCTAGCCCAACAGCCAAGACGTGGTTGGTGATTAGACTGCAGTGTTGTGAAGGAGCTGGGAGCGGATTGGTCAGGGAGGAGAGTCAGACTGAATTATAAGATAAGATAGTCCTTTATTAGTCCCACAGTGGGGAAATTCTCAGTGTCACAGCAGAAAAGGGATAGCAAGACACTCAGTTACAAAAACTTAGATAAATTACCAATATATACACAATATAAATAAGAAGTAAAAAAGCAATAGCAATATTATTTACAGGTTATTGCAAATGACTCTTAATTACACATGTGTGCGGGGGGGGCAGTACTGGTTGTGGAGTCTGACGGCAGCAGGAAGGAAGGACCTGCGATACCCCTCCTTTACACACTTGGCTAAGAAGCATCCCAGGACAGAGCCAGCCCTCTTTATGAGTTTGTTCAGATATTAAACACTATAAAAGAGTCATTTTAAGAAAAGTCTCGACTAATCTAAATCAGTCTATAATCAAAAAGTCTGATTATAGAAAATGATATTAGAAATAAAGGGATTTTACTGAACCGATTAATCCGTGGGGCTGAATTATTTATACACACACAGATCAGACTGGTATTGGTATTGGCTGTTACTCAGCATTAAGAGACTCGGAATCAATCAGGGAGGGAAAAACTGGATCTGGACATTCCCAGTAATTACTGTATTATATTTAAGCATGCGGTTGGTTATAAGAAACACCAGCACTGTTCCCGGTTATGTCTTTTCATACAGGCCTACAGTATGTGCTCCACACTAACCACAGAGGCCAGTTAAACACTGCATACTCCCTATATCCAATTCACCCCAGTAATACTCTTAATACCCCAGTAATGAATAGGCCTTAACGTTAAGCAGAAACAGAATGTTTCATCTCTGTGGAATGATCCCACATGCCCCCCCACCTATGCTTCAGTAATGCAGTACAGGCCGGACCAGCATTAGGTCATTAGCACACGCCTAGCCCATGGCTCTCTGCTGGGAAAACTTAAGAGTCAATACTGTATCCCACGGAGATTAGCAAACCTTCTGCATCGCTCCTGTGTCCGTCAGGGGGACAGTCAGGGGGGATGTGTAATGAGGGTAAAATCTGGAATCAGGACCACCACTATCTTCCACTTTACACACATACACACACACATACACACACACACATATATAAATATATATTCAGGTGAGGAAAGTGAATCTCATTGCTGGGTTTTATGCAATGCCTCCTGGCAGATGGTCAAGGCTTGGCTGCGTCCTCCACAGCTGTGAAAAAACCTTGCCATCGGCGCCTTTCATGTTCTTTTCATTTTCAAGTTAACATAGGTCAACACCGAGGTTTGGGGAGAGGGTAGAACCTAACAAAATCTGATTTTCAGACTTAAATCATTTAAAAACAACCTAGAGCTGAACCATGATCAGCAGCTGAAGCTGTACTCTGAAGCAGGGCAGGTGTGGAAAGTGCCAGGACCCAGCAGGGGGTTGTGGATGTAAGTAGGGCACGTTAGTGACACACAATTAGCCAATCTGAAGAGCAAGCAGTGTGTGTGTGTGTATTTGTGTGTTCTGTGAGTGCAAAAATGGTAACTAACGGCAACACTCCACATCAAGGGTCAAAAATAATAATGCATTATTCTACAAATAAGCCAAGCAATCACCACAGAAACACCATAGCATACATCTTAGGTATCATATCAACCACCTGGCAACGTTGTAGCACCCATCTAGAAGTCACTTAGCAACACCATTGCAACCAGCTGGGATACCTGAGCATCCACCTGCCAACACTGTAGCGTAACAACCACATAGCAACACAATAGTAACTAATTGGAATGCCCTAGAAACCAACTGGGATACCATAGCATCCACCTACCAACACTGTAGCCTAACAAACACATAGCAACACCATAGCAACTACCTGGAATGCTGTAGCAACCACCTACCAACATTGTAGCACCCACTTAAAAACCATGTAGCAACACCATAGCAACCGACTGGGATGTCATAGGATTTGATTGCATTCAGCAGCAAGAGTGTTAGTGAGGTCAGGGTATTGGATGATCACCACCCCACGGCTCCCAATGTTGGGAGGGCTTTATACCCCTCTAGCCCTCTATTCATTAGAAGGGGTGTCCACAAATATTTGGACATATATTCTATGAAGCTGGTGTGCAGGAGGATCCCACTTTCCTACATCCCCCATTCAGGATCTGCTTTCCGGACGAGTTCCAGGACTCTCACATTCAATCAGCAGTGTTTTCACACACTCCCCTTTCCTGACAGGCAGAAGACGCCCGCTGCTCTCACGATGTCCCCCCACTCTGCTGTTGCCTTTGGCCCGAGAGTGTGTGTGTGTGCCTTTTCAGAAAGGCATTGTTGGAAATGGGTCATGGGATAAGCTTGTGCGTGGGCTTCTCTTTATGAGGAAGACGTCTGCACATAGCCTTCAGCCTCAACATTCACTGACATGTCCCCGACTGCACCCACTACCCTGCAGCAGAGACAGAGAGACAGAGTATGGGGGGTGGATGTGAGTGTGTAAATATCACAGAGAGAGAGAGAGAGAGAGAGAGAGAGAGAGAGAGCAATAGACCCATGTGTGTGTATGAGGGAGATAGAAAGTGTGTGTATAAGACTGTGTGTTTTTAAGAGGGAGAGAATGTGAGAGAGAGGGGGGAGAGAGAGAGAGAGAGAGAGAGAGAGAGAGAGAGAGAGAGAGAGAGTGTGGAAAAGGGGAGAGAGAGAGAGAGAGTGAGAGAGAGAGAGAGAGAGAGAGAGAGTGGAAGATGAAGAGAGGGGGAGAAAGAGAGAGATTGAAAGAGAGTGAGAGAGAAAGAGAGAGAGCGAGAGAGAGAGAGCGAGAGAGAGAGAGAGAGAGTGGAGAGTGGAAAAGGGAGAGAAGGGAAGAGAGAGAGAGTGTGTGTGTGTGGGAGAGAGAGAGAGAGAGAGAGAGAGAGAATGTGAAAGAGTAGGAGAGAGGATGACCAAATGAAAGTGAAAGAGAGTGAGAGTCTTGGAGGGAATATGAAAGAGAGAGAGTATGTGAGCAAGAGTGAGAATTTGAAAGATTATGCGAGAGTGAGACATGCATGTGTGAGAGTGAGAGAGTGAGAGAATGAAAGAGCGCGAGAGAGTGTGAAAGAGTAGGAAAGAGGATAACCTAAGAGAAATTTGTATGTGAGAGAGAGAGAGAGAGAGAGAGAGAGAGAGAGAGAGAGAATGAATGACCGACCCAGTGTGAAAAAGAGAATGAGAGAGTACTATAGGAGGGGAAGAGTGTATGTGAGAGAGAGATTGAGAGAGAGGGAGTAGAGAGAGAGAGAGAGAGAGTGAGAGAGAGAGAGAGAGAGAGAGAGAGAGAGAGAGACAGAGAGACAGTAGATACGTGATAATGAAGAGCTGAGCTGTGGAGAGTGTGTTCGGAGTCTCCAGAAATAGAGAAGTGTGATCCGGGGGACAGTAGAGTGAACACGCCTTATTAAAGCCTCAGTCAGAGTCCTGAGATCAGAGCGTGTGATTAAGGAAGTCTAGTCTGGAAAGCCCCCCCCCCCGATACTCCACACCACACCACCTTAACCAGTGTAAATATCCCTCCTCCTAAGGGACTGTGGGTCCAGAGCTCTGTTCTGCAGTGTAACGGCAGCAGCTCTGCTCCCTCAGCGAAAGCAGACAGAAGAAAGGGACGTCAAAAGTAGCTGACGTGTCTAAAACCAACCAAGCGACGAGAAGAACCAGCAGAAAACGCAGCAGTACAGTAGAAGACACAGTAACACAGTGTAGAACAGGAAGAGCATTTCTCCTTCACCCATCTGACTCCTCACTCCATCCCCATCATCACACTCTAAACCCCCACCAGCTACTACATAAACAATATACACACCAGCAGAGCCCTAACTAACTAGTGGTGTCCAAAAATATTGATATATCGAAGTATCGCAGTATTATGTTTTGCAGTACTGTATCGATTCTCAAAAAACACACAGTATTGATTATTTATTAATAATTTAGATGTAAAAAAAATGGTGGCAGACAGTGGTTCATTTAGTGTTGGGTTTAAACCTCTGACCACTAGATGGCAGTGTTGTATTCTTGTAATCTTTAGTTTTAGGGGGGGGTTTTTGTTTGTTTGTTTGTTTGTTTGTTTTTATTATTATTCTGGCAGTTTTATGGTTTATTGCAGTGTTTCTTTTTTATTTTACCCCAAGACTGAGACTATTTCTATAGGTTTGGGTACTAAAGGGTTTGCTAGGCCCCACAAAATTCCCCAATATATGAAGGAATCAGTCAGCAGGAAACGGCGCCTTTTGGGCCAAATGCATCACGGTACATGTAATCACAGACTAAATACATTAGCAGCAACATATTCTTAAAAACTACCATTCAGATCCTCTCCCGTATTGAGTACAGTGATCTATATTCAACATCAGCTCCTCTTCATCTAATTAACCCCGTCAAATTACACTGTTTACTAATGAAACTTGCAGCTGATCAGTGTTTATTACACATCTTATTATCCTATCCATCCATAATATCATGGACATGCTTAGAAAAAAGTATATTGTGTATCATGATAACAACATTTATCACGATACTTATTAAATATTATCATATTGCCCAACACTACAACCTATCCTGTAATCTCGTAATCATGAGTTAGCCGAAAGTAGCGCGGGTTCATTTAAAATCAGACGGGCGCAAAAACAGTGTATGTGCTGTCCGGTGTTAGCCTACTGTCGCTAGCAACACATTAGTGCTAAGCAATTGGGCTGACTGTGATGCTTTTTAATTTCTGCAATTGTTGGTTTTCTGCAAAAACGTGGCTTTACAGAATAAGTGGAGTGTACCGACAGATCGCCTGGCACAAAATCCCACATTGATATTGTATTTATGTGTATAATGGCTGTTCTTTATTTTTTTATACTATGATTTTTTCCTAAAATTTAAATATTTCAAAAAATCTCAATATCTGGCCATATAACGTTATTGCCAGGTTCTTGTCAATACACAGCTTAATTACTAACCAGTGGTCACATTAATCTTGCTCAACTAAAAACTGTTAAAGGGGACTGTTATACCATTTTTCACAAGTCAACGCAGATCTCTGAGCACCTAATCAAATGCTTTTGTTAAATACCACAACGTTCAAGCACTGTAGCACCTTCTCACCCTGTTCAACCCCAATTAGTCCTGATGCAGACAGTATTGTTCATTATTTGGCAACCATTTGGTTTAGCATATCTTGTGGAGTCCCTCAGGGTTCTATTTTGGGGCCTATTAAACTGATGTTAATTCTGACGATATGTATTTCAGACAATGATGAATTGTGGGTGGGGGATGTCTAGGGGGTTAAACTGCCCTGTTAAGAACATTGCTTTAAAGTAATAAGTCACTGACCACCTCACACCCCCCCCCCCACCCAACACCAACCACCCTTTTCATTAGTCGTCTTCTCTGCTACACAGATGCATAGACTTGACCATCATTTGCCACTGTCTGTCTGTAGTAGTTTTGAGCTAAGGTTTACTTCACCTTGAGTTCACACCTCTTGCCATCTCTGCCTGTATCCTGCTGTACCTGCCTTTCTGTCTTTAGGTTTCCAGATACTCAAATCTCTAGGATCGCTATGGACACATGAAGGCAGTGGGTGGAGCTTCTCAAAAACAGGGTGGTATTATTTTAGCAGCTTGTAACATTGGAAGCCAAGTCAAATGTGAATAGCCTGTTAAATACCTAGGCTGTCTATAAATAAGAGAGGGTTGTCCTATCTCAGTTTTGAGGGTTGGTATGCACTCCAGATACCCAAATGTTTGTGCAGAAGCACTGAAAATGCTTGTCTTTCATTATACGTCCCCTTTAAATTCCCTCTTATGCTCACATGACAACGCAATTGCATGCAGAGGCCTAGCACCAGTGTAAATACTTTCTTTTTTCATACAGAGCTGACCACACAGATTAACCACAGTAAAGTATACACACACACACACATACTGAAAGTGACACTTAATAGATGTGTCAAATTTAGCACCGCTGTAGCTGAGCGCTAACTTTTTTCTTTACAATGCAGTTTCACCAACACACACACACACTCACCACCTCTCATGTTTCTCACAGTAAAGACTAGTACCCTAACTGCTTCTACCCTTGTCTTCCTTTCACCCCCTAATAAGCGATTCGGCTACAGAAAGCTGTCGCTTGTTCACATAAAAAGCTGACAAATGAGTGTTAGACAGTGTGTCTAGCTCAGCACAAAAGCAGATGATGGATATAACACACATAACTGCCTCAGCTAGGGCCGGTCAGTCAGGCCTGATGCAACTCTAAGATATTGAGGGGGGTCATGATTCTCTCAGCAGCAGTAATAAAAAGCCTACATTTATTACCCCCTCAAATCAGCTGCAGATGATCAGAACATGGTTGGAGAGGATTATTCTGGAGGAGTCATAGTGTCTTATTTAAACCTTAGACGTTTAGTCTGGTCTGCTCTTGATGGTTGAAGTGAGGGATGAAGATGATCACCATCATGGCCAGATCCAGAGAGCTCTCTGAGGCCTTCGGGAAGAAGGAGGAGTCTGGGAAGGGGGTTAAGAAGATCTCAGAAGAGTTAGAAATCAGCCGTCCCACTAAATCATTTACCACTAGAACAACTGACAACTGCCGTCATAGCAAGTTCAGGCCAAGAGCAAACCTCAAAATGAGTGAAGACGTCTCCAGCAGTCCTAAAATATCATCACAGGACCTACAGGTAGCTCTTGTCACAGTTAATGTGAAAGTACAGCATCTACCATCAGAAACAGACTGCATAGTCTTGCTGTAGCTTGTTGGCTGCTCGGCGATGCCGCAAGAGGCGGTGGCTGGCTTTGCTTGTATCGGAGGTGACGTGTTAAGGCCGTACCCTCTCAGTGTCGGGAGCACTGCATTGTTTTGACAGGGAACAGAGGCTAGCATGGGCACTCGGACTGATCTGCAGCTATGCAGCTATGCCACAGTTGCCCAGATGGGATAGCGTTTGCTGACCTCACACATCGTTGAGCCTTGGGCACCCGACACCATGTTGCTGGTTTTCGGTTAGTCCTTCCTCAGACCCCTTCTGCTACATACCCACCACAACTGACCCCAGGAGCACCCACAAACCCTGCTCTTTTAGACCCAGTCGTCTGGCCAAGTTAGCTTTTTCAAAGTTGCTCAGGTCTTCACACCTGACTGCTTCTCCTGCCTCCAGCATGAAGACTGTGAACCAACTGTGTAGCTACCATTGAACATACGTCCCAGGCCAGGTCAGGCACCATTATCAAGAGATAATCATGTTGTTCGCTGCATCTATGAGTGGTCTTAATGTTTTGGCTCATAACTGCACTGTAAGAAGAGGAGATTCAGTGAGGGACTGAGGGGGCTTTCCACACCGCCTGAGTCTAGTGGTTGTCCTGGATACGTCAGTGTGTAGGGGCCTCTGGGAAATGGAGAGGCAGATTTGGCCTGGTGGGGTGATCCTCAGGCCCACAGATACGTCACCCAGTAATAACACATCGGGGTGGGGTGGGGTGGGGGGGTTATTAAAGAGGCCCCCCCACATCACAGTAAAGCCTCTGTTTTTAATTCTACTGCTTTTTTCACATGTCTCTCTCTCTCTCCTCTCTCTCTCTTTCACTCTCTCTTTCTCGCTCTAATTAGTTATTATACAACAGTAAAAATATATAAAAAAAGGTGGCACAGGATACTCTCTCTCTCTTTCACACACACACACACACACACACACACACACACTTTTCAAACTGAGCCCACTGTAAGCTGCTGTAGGGATCTGACCAGAGCTAAGCATAGAGATATGGATGGATCACATATGCAATATACACTATGTCCAAATGTTTGTGGACACCCCTTCTAATGAATGCATTCAGCTACTTTAAGTTGCCCTCAATGCAACAGTATGTGCCAAAGATTGGCTCTGAGTGGTCAAATGGCTTAAGGTGCTGCCACCTTACTTGCTGGTTCAAATACTGTGTCATGCTGCTCACCATCAGCAGCCGGAGTCTGAGAGAGCACAATTAGCCTTGCTCTCTCAGGCGTGGTTTAATGGCACTTCCTCCTTAGTGTGATGTTGGTCAGCCCGGGAGACTGTTTGCTGTTGTATCAGAGCTGGGGAGCCACGCTTGCCTTTAAGTGGGTTGGCTATCTAACGATACATCATGCTACATCAGCGGGAGTTGAAAAAAAAGAGAGGTTTCACCCTTCTAGTGTTAGTGACAGGAGGAGTTCACACAAACGGGGATAAATTAATCGTTTAGGTTTTTCTAGTATGTAAGACTGATTTAGGCCAAAAAAAAGGCTAAGATGCCAGCCTATTTACAACCCTGTTATTGTGTCTCGGATTAAACACGCCAATTTTCCTTTTTTAAAAAGGGGCTTGTGAGAAATATTTATAACGTTATAATTATTCCTAAGTCTTACCAGACATTGTTGCTGTCCTCTCGATGTGTCCTCTCAGTGCAATGTGCTGAAAAGACTGTAGATGAGCCAGCGGTGCACCTCCCTTGCTTCCTCCAGGTATAAAAAACAATAAGCCGGCGCTTTCCCTTCTGATGTGTGTTTAGCTCCAGTTTGGTTCGGCTGAAGGAGTCCAGTTTGTTTTTGTGGAAGAGGACAATGGGGAGTCAGCCAGCATTAGCTTTTAGCCTAGCGTGGATCTCTGTTTGCTTCAAAGCATTTTTCTACTCTTCATTTCTATGGATATCAACAACCCACCTCTACCTGAGACCGACAGAGAATGTAAAAGTGGTGCACAGATTCTATTATGGCTGTAGATGTAATATCAGGTCAAATGCTGAAAGGCATCATTGATCAGCATGCTTACCTTACTAAGCGTTACCATGGAAACCAGCCCTGATGACTTCAGGTTATGTCAAAAAAAAAAAAAAAAGGTGGCACAGCATACACACTCTCTCTCTCTCTCTCTCTCTCTCTCTCTCTCTCTCTCTCTCTCTCTTTCTCTCTCTCACTGTAACCTGCTGAAGGGATCTGACCAGAGCTAAGCGATAAAGATATGGATGGATTACATACACTATATACACTATGTCCAAATGTTTGTGGACACTAATGAATGCATTCAGCTACTTTAAGTTGCCCTCAATGCTGACACAGATGTAGCAGAGAAACATGAACCTATCAGCACAATGCTGAAGAAGTGGGCAAAAGGGTACTCCAACAAAAGCAGGATGTACAGTGTGTGTGTATGTGTGAGTGTGTGTGTGTGTCTATATATACATACACATATATAGTTTACTATTAAGCTCATCATTGCTGCAGCGCTTTGGTCACAACACACACATACATTTTGGTCAAAGCAGCAGAGACTGCTCTCTGTCAATATGATAACTAATATTCATTTTCAGTTGATAATCATTTCCTCAGCTTCTGTGGCTTTGCTGAAACTCAATGTGATTCTGCTTTTCATCATGTTTCCACTGGCATCTTGCTTTTGTTGCACTATGGCTTCCTGTGCACCAAACTGAACACTGTTAGCCCCTCTAGAGGTGGATAATTCATAATTCATAAGATGCATAAACCCATATTTAAGTAAAAGCATAGCACTTCCAGCATAATGACCAAAATAATCATCTAAAAATATGTAATTTAACCCCTTAAACAGCCTATGTTCTGCCGGTGGGCCGAAAGTCCTATTCCAAACTTCTATTAACAAAGAATAGCCCCGCCAGTTCTTACAGAAGTCCCTGTACTTACTGAGTAACCCCCTTATTGTGTAATAAGCCTTTTTGTGTTAAGGGGGTGAGTGTGAGTGTGAGTGTGAATTTAACGCTGCATTGTAAGTCACAGTGTTACATCAACACTATCAGTGTTAACCCAGTGATTCAACACTAGCTAATATGCTGTGTAGGTCCTCTGTCACTTATAGAACTGCAGTCAGAAGTAGACCAACACCACCAGATATCAGTCCAGAGTATGTACCACTACACACAGGAAGTGGTCAGACTGCAGTATTGTAAAGGAGCTGGCAGCAGATCGAGAAAGCGTTGGATCGGTATCGACCGATACTCTGTATTAAGTGACTGTGAATGTATTAGCGGGCAAAATAACTGGACTTGGACATCCCTAATTGTACATTGTTAAATATTGATCTGTTGCTTTAACCATAAAAACACTGACATGTGAAGTGAAGCCCGTTGATTATCTGGCTCCACTGGCATCTCAAAATATCTACATATTAGGCAGCAAGTGAACAGTCAGTTGCCCAGGAAAAATGGCCAAGAATCTGAGCCACTTGACAAGGAGCCAATTGAGATGGCTAGATGACTGGGTCAGAATTTCTCCAAAACATCAGACAGGTCTTGTGGGGTGTTCCTGGTATACAGTGGTCAGTACCGATCAATAGTGCTCTATGGAAGGACAACCACTGGACACCCTAGGCTTGTTGACGCTTGTGGGAAGTAAAGGCTAGCCCACTTGTTCTGATCCTACAGAAGAGCTACTCCATGCTAGGTCTTGAGGATTCCATGCCTTGAGGAGTCAGGGCTGTTTTGGCAGCACAGTATTAAGGAGGTGGTTTTAATGTTATGGCTGTTATGAATGTTATTCACGTCCTAGAGATGAATAATACTGTAGTGCATGACAGAAAACGGGGCACAGCTGTGTGAATACAGTCCACTGCAGTGTGTGTTAGGCTCTCGGTGCATAGACTGACCTTCAGGCCTCATCATGGAGCTTGTGCACAGAAGAAGGAACCAGCAGTGATATGTGCCAATGCTAATGTGCAGCACATGCCACACAAACACACACACACACTTTTGTAGACAATAAGAGGAAGATAAAGCTTCGAGCATCAAGGTACAGCAGGATCGTGATGCGTGCCGTTCTGAGAAGTGTTGGGAAAGCATAGAAATTAGGGCAGCGAACCACAGTTGGTGAAGAAGAACAGCTTCAATCACACATGACCGAATTCTGGTTGCAGTTTTATCTAGGTCAGTATTTCCTGTGTAAATAGAAGTCTTGGTGGATTGGTCGGGCATACCTTGTGCAGCAGGAATAGAGTAGCAGGTTGAGTCAACATTGGGAAACCACAAAAACAGGCCAAACAAAAGCAGTTGTGGAGCAAACAGCAGCAGGTTGATGCTGATCTATACCACAGACATCAGGGTTTTGCTCGAGAGGTAGCACAAATACAAAGGTGTGTTTGCAGTGTCATATGAGAGAAACAGTACCCATAAGTCCCTGTGGTGCAAAGATTTTTGTCTTAATCACATTGTTGGGCCTGCAGCACAGCACGCCTTCATGGTACTGAACATTCACCCAGAGCAGTGGGTATCTACCGAGCAGTTTGAGGTTAGATGCCTTGCTCTCTTTTACACCACTGCAGTAAATACAAATTGTGATTAGGCGCCCCTAATATTTACACTAATATGACTCTATGGGTTACGCAGTGTAACACAGCAGCAGTTCTGGAGAGAGGTTCTCCTCCTGCAGCTCCACCACCAAAGCTCCATAGTGCAGTAGCAGCAGCGTTCTGGCCCGGAGTGGGAATGACGGAGACGCCATTCTCCCCCTGTTACAGTCAGTGGAGCATCAGCAAAATTCGGAAGCTGCTGTTTTAAGGTAAAAACGAAACCTAATGATGCCTTAAGAATTGGAGTTGGAGTGAATGGAGAAAGAGCTGAAGTGTGGGAGGTGGAATCTTACAAAGGCTGAACTGCAATAGATATCTTTTGGTTTACACACTTTTTTTTCTTGGTTAATTTTTCACAGGAGAGCATGGTGCAGTTAAAGCTTTCACCTTTCAGAAATGAAATCAGCAAGATAATTATAGAGAGGCAAATGCAGGCTAACAGGCCACAGCAATTATGAGACTGAGGTGTTCTTAAAGAGAGCTTTACGTTCTGCTGGTTTGACCTGGGCTGTAATTACTGAACAAATATTTACAGAAATGTGTGGACTGCACTCGCTGACGGTAGACAAGCACTGATCTCAGCGGTGTGGCTGACTAGTGTGGTAGATGATGCTCACCTTATGAGTTAGATCATAGATAGAATGGGGCATTGAACTTGTTCAATGAACTGGTTGTAGCAGTTTGGCAAGACTTGCTTTCTGTACCAGGCCTGAAGCTCCTCCACAAAAATAGGAGTCCAACCTTCTAGCTTAAAGAAGACTCCTAGATTTCCAGTCAAAGTTCTCAGAACTTTTTCTCACATCCTACAGTCTTGTCTCATCCACAACCGTATGTTGAAGAAAAGCTTAATTACCAAACTGGCAATGTCATAGAGGAACCACTATTCACTTCACAAAGACCTTTCAATGGATGGTGCATAGAAGTAGGCGTCCATCCCTATGGGCCGAGAACCTTGAGTGGTGGCACGACAGGTGCAGATCTTGATGGCAGTATGAATTGGTCCAATGAAAGCTCTGAAGGCCACAAAGCCAGACCCAGAGGACACTCTAGAGGAGGCCTGCAGTGGTCCTGACCTGCACATCGGTTGTTCGACCTAGATAGGGTCAGAGTCAGAGTCAGAGGACCAAACCCACCCAACCCTCTCAAAAGTAGTTTTCAGGATACCTGCCACTTGTACTCTGTTCATTTGGTAATGGTAATGATTATATGTTGAAGCCATCTGAACCTATTCTCATCAACAGTGTATCTTGGTCCACACCCACACACACACTACAGAACTGTAGCAGCGTTTCAGAACACCTGCATGTCCTGAAAGTCAGCAGCTTATATGGTATCCTTCACACTGTGTGATCTCAATGCAGCAGAAACTGGGCTTAAGCCACTACAACTCCGCTACATGATAATCCATCATGCACCACCACCACAATCCATCTTACTGCTACAGTGCGGGACGCTGCACTATAAATAGACCAGTTCACCATCTCCTCATCTCAAACTGCTTCCTTAACTCATTGTAACTGAAGCCACCTTTAGACTTTTCAGCTTTTCAGCATCTGAAAGTGTAAACATTCAATACATACATTAACGCCTCCCCAACATCCGTCAGACAAATCAATGTGTGAACATCAGCTTCACTTTTTGCATTCCTGCCTACGCTGCCTAAAATAAAGCTGCCAAATAAGGATCCTTTGGAGAGAGGCCAGAAAACGGGGTTCTTTGATTTCGGTCCTGGAGCGTCTGTATCCAGCAAAGTGGGGTGAGTTGGCTTGGTGATTAAACAAAGCCCCTAAACCGGGTCATTACAAAATCTTAAATTAAAGAAAGACTTAAAAAGAAAGACTCTTTTGATAGAAAACAAAAATATCAAACCATTAAAGAATCAAGATTGCCTGACTTTTGATTTCAAAGTTTACACTCTAAACTCTAACTGATGACGAATAAAAAAACTGTAGTTCTGAAAATGGCTTCAGTTTAGTCCAACATTCTCCTAAAATCATTAGTAAATGAGCTGAAACCGATTGAAATACTGTGTAAGATGTTTAGTCTGTGGCTCCGCCCCCTCAGTCTGTTTACTGTTTATTCCCATCTGCAGGTTATCACTTGGATTATCACAATCACTTGGAAGGGTGAGGCCTTCCTGTCCTTAGACTCCTAACCATGGAGGGTTGTTTGTGGAGTTGATCAGATTTGAACTTACGATCTTTTGAGCTTCTTGACCAGCAGGCAGTTAGACAGTCGCTCCACTCAGGAGCTGTGAAGCCGTGTACATTTCTGTGTTTGAGAAAGAAAGGTAAGGTAAATTTACAGTGCTGCATTATCAAAAGCCTCTCAGTCTGAGGACGTCATGTGACAGGGAGAGTTCTAACACAGTATTTAATCAGTTTCAGCTGCAGCTCATTTCCTAATGTTTTTAAGGCTCAGCTCAGTGTTTATTGTTGACCAAACTGAGATGCAGAGTAAGAAATGTGAGTTAGGAGAACCTTTGATTGAAGTAAGTTGAGTTAGCTCAAACAAATTACATAATTTTAAGTAGTCCTTGTTTTGTTTTTTTAACAGAAGATTTTTTAAAGCTATTAGAACCTTAAAGTAAGTCTTGACATAAGGGCTTATAGCCATTATGTTTTTTCCTAGCGTCATACTTCTGAACAAAAACCCATTTAGATACTTTTACTCGTAGGAGTGAAATTGGACCTTTTAATAAATGACAGGACAAGACTTTAATGCACACTTGGGCATCAGTAGGCCAGAGTCTTGTCTGTCAGGAAACACTCAGCGCACTTTAAAAATGATTTGACAACAGCCATTATTGGAGGTAAGGAAAGAACATTTATTATAGCAGTGTAAAAAAAGACTGATCATTTTCTTGTCAGCTTATGATTCCTGCTGTTTATCAGAAGGAGAGGAGAACGGCAAAAGAACAGAGCTTGGCAAATCACTCCTGCACTTCAAAAAAAATAAATAAATAAATAAATACGCCTTTTATTTGGATGATCGTTTGGCTCATCTTTCAAGTCTTTTTCTTTACCTGTCCAGGTGTGTACTGACAACAACCTAGAACCAGTTAAAGGTTTCCACACTGTGAAGCAGCAAAGGTTATTTGCCATAATGGCAGGCTCTCATTCCCTGTACTGGATTCCGATATCATTCACAGGTTAGAGACAGGGCTGCTCAATTATGGCAAAAAAATATATATATATGATTTTTTTGTAAGTAAATAATAAGAAAATTATTATTATTATTATTATTATTATTATTTACCACTTTAGTTTATTACTCATTGACTTTGTGCATTTGCTGAATTGTAATTTCACAGCTCTAGACCGGCCCTACGGTCTAACTGCTGTTTATCAAGTGGGAGAAGATCAAATCCCTCAAATCTCTCAAATCTAAGGGCTTAGCGCTGCATTATCAAAATCCTCCTAGTCGGAGGGCGTCATGTGACAGGGAGAGTCATGTGACACTTCCGTTTATTATTCCTTGACTTTGAAAACATTGTGGATTTACTGAACTGTAAAACTTAATAAATTGAACAGTGGATCTGCTTGAACTTTAAATGTAATTTGACTGAGAAATATTAATATTAAAATAAAATTAAATAAGCAAATACATAACACTTATTTTATCTTAAACATCTTCTTTTATTTAAAATATCTTTATTGTATTTACAACTGTGTCTTATTTCATACATGATATCGGTTAAACAGGTACCTGCATATTTAATGATGCACAATGTTTCCCTGTAACCTTCCAGCAAGGTTGGTGTAAACTTACAGTAAATACTGTCAGTATATGGCTGCCAGTAAAGAACGGTAAATTGAAACGTCTACAGTAAACATTTACATTTACATTTAAGGCATTTAGCAGACTTACAAAGTGCTTTGCTATTTACCCAAGAAAACCTTAGCTACTTAGAATAGACTAATAATTCAAAGATATCTCTAAGCTAAGACTTTGCTAAACCCAATACAATAAGGCGACCATAGTACTCTATTCGTCCAAGTATTCTCTGAAGAGGAGGGTCTTCAGTCTGCGCTTGAAGACAGCTATCAACTCGGCCGTTCGGACACCCAGGGGCAGCTCGTTCCACCACTTTGGTGCAGGACAGAAAAAAGCCTGGACGCTTGTCTTCCGCTGCATGTATTTACAGTAGTATTTACAGTAGTATTGAGTTAATAGATAGTAAATAGAAACTATTTGAACTAATATTTTACTAAAATAATTTAGTTTTCACAAGTTTTAAAAAAATAAATGAAACTTAAATAGCATTTTTATTTTGAGAACTGCAGAAATTACATAGAAATAAGACCTTTTGTTCCTGACCTTCAGAATGTTTGTACTGCAGGGCTTCAGAATTAACAGCTTACTGAAGTTTAACCACAAACTCATTTATGAAAACTTAGTAAATTCCACATTTAAAGTGTGGGAACTCTGCTGCTTGTTGTTTTCTGTCGTGTAAAAGAGTATTACATAAAAGTATTAAGCATAATTCACAAAAAATAAACAAACAAACAAATCCTATTAGTCAACTGTCAGAACCTTCAGTAAACTGACTTGTAGACAGCCTTTGTCCACTCGTGTGTGAGTTACAAATGTTGTGTTTTTTTTTGTTTGTTTGTTTGTTTGTTTTGCTTTTTGGCATAATGTAAATCTGGTAGTTGTTCTTTACACTGTGTCCACACTTCATAATAAATAGACCAATAGAAATGCTCCCAAATGATGTGTAATAAGATCTTTTTCCATTGACGTCCTTTGAAAGTTACATGTTTTTCTTTCTCCTGTAAAGTTATCACTATAGAGACAAATGGGTTGTGTGAAGACAATGAAAGCAAGGTTGGCCATCACCTCTGACCTGTTTAATCTGAGCAGATTAAATCAGCACACCGTGTGAAAGGCAGGATTTAAAGCTTGTCTCTAATCTGTTTTTTTTTTGTTGTTGTTTTTTTGGTTTTTAGTGAATCAGATCCTCAGTTTTTTAGTGAATCAGAGACTCAGTTCCACAGTGAACCTGCCCGGTATCTATATTCTTAAATAATTCAGGAAGGCTTGTATCCAGACAAACGAGAGGAGCAGTGGTACAGTTCAGCGAGACAGCTCTGTCTGTAGAGAAATAGAAGAAGATAGGAAGAGAGAAGGAGCGAGGGGGGCGAGAGTGCTCTACAGAGAACAGGCCCTTGATTCAGAGAGAAAGCTGAGAGGCAGGAAGGGTAAGAATGATGGAGAGAGGGGATGTACGAGAGAGAGAGAGAGAGAGAGAGGGAGCACTGCAACCTCTGAAGCAGCACTGATAGAATCAGTAATCCATACTTCCACAGAATACACAATCATGCTTGAGAATGTCGGACCAGTGTGTGTGTGTGTATGTGTGTGTATGAGCGGTGTTGAAAAAATAGAGTATCATGTATGTGTGTGTGTGTGTGTGTGTGTGTGTGTGTGTGTGTACATGCATTAAATCTAAACAGGTGTACCAGAGAAAGCAGAGACCGCTAACAGTACATGCTCTCCACATGACTTTATGTTGGAGCAGAAATCCCATTTACTGCTTCAGTAGGTTTAGAACTGTGTGTGTGTGTGTGTGTGAGAGAGAGAGAGAGAGAGTGTGAGTGGGTGATGGAATGTGTGCATGTTTGTGAATATATGTGTGTGTGTGTGTGTGTGTGTGTGTGTGTGTGTGTGTGTGTGTGTGTGTGTTATTAATGGACGTTTATGGGTGTTCTCACACTTGGGTGTTTTCACACCAATGTTTTAAATGATCTCAGCCCAATGAGTCATGTTTTTTTTTTATACATATAAAAAAAGTTCTATCTCAGACCCCTATAAGCGGATCCACACAGGAACTGAACTCGGACCACCTCCCCAGGTGGTCACAGTACCATCTGTTTGTGCTCCGACTGATTTATGTGTTGTGAAACCTAAACAGTTCCTGAGTATGTATTATACTTGATGGTTGAAGAAACTTGAGGCTCAAGAAACACACACACACACACACACACACACACACACAGTCTCAAAACATTAAAAAGTAGGTAGAAACAAACTGGCTCTGGAGAATGGGTGCCTTTGGGTTTACATCTTGTGAAGAGACCTGGTATACAACATCTGTAGCATCTGGCCTCTCGACTGGCATATACCAGTAGACTGAATTCAGTATGTGGTCTTATGTGTGTGAATCGAGTATTTCACCATTCATTTCAACATTATTTCGTCTGCCAGATCATCATCATTTAGCCTGTTAGAACACTGTTTAGGCAGTCAAAACATGAACTGGTTGGAGCTGACAGAAAAGCTCCAGTAACTCCGCGAACCCATCACCTAGAGACAGATGGGCTCCAACAGCAGAAGACCACATCTTGTTCCACTTCGGTCAGCTAAGACCACAAAGCTGAGGCTGCAGTGGCTCAGCACAGGCTCACCAACGCTGGAAACGTAGCCTGGTCTGATCCATCTCCTTTTCTGCTGAGGCTTTATGTAGGAGTCTATCAACAGTCCAGGCTGGTGGAGGTGGTGGTGTAGTGTTGTGGGGATGTTCTCTTGGCATACTTTAGGCTCATTATTACCAATTAACCATCGCTTAAATGCCACAGACTTGAGTAGTGTTGCTGACCCTGTGCATCCCTTCATGACCACAGTTTACCATGTCCACCTCCATGTCCAAGAGAACACCTTTGGGATGTGGTAGAATGGGAGATTCGCAGCACGGAGGTTTCTACTTCTGCCAACATGGACCAGAATCTCCAAGGAATATTTACAACATCTTGTTGAATCCATGCCACGAAGAACTGAGGCTGGTCCATGCAGTATTAGCATGATGGTCCTAATAAAGTGCTAATTGAGTGTATACTTAAAAACAATTGACATTCTATCAACCCCCAGTCTAATTAAAGATACATATTATTATACTGATCATTTCATAGACAGGCTGTCCAAAATTAATTACATTCTAAAGCTTAATGATCTTAACCCACCAGAAGATCATTCTGCTTCTTCTAAATGTTGGTATCTTAATGGAAACCCCAGATCAGATCCTCTCTATACTAATTACTAATTACCTAAAACTAAAGGTGTTTGAGCTCCCAGCATCTGAGCAGACTAGGAACACTGCTATTATGGCCTGAAGATCGTGAGTTCGAACCCCAGGTCATGCTGCTTCGCCATCAGCAGTCTGAGCCTGAGCCAGCACAATTGGCCATGCTCTCTCTGGGTGGGTAGATGGTCATGCAGGCTGGCACAGGCGTATATAAGCTGATGTATCACACCTAGGGAGACGGTGCCGTCCTCCAACGCTTTCTTCCAAATGCATGGGCTGCCTAGCGCAGCTGTTAAGGGGGGAGTCCTACTGAGCCGTCCCTTAACGTTGAATTATAAGGTTTAATGATCTCAACCCACCATCACAACATTTTGGCAAAAGTAGTTTGGCAAAACCCCAGATGTACATCACACTATTACAATTTAAGGAGCTTCAAATGGGTCTTTAAGTGATGCCATAGAAGAACCATGTTTGTAATAGAGATTGGGAGTGTGGGTGGGAAGACCCTTTCCATCCCCCAACATTGAGATATTTGCAGCTATTGTAAACATATTTGCATTATACCCCAATGCAGAGCGACACCAGCCAACAGAAAGGGCAAAAACAAGCTCACTAACACCCCCCCCCCCCTCCACACACACACACACACACATACACACATAAATTCTGAATGTGTCACCCTATAAGCGTAGCACAGATAAACAATGGGGGGCTCCAAAAAAGTGGAATTTCTTCAATTAATTGCTTTTCTGTCTGGAGGAGGAAAAGCACGCCAGCTGAAAACAATAGCCATGGCAGTGAAATATGCCACAGCACTGATTGTTCAAGCAGGCTGAATGAAGCCATTCACACACGGTTGCATAAGCCGGTCAGTGGAGAGGGGCGTGTGGACTTTGGCCTTTTCTGTAATCTGCTGCGCAGTAAAGGCCCAAAGTGTTTAGCATTCCAAACTCCTGAATTACTCCACTAAACTCATTTGGTAATTATGTAGGAAGGAGTTACGAACAGCACGTGGGAAATCGTAGCACCTTAACACGTGCAAGAACATGCTTACACACACTCTCACACACACAACTGCTCTCTCCTATCTCTACACACACACATATATTGTGCTATCTTAAAGATAAGAAGGACACCTTGAACGTGGGCAATAAATCACAGAGTTCTCTGCATGGGTTTATAAGTAATCTTAGAACAGGAGTCCAAATAATTCTAGAAGTGCCAATGCTTACTTGGGGGGTGTGGGGGGCGGGCGGGGCAACCATAGCCTAAATCGGGGGCAATTGGGGGCCGGATTCCTGCAGAGTTTTTAAAGAAAAGGGATAGTTTGGCAAACCTCAGAATCTACACCAGATCTACTCAATCAACCAAGCCATGCCTGCTATCTGCTATTGCTATCTGGCTTCTTTAGTTTCCAACGGGACGTGCTAGGCTAACACTGCTAACAAACAGTGGGCTTCGACTGTCACCAATCTTCGAAAATAAATGCCAAATCTTGCCCCATTATTATTTATATTATTATTATTATTATTTGCCCCACAAGCTGATCAAAAAAGCTGGCGTCGATTTGTCTAAACAACTTACGATCTGTCTGTATTTTCAGCAAGGTGATTGACAGTAAACACTCTGTGGACAAAAGTATTGGGACACTGTCCAATTCCATGTTTATTTCAAAAATCAAGGTTGTTAAAAAAATTATCCTGCTTTTGTTGAAGTAACTGTCTCTACTGTCCAGGGAAGAAGAAGGCTTTCCACTAGGTTTTGGAGAAGGAGCATTGCTGTGAGGGTTTGATTGCATTCAGTGAGGCCAGTATATTGGAGGATCACCACCCCACCTCATTATCCCCAACTCATCTCAAATGTACTGGATGGAGCACCACCATAATTTCAGAGAGCACAGTTCTTCCACTGGGGGCTGTGTACCCCTCTAGCCCACGCCTGGCACCAATAGGTTCATGTTTATCTGCCCCAGAGAGTTCCTAACCCTAGTGCTTTGGCCATGTGGGTACCATGGCCGATCAGCTGCATCTGGGATCAGGGATAATTCGTACTAATTTCTGTGCTCTTTCCTTGGATTTGGCATTGCCTCCGTGTGCAGTGTTGACATGTACATGGAAGTGTGAGCAGATTATTAGGAACACGTTGGTGAATGTGTGTCTGGTGTTATGGATGTGGGTCACTGGATGAGTCTTCACTGAACTGTACAGTATGGACCCTCGATGTGAGCTGACAAGTACGCGTCAGTGTGTGTGTGTGTCTGTGTGTGTGGGCATACATTCAAAGCCTCTTGAAAATCCCATTTCTCCTGGGTGAGAAAGTGTTACATCCAGCAGACACACACACACACACACACACAAACACACACACACACACACAAGGCAGACAAAACTTGCCCTTCAGGCCGGAAACAGTCAGACAGTCAGATAACACACTGCCTTGACGGTCATATCAGCTGAAAAACACACACACGCTAGACTAGTTCAGACATACCTGAGATATTACAAATGCCAATAGTATATATCACCGATCAGCCATAACATTAGTACCACCTGCCTAATATTCAGTAGGTCCCCCTCGTGCCACTATGACAGATCTGACCATTCAAGGCATGGTCTCCACAAGCCCTCTGAAGGTGTCCTGTGGTATTTGTGACCAAGACTAATGTTAGCAGCAGATCCTTAAGGTCCTGTTAGTTGTGAGGTGGGTGGGGCCTCCAAGAAGCACCAAGAAGCTTTGGGTGACCTGGTCACCGGTTGTCCTTTCTTGGAGCACTTTTGGTAGGTACTGACTACTGCATACCAGGAATACCCTATAATACCTGCTGGATATGTAGGAGATGTTCTGACCCAGTCGTCTAGCTATTACAATTTGGTTCTTGTCTTGGTTCTAGTGGCTCAGATTCCAACACTTGCTCATTTCCCCTGCTTTTAACTCATCACCTTTAAGAAATGATGGCCTAATACTTTCCAGCCCCCTTGAGATAGATATAACATGCTTTTCCATCACTGTGTTCATCATTAGAACATCTCCAAAGTTCTCCTCTCTCATGGAGTCTAGTATTATTTAGAGTTCTCCTCATATCAACACCTGGTTTGGTGGTAAATCAGGGCTTAATGATGGTAAATCAGGTGAGCTGCTGCTGCTACTGCTGATGGAGTTGAACACATCCTCCACGCTGTGCTAGCTGGACTGGGGGACGTCCAGGAGAAACCTGGAGGATCCGAGCTCTGTTTTTCAGACTAGCTCACAAGATCTCACCTAATTTATTCAGAATGATAAATTCTTGTTTTTGACCCATCCATCC
Source organism: Salminus brasiliensis (assembly GCF_030463535.1). Classification (NCBI taxonomy): domain Eukaryota; kingdom Metazoa; phylum Chordata; class Actinopteri; order Characiformes; family Bryconidae; genus Salminus; species Salminus brasiliensis. Next base: position 5,396,361 of record NC_132899.1, on the reverse strand, counting down.
ATCCATCCATCCCTCCTCTTCCTGGTCAAGGTCATGGTGGGTCCAGAGCCTACACAGAATAATTGGGCGCAAGGCAGGAATACCCCCTAGGCAGGGTGCCAGTCAAACACAGGGTGAAACCAGCTGAAACCAACATGGACATGAGAAGAAATCAAACTGCTCACAGACAAAGACTGGAGCATGTATAAAACCCTTAACCCCAGGCTCCTGGAGCTAAGTGGCATATATACTACCTGCTGTACAAGCATGTCACCCTTGATCCCTTTCTAATATGTAATCCAGTAGGCCTCCAGGAGCACGAGTGGTTCTCCTGCAGCAGGCTAAAGTCATGTCTAGCTAGAGCTTTCTAACTCAAGGCAACCAGAGGAAATTCTGAGGAGAGATGTGAGATAATGAATTGTGCCAAAGGCAGCAATATGGTCCAGGAGACACAGTGAGTGCTGCCGTGAGGGTGTCTGTGTGTGTGTGTGTGTGTGTGTGTGTGTGTGTGTGTGTGTGTGTGTGTGTGTGTGTGTGTGCGCATGTCTGAACGTGCTAGCATTTCATTATCCTGACATGAAATCCATGCTGGTTACCCATGGAGAGTTCTCTCATCACTGATTGGTCTGATTAGAACAGAACTGGTTGCAGAATGAAGGAGGCAGTGGGGAACGCTCACTCATCTCGTCAAAGTGGGCTATCATGCTCAGAACGGCCTATCCACGCTCTGCCCATGCATTCTTTCATATCACCCAGAGACACATCGGGTCAGCTTTACAGGGCACTGACAAAATACCATTCAATTTTATTCACCTTTCAGAATCACTTACTGAAAAAAAAGGTTCTTTGACCATATGTCCAAATGTTTGTGGGCACTCCCTCTAAGTCCCTGTAGAGACTCTCTAAAGCAGATAAACATGGACCTATTGGTTCCATGCCCAATGCCAAACATGAGCAATAGGGGTGTCAAAGCCCCTTAGCATTGAGCTGTGGACCAGTGCAATGGTGTTCTCTGGATTGATGGATGGTGCTCAATCCAATATCTTTTGGGGTTGGACCATTTTTTTTTTTTTAGGAGTTTGGGATGAGGTGGGGTGGTGATCATCCAACATCCTGATCTCACTAACGGTCTCAGAATGCAAACAAATCCTCACAACAATGCTCTAATTCAGTGGTCAGGGATCAGGATAGATGCAGGCATTTTAATCCAGTTAAAACAGATCCAGTTCCGAGTCCTCCAGACACCATTAACGGACAATGTCCCCAGTAGGCAGCAGAGGTTCTGCAGTGTGGAGCTATTTTACAGTGAAACATGAAAACAGACCATAATATCTGACTCTTTATAAAACCCTCACTGAAACGCTCTGTTTTACCAGCGGGAGAACCGGAGAACCAGTGCTCACCTTTCTGAAGAACCCCTTTAGAACTGAGTGGAGGCTAATGCTAATGCTAACACACACACACACTCACGATATAGAAACGCAAATCACACACACAGCACATTCACACACTATAAACCAGTTATTACACACCAGTAGACCAACAACCACAGATACCAGTCCAGAGTGTGTACCACTACATACACTTGACTTAACTGCAGTGTTGTAAAGGAGCTGGGAGCTGACTGGTCAGGGAGGAGAGTCAGACTGGATTATTAGATATTAAACATTATAAAACATCATTTTAAGAAAAGTCTTGACTAAACGAAATCAATCAGTCCAGAAAGTCTGATTATAGAAACTGATACTGAAAATAAAGGGATTTTACTGAACCCATTAATCAGCAGCTCGTCTCGAGCTGAATTATTTATACAAACACAATACCGATCTAATCATTATTGGATGATACTCAGCATTAATAAAACTCAAAATAACTGGAACGGGACATCCCTAATAGATTTTAAAATTAAATAAGTTATAAACAACAAAATTTCCTGTTATAATAATATTAGCTGAATTATTCGGATCATCTGAGATCAACGATATGGTAAATGGAAGGAATTTCCACAAAACCTCTAAAATTTCTCATGAGATCAAACGTTCTGTAAAGCCTGTCTGACCCGGGAACAGGTCCTACAAAAGACTGTGTTTGTGGGCGGAGCATGAACAGGTCCGTTTTTTAAGGGGTGGGTGGGAGGGGGGGTTATCTTGCCTCTTGCTTCAGTCTTTTCAACATACAGTCGATGCAATTAGTTCATTCCGCATGGAACTTAGGAGTGGGCAATTTGGGTCACTAACACTTTAACGTGTGTGTGTGTGTGTGCGTGTGTGTTTTCTGCAGTGTAAGCACATGCTGTCCTCCATCTGGTGTTTGATAGAGGCAGCTTCCTTTCCTGAGTAGCCAGTCTTCCTGTTCCACTCTGGCAGGAAAATCACACACACACACTAACACACACACGCAAAGCCACCAGGTTCACATAGACAACCATGCACACACACACAGGCAAAGCCACCAGGTCCACATAGACACACATAGACACAAAGACAGACCCCCCCTCCCCTTTTCCACACAAACACACACACCACTACCATAAAGCTTAGAAATACCTGAAGCTTACTTTTCTATATCTCTGTAAATGGGCTAGATTGACACACACAAACACACACACATACCTACACAGATCCTTTCAACACACACTGTATATATTAGACTAACCTAGCACTGAGCCACATCCTCACACACTCTAATTCAACACTAATCCACCATTAAAGCAACAGCATCAGCGAAACAATGGGAAAATCTGGACACAGTAGTCTCGAGTCTTGCCCTGAACAGTGAGGGCTTCCTCCTTGCACACCTCCCATGAAAATCGAACCTGTGCTTTCTGATGGTAGATACTGTAAATTTTAACTGTGGCGAGAGCTACCTGTAGGTCCCATGATGATCGGTTAGGGTTGTTGGAGATCTCTTAAGCTTGTTTACACCTGGCATTAACATGCGTTTTGCCTCTGGACAGTATCTGGATCTACTATGACCGGATTCTGTTTATACTGGTCATCAAAATGCACCTCCAGTGTGATCAGATGAGCCACACCAACAAGGAAAAGTGATCTGATTGATCTGATCTCCAAAAAACACTGTTCATGCCAGGTATAAACAGCCTCATTACTCATCTTGTGGTTCTGCTCTTGGGCTGAACTTGCTGGGACGTCCTGACCTGGCCATGTTAGCAGTTGTATCCCATCATTTAGTGGACAGTGGGACAGTGGCTGATTTCTGTGAACTGTTCTGAGATCTTCTTAAACCCCTTCCCAGACTCCTGTGCATCTACATCCTTCTCTCTGAAGGCCTCAAAGAGCTCTCTGGATCTGGCCATGATGATCATCTTCACCCCTCACTTCAACCATCAATCAAGATCAGATCAGACTAAACGTCTGAGGGTTAAATAAGACTCCAGACTCCTCCAGAATAATCCTCTCCAACCATGTTCTGATCATCTGCAGCTGATGTTCTGCTCCTGAGTCTAATTCTACACACTTGAAGGAGTAATAAATGTGTGTGGGAGGGTTCTGAACTTTTTCCTAATAGAAATGACATTTCTATTCATTCTATTTTATAAATGATGATTGAAGACATTTCTTCAGTTGGGTGAGTTTAGTTAGATTACCTCCATCTCTGTGTTCATCACATGAAGATCAAATGTCCAGATGTTTAAGTATGTGAAAAACAAAGGTTTCCATAGGGTGTCCTAATTTTTTCACATCTCTGCAGTGCATCCATTCAAAAAAACCTGGCTGCATCCTTAGTGTCTTGCATCCACGTTCTCCGCACAGTCCCGCATTACGAGAGGAGCAATAACTAGAACAATGGCTTTATTTAAAACCCTTTGAAGCCCTGAGCAAAAACCGCCTCAGTGTCTCTTAATGGAGAGAAAGAGACTGAGTCACAAATGAAAACCCAGTATGTGTGTGTGTGTGAGTGAATTTGCACACCCCATAATAAGCCCTGGCAGGTATCCTGGGGTGACAGATATACAAATGAATAAACAAACCAGAAAACAAATCAAACAGACAGTAAAGCCTGTTTTCGCCTGACTGGCTTTAATAGATGGAGAGGGATTGCCATGACGAGTAGCCTGGAATTCCTGTGGGAGTAAATTCACCTCCAGAGCAAAACCGGCCTGTAGAACGCTGCCTTCAGTGCTTTCAAAGAGAGCACAGAAAGACACTTAGTGAAGGGACAAACTCTGGGAGCTGTCTTCAATGCACTCCCAGTACAGAACGGCACTAGTCTTGAAGGGACTAGCCCTGAAAGCCTGCTTCCAGAAACAGAAAGAACCATATATATTAGATATATTTTTTAGTACTGCCAGTTAACCCACCAGTTCGTAGCTCCCCCTAGCACTAGCAATGCTCCCGACACTAGGAGGATAAGGACGTAACACATCTCCTCCAACACATGCAAAGCCAGCCATCGCCTCTTTTCCAACTGCCATCCATGCGGCATCACCGGGCAGCCGACACGCTCCCCAGCTCCACCGCACCAGCTAACAGATGCCTGTGTCGGCCAACATTGCTTAAGAGTGATGAGTGGAAAGGGCGCCATCTACCCACCTGGAGAGAGCACAGATAATTGTGCTCTCTTGGACTCCGGCTGCTGATGGCAAAGTGGCATGACTTGGGATTCAAACCCCTAACCCCCGGGTGAGCCACTTAGAGCCCAGGCCCAGTTTTTACTACAGGTGTGTGAAGAACCTTGCTGCACTGATGGCAGCATTCTACAGGCCGGTTTAGCTCTAGAGGTGAATCTGCTCCTACAGGAATTCCAGGCTTCTTGTCACGGCAATCCCTCTACATCTACTAAAGCCATCTTTTTTAGGCACCTTCATTTTTAGGAGTGCAGAGAGTAGAGTCAATACCAGCGGGCCTTATTCACCAAGCTCTGAGGGTGGAGCTTCTGTGGTTGAGACTATTTCAGGACGTGAACTGTAAGGCATTTCACATGAACATCAGTCACGAACTGTGGCTATCACCAGCTAATACGACACGTACGCAGGAATATGCGGCGTCACTGCTTTGAACGGCAGCCCCTTTTATTTTAATCCTGCGTTCTGGGTGCACAGCAATGCTAATATTTTTAGCTCTGAGCTGAGATGTGTAAAGTGCTGAGCTGACAAAACTTCTTCCACGGTCTGCAAAGTTGCTAATTGGTGGATCTTTCACATCACCATTTCAGTTCCCTGTTTAAGTCGTGTGGGTTTGAGCACAGGGAAGAGATGGTCACAAAGCCACTGCACGAAACAAGCTTAAGCTCACATTTGTCCTTCAAGGTGTCTTCTAATAGGCAATTACAATATATTGACAAAAGTATTTGGACACCGGCAGGTTACGCGTTCAGGAGCTTTTATGACATCACATTCTAAACCCATAGGCATTAATATGGAGTCGGCCCCCCTTTTGCAGCTCTAACAGCAGCAGGTCTGGAGCAGTTATTGAGTCAGTTATTGAGCAGTTATTGAGTCAGCAGAGCATTGGAGACTTTTCTGCACTATGCTCTAAGCTACTCTCTGTGGTTCCACCTAAACACTTCTACTTTTCAATAATACCACTCACAGCTGATGGAGGAAGACCTAGGAGGGAGGAAATTTCACCAGCTGACTTGTTGTTGTTGTAGCGGTGTCTCCTATCACATACAGAATCACGCTGGAGTTCAGGGAGCTCTTTAGAACCCACACCCATTCTTTCACTAACCTGCAGAAAGGCAGACTGCATGGCTAGGTGCTTGATTTTATACACCTGTGGCAATGGGACTGAGTGAAACATCTGGATGCAATGATTAAGGTGTCCAAATACTTTTGTCCACATATAGTGTATTATAGTGACACTTTTTTCCCGTGGTGCTTGACCGTACCTGATAGAGTGGAGATTTAGTGTCTGCTGATCCCGATGTCCATTATAGCCGGCGTTCTGCTGGAAGAGACCGGCTGTCACATCGCTTCACCGGCTCTCCGGCTCTGTGGCCTCTCTCACTTTCACTCTGTCTCCTCTGTCAGCAGACTGTGGAAGATATCACCCAGTCCCTTCTCGGCTTCTTCTGTTCCTCCTTCACTCGCGTCTCTCTTTACCCTCGTTCGGCCCAGATTAGTCTCCTGAATGCTCCTGAACAGAGGTGGCACGTTTCCAGACGGATTCGGCTCTTAAAGCAGTGCTTTACCACCTGCAGAGAGAGAGCGAGAGAAATAGAGAGAGAGGGAGGGGGAGAGGGGGAGGGAGGGAGTGGGGTAGTTGGGGGGAAGGGGGGGAGACTCAGGTTAGGTATGGATCCAGGAGGGCATTATTCATTAGAAGCAGAGGTTGATGCTGAGGAGTATGAATTTTTTAGCTGGTAGGCAATATCCCAAATCCCACTGAGGAACAGCAGGCCAGCAGTAAAATGATAGCAAACACACACACACACTCACACTCACACACACACACACACATAGACAAGGCTCACATGAGGACAGGTGTCCGGCTGTGCTATTCTCAAAGCCAACCATAGAGAGGTTCAGTCCCGTTCTGTCTAACTGAACATTACAACCAACCCACGTGCCGTACGGAGCAGCAGAGAATGAAGTCATTACATTAGTCAGAGCCTCACAGCCCACAAAGCCTCAGATCAGACTAATCAGACTGTAATATATAACCGAGTTGGACAAAGATTATATTGCTATGACTTTGGCTATTTCCATGAACTCTGTAAATACATTGGTCAGAAATTTTATATAGAGCTCAATTGCAATTTTCTGTATGATATAAGACCAGCGTTGTGGTTAAGAAGTGATGTGATGTGCAGAGAGACCCCAATAGATTGGACATGCCTGACTGAATATGTGCTGATCATCATCATCATCATCATCATCATCTTAAAAACATGTGATCCAAATGCTCGGAAGAGGATAGGAGGACATCTGATAGGAGATGATTTGGTCTGATGGATTGGGCTATGAAGACTATTTAATGGTTTTGCTAAATGAGTAAATGTGCATATATTAATATACACTAACATTAACTGTAGCTGCAGGGTATAGGAGGTAGTCCCACCCTCACACATACACACTGGCCTACTAGAAACCCCCCAGAGATGACTAACTATCCTAACTACGGTGGAAACCGATGTGTCCCCAGCACACAGTAAACCAAACCTCTGTCTGGTACTGCATGTATATATATGTATGTATGCAAATGAGATGGTATGTCCATTTTAACCCATATTTAAGGGTAATAATTGCAATAACCACTGATATACATCTGTATAAAATCTAATATTAATATTAAATAAATACATTAATAATAATCTAATATAAAGTATTAATACAAAACAGAATAAAGTGTATGTTTCAGTGTTTTAGTTAAATATTGTTTTACTGATGGGTGCAACAGCAGAAACTCACTGGGGATAGAGCTGCCATCATTCTTTGTTTTTTGTTTCCTCCATGTTTTTCTTTTCATCAAAAAATGAGACCCTCACACTAAAGCCCACCATACACTCACACATACCTCAACAGACACCCCCACTCTACCTCCATGCTCACTTTCTCAGGTAACATTTGCTGCTGAATACTGTAAAACAGAACTACTGTGTTCTACTACCTCAGTAACTGCTGGGTTTATATATTTATATTTATATATATGTTGCTGTCATGCAAAAGCTTTGTATCTCCATGTATGCAATTTTTCATGTTTTAACATGCAGTGTGAATTTGGAGGTTGTTTATTTTTAATCAAGTCGAAATGTAAAGATTAATGGACCAATAGAAATGCTCCAAACTGACCCAAATTGAAGACCAACCCCCTGCCCCTTTGTCCTATTCAGTACTGAGTGTCACTCATGTACATCATATTTATTGCGTTGTTCTTAGCTCTGTGTTTGCACACTGTGTGTAGTGTTAGTGTAGTGCAGTGTTGCTCCAGGTTGCACCACAGTCCTGGAGGAGCATTACTTCATTCCACTGTGGTATTCTTTTATATGGCTGAAATTATTTATATATTATTAATTACAATTATTTATATATATGTTAATGTTGGCTTTACAGGCATCTCAACAACAGTGTTACCAAGAACACACACACAGTAAAATAAATTAGAGAATATTCATTAAACACTATAAAATAAAATAAAATAAAATAAAATAATAATAACAAATCATTTACATTCGTATTTATTGTTTTATTCGGCATGGGAGGGGTTGAAGGTGTCATTTTACAAGAGTGGGTGGGTGGGGTTTGAGTGGATTTCTTTTGTTTTCCATATCTGCCTACCATGATGCGATGAGTTCAGATTCTTCAGTTCTGTCAATGTTGGCCATACATCGCTGAAATGAGCTTTACAGTATAATGAATGGTTAGATATTACTATCATTATTACCACCTATTTTAATGTGTAGAACCATTACAAGATTCTTTTCCTTCATGGAAAATAACAACACTTTCCCAAGGTAAGGGTCATTTATGCCATTTTAATGTGGTCATTTATGCCAGTGGTTACCAACCCTAGTCCTGGAGAACTCTCTGCCCTGCACATTTCAGTGTTTATCTGCTCCCAACACACCTGATCTATCTAATCAGCTTCCTGAGCACCTGGAGGTGGTGTGTTAGGACAGGAAACCATTAAAATGTGCAGGACAGGGGTCCACATGGACCAGGGTTGGGAATCACTCTGCATTGTGAAGTGTTGTTTTCCATGAAGGAAAAGACTCACCTTGTAATGGTTCTACATAGCACCAAAGGGGCATTCAAATTCAAAATAAAAAAGGGGTCAAACTTCTTAAAATAAATTAAATTAAATCAAATGTAGCAGCAAAAACAGTAATCACTCTTATTTCTTCTTAAATCGATCAATAAAACAAACAACTAATTTTTTTTACCTGCTTAACAGTCACCTATCCTTCGGTTCATTGGACAGCTAGCTTTCCCACTGTTTGGTGCTGTAAGTAACATGAATGTGCATTTAGACAAGCGATGTTCATCAGACCCATGATCAAAAAAATGGACCATGAATTTGTTGTTAACTCCAGTAACTGTAACTAGTTAACTACATTTCCCACAATGCCGCATTGTTGATTGCTTCGGAATGCAGTTTTCCAAGCTGCTTTCTCTGTTGCGAGGGTGCCTGGTTACGTTTCAGGCATGATACCATACCCCATTTAATAAATGTATAACTGATCTTCTCCCTACGATTCTCCATCTCTCCGTCTTCTGCAGGGAGAATGACTATTAAATATTATAACACTGGATGTATGCACAGTACATCATTGCCATGACTGTATTAAGATATATCAATTATAATTAAGAATATGTTGCAAACCTGAGCAGTACAACAGTTTAGGTGGTTCGTGACGTTTATCAATAATAAATAAATAGTTCTGATCAGAGGAGGACGGGTCGGGTCCCCCATGTGAGTCTTGGTTCCTCCCAAGGTTTCTTCCTCCAGCTCTGAGGGAGGTTTTGGCTGCTCACTGGGGGTCTTAGGTTTTCATGTCTTCTTATGTTGTTGATTTCTTGTCTTTTTACTAATTACTGATTGTGTAAAGCTGCTTGGTGAAAACACCAGTTATATATAAGCTCCCAATATATAAGGTGGTTGGTGTGGCGCAACAGATAACACCACTACCTGCCAGTGAGTTAACACACTATGTGGGAGACCGGGGTTCGATTCCTGGTCTGGGTGACTATGCTGCGCTACACCAGTAAGAGTCCTTGGGCAAGACTCCTAACACTACATTGACCCTCCTCTGTAATACGAGTCACCTTGTAAGTCGCTCTGGATAAGAGCGTCAGCTAAATGCCATAAATGTAAAATAATTACTCGTATTATACTCGTATACTCTTACTGGTGTAGCATAGTCACCCAGACCGGGAATCAAACCCCAGTCTCCCAAATTGCATGGTGGGTCACTGGCTTTTAGTGTTGCGCCACACCAACCACTAATAAACTTGATATACATTTACACAATTAATTTGATTTGATTTGATTGGATTTGATCATGAAACTGTGGGAGTGAAATCACAGTCGGAGTTTTGGTTTCTGAAACAGCTCCTTCAGTACCTCCAACACAGATAGAAGAAGGTCAAGCTCCAGATTAACTCTAGTAAGACCTCAAAGATATCAAGTCAGGAATCCTGCAGTTAAGGGCACAGGACATCCTTGTAGAGCAGCAATATCTCCCTGAGCTGATATTTACCACCCAGTGGAGAAACATTAGGGCAAATCCCTTAGTAATCCAGCCTTCGTGAAGCCCACTCTGTGCACAGTCCTGAATTCAAATGTGCACCAGTTTGCGCTAACAGATCTGGATTTGACTGGAACGCTCAAGCTTCCTCCTACAGCTGTCACGTTCTGGAAGAGGCTTGTGTATTTGAACAGCTTTGAGAATTATGACAAATGGGACTGCACATGCTACCCATGCAAGCCTCACCACAGAGACGTCTCCTTTATGATCTCCACAGCAATGTAATCCAAGCAAGCAAACTCCTGGGGGAGAGGCTATATATGCATTTAAATGAGCAAGAAATGGAATGGGGTGAGGGGTGGGTTTGAATACCATGAGTGAGTGAGGGAGGAAAGAGGCAAGAAAAGAGAAGGAGGGAGCAAGGGTGGCAGTGCTCAATTTATCTACCTGGGAAAATAGCAAGACTAAAGAATCCCTGGTGCTCGTACATTCCAAGCTGTTGCTATGGTGATGGTCTCGTCTAGCAACCAGTCTGTGTGGGGGGTTACTGGCTGGATTATTTTCCCCTTATATGAAATCGTTGCGAAGGTGCACTCCTAAAGGTCTCCAGATGGTTTCAGGAGAAATCTCTAATTGGCGGATGTTTTGTAAACTGTAAAAACGTCCAGCAAAAGGTTCCTTATAGAACCGAAGATAGTTCTGACATCCCATCCTCCCGAAAGGCCTTATTTTACTTTCCTAGATGGTTCTACAAAAAAAAACAAATTGATGGACGTCTTCTAAACTGTCAAAACCCTTCATTGAAAGGTTCCTTATCTACCATGGCATCCTTCTTGTCTGGGATCTTATGTTTCTCCTAACAGATTCCTAGATGGTTCTAGGAGATATCTGTAACTGGTGGAGGTTTTCTACACTCTATAAACCCTTTATTGAAAGTTTCCTTATGGAACCAAACACCGTTCTGCCCTGGCACCCCTTCAGAAAGCCTTTTTGGCACTTTTTTTTTTTTTTACTCTTAAAGATCTCCAGATGGTTTCAGGAGAAATCTCTAATTAGCAGATGTTTCGTAACTGTAAAAATGTCCACAGAAAGTTCCTTATAGAACCAAAGATCGTTCTGACATCCCATCCTCCTGAAAAGCCCCTTTTACCACCTTATTTTACTTCAAGATTTCTAGATGGTTCTACAAAAACCCTTTATTGAAAGGTTCGGCCATGGCATCCTTCTAAATAGCTTTTCTGGCACCTTATGTTTCTCCTAACAGATTCCTAGATGGTTCTAGGAGACATCTGTAACTGGTGGAGGTTTTCTACACTCTATAAACCCTTTATTGAAATGTTCCTTATGGAACCAAACACAGTTCTGCCCTGGCACCTTATTTTAATTCTAAAATGTTCCTTTATGGTTCTAAGAGAAATCTCTACTACATACCCTCCACTGAAAGGAACCATGTTGGAACCATGTTGGCATCAATCCAAAAAGCCATTTTGGCCTAACTGGTGGAGGTTTTCTACATTGTAAAAAAATGTCTAATTGGTAGAGGGTTTCTAAACTGCTCTCCAGTAAAATGTTCCTTACGCAACCAAACCCTGTTCTGCCATGGCACCGTTTCAAAAAAAGGCTTTTTGGCACCTTTTTGTACTCCTAACTATCTTTGTAACCAAAGATAGTAATTTCATCCTTCCAAAAAGCCTTATATTATAAAGTTCTGCCATTGCAGCTTATTTCAATCCTAAAATATCACAGTTCTAAGAGAAATCTCTACTACATACCCTCCACTAAAAGGTTCTCATTGGAACTAAATAAAGTCCTGCCTTGGCATCCATCCAAAATGCCATTTTATCATAATTTGTGGAGAATTTTTAATCATAAACACTTCCTATCTGGTTCTAGTAAAAATGTCTCCATTAAAAAGTTCCTTATGCAACCAAGCACAGCTCCGCCATGGCACACTTCCAAAAAGCCCTTTTTGCCACCTTATTTTTTTAAAGGAACAGCCACATCCCACCAGAATGTCAGTGCACAAACACATCCCCCAGCCTTCACACTGAAGGGGGCGGTCTAAATTGAAATGTCATGCTTACACACTTCTGTCATGCTTTCATTTTCTCTGACAGCCACGAAATGACTGAAAAGAAAGCGATTTTGAGGACTCTCAACATTGAGACGTTTGAGGATTTGAATGTTCAGGCGAAACCACTGGCTTTTCCCTCCTGATTTGGATTTGCTCAGAGAGAGGAGATGGCTGGGAGGTGCGAGCGTTCTGGTGCCTGTCAGATGATGGTGTGATTTACGTAGAGTTACATGCAATTTAAAAGCAGAGGATGCATGTCAAGGCCACGTCAAAACATGCTGCATTCATTTCACACAACAATAGCTCCATTCAGCATCTGCATAGTGTGGAAAAGACATCACTTAGCTGTTATGGACACAATGTGCTAAAGAATTCAATAATTACGTGTTAGTCGTTGTTCATTTTTGTTTAAATAAGTGCTCAGATGCAGTTTTACAAGCCTATTTACCACCCTGTTACTTTGTCTCTGAATAAAACACACGGTGGACTCATGAAAAACACTAATTTTTATAGCATTTATATAGGTTTATAGCACCAGCAACGGCTCACAGAACGGACTGTAGCCGGGTTAGCTTTTAGCCTAGCCCTCACTGGCTTACCCGGATTTGGCTTTCTTAAGTCTTAACGGTAAAACAATAATCCGGTGCTTTCCCTTCTGAAGTGTGTTTACTGCTCCAGTTTGGTTCAGCTGAGGCAGCCTAGCTTGTTTTTGAGGGAGCAGACGATGTGGTTTTGAGGCCTGGTTTCCGTAGCAACCCATATTCCCATAATTCGGAGGTGATGAGCCGCTCTCCAGTATCAGCAACACTATACTCTTCTGAAGCCGCAGCTGCATTTTATCGTCCCGCCATTTCACCAGCTTTGACTAGAGCTTTCTCCCTGTAGTGAGCGGGGTTTATGTAAATTTGGTGCCATCAAGACTGTGATGCAACAGTTTTAAAGTTTTGGAATCGGCCTGTTTTCCAGCTCTGTTTGGAGTCTGCTGGATGTCCTTTTTTGAGAGGAACGGCTTTTTTTGAGGTTCACAGTTTGTCACATATTCATCTACGTCAAGGTAGACACAGTTTTCCATTCGAAAGCCCCTAGGACACCTAAAGATGCAATGCACCTGCGACGGGGGGTCCGCATTGAGACGTAACGCCCAAGTAAAACTGCGTAAAAATCATTATCTTCAAAGATAAAGCACGGCTTCAGTTCAAACGCCGCCGGCAGACTGTGTGAATGGCACAGTCTGATCCTATTCACCAGTCCTCCGTCAAGAGGGACATAAGTACTTAAGATCAATGAGGACACACATCTTTTATCTTCCCACCATGCTCTGAGCCCCCGCACTGTGGAGAACGGTCTGAGAGTGACCTTTAGAGCAGCAGATGAAAGGGACCTGCTGTGACCGAGCGCTCTCCACGCGTGAAATCTGGTTACAGTCCTTTTATACGTGTAGAACAAGTGCCTAGCCAATTATGGAGGTCACCTCTGCTCTCGTCCTGTCCGGCTCACATGTGTGTCATGTCACTGCCATGCCTGCCATGCTGCTGGGGGGGTAGGGGGAGAGCTAGTTAACCATGGGTGAAGGGCAGAGCATGTCTGGGTGTAGAGAGGGAGGATGCAACGCTGCAGAAGGCCAGTGTGAAGGCCCACATTCAAGTAATGCATAGATTCAATGCAGTCCTGGAGTGTGTTATCACTCGTCTCTGTGGTTTTACATGATTACACACACACACACACACACACACACACACACACACTCTCTCTCTCTCTCTCTCTCTACCCTAACCCCTACAGAGTGATCAGGAAGTGGCACAATCTGAAACAGACCACGTCCCTCTTGCCATGTCTGAAAATATCAGAGCCAGTCACATGCCATGTTTCTGTCTCAAAGTAGCTGTTGAAGACCTCATTTCTGTGCTCCACTTTAATCAATCTGTGCAGAGGGCCATTTTTAATGACTGACAGATTTATCAGGCCAGTTGGCTGGAGGTGCGGAAGACAGATATATGATATTAAGCAAGCGATTCAATCTAGAATAAACGCATTTAATCTTTTTTATCATACTTTACTATTTGGCAAAATTGACTTTAATATAATATAGGGGAAAAAAGCAGATGTCAGCCGGCCATGTTGTGCTCATTATCAGCCAACACTATCTCTTTCTGTTTCCCTCCATCTGTTTTGCTTTCCTATTGTCTCCCTCTCTCGCTCGGTGGGCATCTGTTTCCGTCCGCTGCAGTTTAAAGCTATGAAAACACGGCTCATGTCGATAATATGGGAGAGTCATGATCTTGCGTCATACCATAAAAAAAGAATTGTGGGTGTTATGTAGGTGCCCAGGTTATGGTTTCATTAAAAAGATGAAATAATAACACAATCAATAGCATAGGTATTTAACATATTATAAATTTGCACCTCCAAAAGAAACCGAATGCACCAAAATGATGAGTGATGTTTCGAACGTCAATACTTTGACTTTTTGCAAACCCAGATTTTCCCAGATTATTTTTTTACTATAATAAAACATACAACTGTTATATATATATATACAGTCATGCCCGAAAGTATTCATACCCCTGGCAAAGTTTGACTTAAATTTACTTTTATTTAACCAGAAATTATATTTTTGCCCGGAAATGACACAGGCATCTCCCAGGAGATAACACAATGATGTACAAGAGGCATCATTGTGGGAAAAAATATTTCTCAGCTTTTATACACATTTGAACAAAAAGTGGCATGTCCAAAATTATTCATACCCTTCTCAATAATCAATAGAAAAGCCTTTATTGGCTATTACAGCAATCAAACGCTTCCTGTAATTGCTGACCAGCTTTTTGCATGTCTCCACTGGTATTTTTGCCCATTCATCTGATAGTGATGAGCTCCAACTCTTTGAGGTTCGAGGGTCTCCTTGCCATCACCCTGATCTTTAGCTCCCTCCACAGATTCTCAATTGGATTCAAGTCAGGACTCTGGCTGGGCCACTGCAAAACATTAATGTTTTTGTCTGCTAACCATTTCTTCACCACTTTGGCTGTGTGTTTTGGGTCGTTGTCGTGCTGAAATGTCCACCGGTTCCCAAGGCCAAGTTTCTCTGCAGACTGCCTGATGTTGTTGTTGAGAATCTTGATGTATTGCTCTTTATTCATGGTGCCATTTACTGCGATCAAGTTCCCTGGTCCATTGGCTAAAAAACACCCCCAAAACATTAGGTTCCCACCACCATGTTTGACAGTGGGGATGGTGTTCTTAGGGTTGAAGGCTTCTCCTTTTTTACGCCAAATGGTGCACACATCATTGTGGCCAAACAATTCAATTTTTGTTTCATCTGACCATAAAACAGAACACCAGAAGTCTTCTTCTTTGTCCAGATGAGCATTTGCAAAGGTCAAGCGGGCTTTTGTGTGCCTTTTCTGGAGAAGTGGTGTCCTCCTTGGCCTGCGTCCGTGGAACCCAGCAGTGTGCAGTGTCCGTTGAACTGTCTGCCTTGAGATGTCGCCACCAGCAGAGTCCAGATTCACCAGGATGGCCTTGGTGGTGATCTTTGGATTTTTCTTCACCTCTCTCACTATTCTCCTGGCCAGCACAGGTGTCACTTTTGGCTTCCGACCACATCTTCTGAGATTTTCCACAGTGCGGAACTTCTTGTATTTTTTAATAATACTTTGCACTGTAGCCACTGGAACTTGAAAACATTTTGATATGGCTTTATAGCCCTTTCCTGACTTGTGAGCGGCCACAATGCACAGCCGCAGGTCCTTAGTGAGCTCCTTTGTCTTAGCCATGACTGTCCACAAACCAACTGCAGAGAGCTGCTGTTTTTCTCCTGTTGAGTCAATTAAAACAGCTGTTCCCAATGAATCAGGGTAATTAGGATGCTTTAAAACAGCTTGGACTATTTGGAATGGTATAGAACTTTGGATTTTCCCATATACTGTGACAGTTTTCAAAGGGTATGAATAATTTTATATTATATATATATGCACACATAATAAATATATGTATTCATATGTATTTAAAATGTATATTACATGTATTATAATATGCATATAATGTATATTATATGGATTATATACATTCATATTTACCCAACTATGCATATTTCAAAACAATATATTGCTGCCCTCAACATTACCATCATTACTGTAATGTATGTAATGTGATTTCTGTAAGGATTTCTTAAAGGTAACGTTTGTTTATGGTGTAACCATCGTAACTAAAACTGACAGGGGAGCTCATGTCAGCCATGAGAGAAAAGTGACTGTCAGAAAAAGTGATTAATTTAATCATTTAATTGTGGAGTACATTCATTCAACTGTTTCAGAAATATTTTATCAAATAAATAAATAGATAAATAGATAAATACAATTACATTAAACTGTTATTTAAAAGTAAAGAAAAGAAAAGAAATACGGTAAAGAAAAAAAACATGTTTTTTAAATGCATCGTATATGAACTGTTAAGTTGTGTTAGGGAATTCATGTTTTTTGAAAATTGTGAAAATTGTCATTACAGCAATGTCATTACCCACACGAAACCTGTTGTGATGGTAATGACACCTGATGATGGTAATGGCAGGTTTTCAGTATCAGTATCTTTTTAAATATTTATACAATAAAGTTCAATGAAAACTAATTTCCAGATTCTGATTTCTAGTCTATATGACATTGGTAGTAAATAAAATTAAATTGTGAAAAAGTAAGTGAACCCTTTAGAATAACATTTTTACACAAAAAAAATATACAGCTACGGAAAAAATTAAGAGAGCGCCCTACATGATCCGTTTCTCTGCTTTTAATTTGCTTTTATTTGTGCATTTATTTATTAGCAGAAATGACAACTGCTCAAAATCAACTGCTCAAATAATGCAAAGAAATGATGATAATAATTATCATGTAAAGAACTTATTATTCAGATTTAAACACAGTACTAATATCTGAACTTTGAGAGCATTCAGAAATCACTATGGTGAAATAACCTCGACGGCCAATCACAGCTCTCATGTCTCGGTCGGCTCTCCACTAGTCTTTCACATTGCTGTTGGGACATTATGCCGCTCATAGTCTGCAGATTCAGCTAACTCAGCTCTGTTTGATGAAATGACTGGAATTAAAAGTCTGTCGTACATGTAGAGATGCACATTTAAGGAAAAATGAAGTGGTCTCTTAACTGTTCTCTTAATTGGTCTCAACAGAAATAAAAGTTTTGGATGGTAAAAATAGCTCCCAACTGAAGAATGACTGAAAGATTGTGTAAGAACTGACACAAGATCTGTACTCATACAATCTATCAGGTTCAATTCTATCATGAAGTTCCGGATTCTGGCTGATCTTAATGGCTTAATGCAAAAAAGCAAGGAGGTTAATCCTGATCTGTTACACAGCCTATGACACACACACACACACACACACACCTCTCAGTCTTCAAAGTTGAGCCTGAATACATGCATAATGTATGAATGCATGATCTGAATTTCTGCAATTCTAATCCTCTCTGAATTTGAATAAAGGTGTGTATCAGTATGGTGTAGGTCTTCCTCTGGTCTTAATAACTCTCTCACACAGCTTTGCTAAATGAGCTGCTTCCAAACATTCCTCACTGCTGTCCACACACCTCCTACTCTCATGCGTGGTTGGAACACAGTTCCACAAGGTCTCAATGCTATTTAGGTCTGGTGACTGTGTTCCTCATCCCACAAACCACTCCATCACTTGACGGGCATTTTGACATCTCGTCTTGTTGTTGGCAAGTCGTATTTTGTGGTTCTCAAGCAAAGTGGAGAAGAAATAGATCCCTTTAGGCACATTTAAAACAACTGCTGAACGTCAGTATCCATCAAACAGCCATATCATTGACACCACCTGCCTAATATTGAGTAGGCCCACCTTGTGCGGCCACAGCAGATCTGACAACTCATGGACAAGGCATGGCCTCCACAAGACGAAGGTCTCTGAATGTGTCCTGTGGTATCTGGAACCAAGATGTTAGCTGCAGATCCTGTAAGTTGTGAGGTGGGGCCTCCATGGATCACATCAATGGTCACAGGTGGTTTCTTTCTTGGAGCACTTTTGGTAGGTACTGACCACTGCATACTAGATATATTTACAAAAGCCATGCTTAGTGTTTTGGAGATGTTCTGAACCAGTCGTCCAGCCATCATAGTTCGGTTCTTGCCAAAGTGTCCCAGATTCTTACGCTTACCAGAAGTACAGTGTGTAGTTGGAGCATACAATCGTTCATAGCCATGTAACAGCCATGACACAAAACCAACAATACCATGCCTGGGACATGCAGTACCGAGGTATATGCTGTACTGAGCTCATGACTACCCAGTAAACATAATTACAGTATATGAAAAAATAAAAAGTGGTGTTTCATTTATTTATTTATTTATTTTACAGTTCGTGGCACCAGAGCAGCTGGCAGTAGGGCCTGGACACGGCAAAGCCATTATGTGCCATATATTATAATGTGTGTTTACCTGCTTCCAACCATCACCTTCAAGAACTGGCTGTTCACTTGCTTCCTAATAACCCCCCCACCCTTGACAGATGCCACTGTAGATGAAGATAATCAATGTTCTCCACTTCACCCATCAGTGGTGTTATGTTATGTTATGGCCAATCAGTATGACTACAGATCACAGATAAAGTGAATAGCATTGATTCTCTCTTAAGAATGGACAGAGACAAGGTCTGGGATATATCTTAAGACGGTGAGTGAACTGACGGTTCTCATAGTGGATGTGTTGGACGAAAATGAAAAGAAGGCGCCAAATTGCTATGGCCAGACAACTGGGTCAGAGCATCTCCAAAAACGGCCAGGCGCAATTGTGAGTAGCTATCAACAGTGCTCTGAGACCAACAAAGGCTATCGAGAACCGAGAACCGAGAAAAGGGCTGCTAAAGGTCACCAAATATTTTAATGATGCTCACAAGAGGAATGTGTCACAACCCCTGCTGCACATGAGGCTGTGTACCAAGTGACTGGCCAGAGTGCCCATGCTAACTCCTGTCCACCATCAAAAGCTCCAACAACAGACCCACAAGCCTCAGAACTGGACCTTGGAGCAATGGGAGAAGGTCACCTGGTCTGATGTGTCCAGGTTTATTTTACATTGCATGGATAGACGGGTACATGGACAGTCAGGAATGTGCTGGAACAATGAGTCTGATCTACAGGGGCTCCACAGTGCTTAAAGGATCTGCTGATAATGTCTTGGTGCCACAGGGTATCTTCAGAGGTCTTGTAAAATGTGATGTGCTGGTGGCACAAGGAAGACCAGAAGCATATTAGGCTCACTGGCTCATGCACTGGCTGGTTTCTGTCATATGTATCTGACTGGCAGTGTAATTCCTCTGTTGGTTAGCATACGCAATATGCTAGCATTATCATACATTAAGCAAGAAGTACATACTGTGTTATGAATGTTATTGATTGTCATGAATTTGAAGGCTTCCTGGATGTACGGAAGATGATGGAGAGCTGGGCATTGCTAATGGTCCGGAAACTAGCCATAAAACCACGCTGCTCTGATAAGAGAGTGAATCTCACACAGAAATAACTGCATGATCCCGGTGCTGCCCGGTCAACACCTGCGTTCACTGCGGTCACTTCCTAATTTGCCAAGAATCACTGCTAGAGTGCTTTGGCTGAACTCGGCCGGCTTTATCCTGCTCTTCCTCCCTTCCTGTGTCTTTCTTCTCTCTCTCTCTCTATCTCTCTCTCTCTATCTCTATCTCTCTCGCTCTCCCTCGCTCTCTGACTGCTGGACACTCAGTGCAGTCGTGCATGCAGATAGTCCCAGTGCAGAAGAAAAGCAGCCATTGTGGCACTCGGCTGCACCTGGCCATTCGTACTGGGCTCAGTCCAGAGTCTGAGTCACAGTGTATCAGGGTGTTCTGGAGCTGGGCACTAAACCTTCAGTCTCAAAGGTTTGATGAGAGCAGACCTTCGCTCCACCCTAATGTTTCTGAGCCTATTTACACTTAGGCTGCTTGCACACCTATACCATTTGGTCCACACGTCCCGACGTTTCAGTTTTGTAGTATGAAAAAAGTGTCTGCCTCTGGACCGAAGGACCAAAATTTGATGTGGTCTCGACTGAAACCAACTGAAGCATGGTTTGCTTTGTTCGGGTAGGCCTGGGCCTGTCAACATCACAATATGTAAGTATCACAAAATGATACTCATTTCAAACTTGCAACATGCCTGATGTGTCAGATTTCTATCCTGCGTCTCTCTGTGTCAGTACCTGGCCAAATGAGCTCATTCCCCCTCATGTGCATTCAAGAGAGTAACAGGGTGGGGGCGCTGTGGGTGCTCACTGGTGATGTCCTGCTCTGAAAACAGGTGGGAAAAAATACAAACCTACAGTAGTTGCAAGTTTAACCACGCTGATTTTGACTGAAAGACAAGCAAACCTGGATGACCGAGTCTACTACATGAGCCTGAAAACAGTGGAAAACACTCCTAAGACCGTTCCCTTGACTCGGTTCTCTCTGATATGAGGCTTTATCCTCTAAACAGCTGTGATTTGAGCCTGTGCTGTGGTAATTAACAGCCTAGATAGCCGGCTATGGGTCCCAGGTTTGGTGTATTTCTTATGTTTCTGCATCAGCATTTATATCAGCTTTGGCAGTGAGCCGTGTACATGAGAAATGCAAGAAATCGGCTCATAATTCCTACAGAACTCCCTAACTGTAGTGTGACTCATTTTAGAAGCTTTTGTTAGAAACATTTTTTTTTACATTTATGGCATTTAGCTGAGGCTCTTATCCAGAGCGACTTACAAGGTTACTCATATTACAGAGGTGGGCCAATGTAGCGTTAGGAGTCTTGCCCAAGGACTCTTATTGGTGTAGCGCAGCATAACCGCCCAGATTGGAAATCATACCCCAGTCTCCCACATGGTGTGGTAGGTAGTGCTGTTATCTGTTGTGCCACACCAACCACAGAGCTGCTGGGGATTTTTTGGGCCCCATAAAAAGACATTATACGGTTCCAAAAAAGTCATATATTATTAGGACCCCTGTCCATCACAGGCCCTTAAAATCTGTGTTGAATTGGTGCTTGGCACAGCCAATGGTCAGCATGGTAGCAATGCTAAGATAGATGTATCAATGCTGGACGTGGTAACGATGCTAAGCAAGGCAAGGCAAAAACATACTCACTCTATTGTTAATTGTATACAAATACAATTGAAATAAAAATAAGGACACATTAAAGGCCTTATAGCACAAACCTCACGTTCACTGAAGGACCAGGATATCCACTCCGACAGCTGATTGGGATAATGTTAGCAGTACTATCTAGGACAATTCAGCTGACACATGCAGTCATAGTTTATTGTTCATTCAAATTTATGGAAAAGCTGCAATAGAAGCAGATTTTTAGGTTCTAAGGACCTGAATGTGCGAGTGTGAGGGTGTACGCCTCACTGACAGCACAGAGGAAAATAATAGCAGCTCATAAATCAGCAGCACCTTGTGTTCTGCTTAGCACAATTTAGCTCTTTTTTTGGCTAAGGTTAAAAATAGCCAGCCCTGGCAAATGTGAGGGAGCACACACACCTGTCACCTGTG
Organism: Salminus brasiliensis; assembly: GCF_030463535.1. Taxonomy (NCBI): domain Eukaryota; kingdom Metazoa; phylum Chordata; class Actinopteri; order Characiformes; family Bryconidae; genus Salminus; species Salminus brasiliensis. The sequence goes on along the minus strand of NC_132899.1, from coordinate 5,374,584 downwards.
ATTCATCTCGCATAGAAGAGCACACACCCACCTAGATATTCCTACACATAAACACAAGAGAGCTTACTGTTCATCTCCTCCTTTGTACACACACAAACTGCAGCAGTGACATGTGCTTCCAGAAGATGAGGAATTGCTGTGTAGCTCAATGGAGGAGTCTATGAGATTAGAGCAGTATGGCAGGATCTCTTGGTACAGACATGAATCTAGTTAAAAAGAAATGTCCCAGCCACTGAGGCCTTAAACCCAATCACCCAGCCAAAGCGACAACTGGCAAATAATCCACCATCAATCCATCCAAAGTCATACAACACCAGTCACTGCCATTCAAACACCACCACCACTGCTAACTAACACCAACACCAACACTGATCTGTCCAACCAATAGCCATTTCTAATGGGGTTTCGACTACTGCCGTTATCCATTCATATCCACCCAGTGCTCTCCAACAACCAGTCATCCAAGAACCCTCTCAACACAAGCCTCGACCAACATCAAACATTCACCCACCAGTAGGTGGCTAATCCAAGTCCAAGGTCAAAAGTTCAACTATCAATGATCTTGTCTACTTCTAATATATGTAGCATAATAGTAAAGGGTGTTTCATAGCTCATCCTGTTAGTTGTGAGGTGAGACCTCTAGGCCCTAGGTGCACATCACCCTGTCGCCAGTTCACCAGCTGTCCTTCCTTGGAGCACTTGTGGTAGGTACTGACCACTGCATACCGAGAACACCCCACAAGACCTGCCTGATGTTTTGTTCTGACCCAGTCGTCTAGACATCACAGTCTGGTTCTTGTTAAAGTGGCTCCAATTTTTACACTTAAGCATTATTCCTGCCTTTAACACATCACCACCTTCAGCAACTGACCGTTCACTTGCTGCCTAATAATAAATGCCACTGTAGATGAACTACGTACATCTTAACCAAGGACTGTTAGGTAGGTATATTTTCAAACCCTGTCATCCACATATTAATGATTTATGAGGTAAATGTACATTAAATTAAAATAAACTGGTTTGTCTGGTGTGGCACTGGTTCCCTCTGACACCTGATTAGCCACCCAGAGTGCCACCTTTCCTTCATTTGCTTCCAGGTAACTGGATAATTGGAATACTTCCACCCACTCTACTGGGGTAAGAATAGTTCAGCTCAGTCAGACACTCAGGAATCTGATAGAAATGAGCCTGATTATCCTCCACCTTATATCCTTATACACAATCACACACAAGAAGTCATGGTATAGTGTGGACATTGGCACAAGTGTGCTGCGGCCGGAGCCACGAGGCCTAAGGGAAGGCTTAGCCTTCTTCTGAAGAAAGACCATCTGCCTTCACCACAGTGTCAGCACCACACTTCAAACACAGAAATGGGCCAAACCACCGAGTAGGAACAGACCTTTGCTGTTTGTGACATTGTTGGTAGCATTGGCTGTTACTGGCTAGAAGTAAAATGTGGTACAATTAAGCAACAGAACACGAGAGGGAGTGTCTTATCACGAATAACATCACGGCTGTAATTTGTCATGGCCTTTGGTCAGCCTTTGGCCCGTGCTGTAGATAATCACAGCCGTGATGTCATTTGCGATATCGCGATCGCAATCCTGTGATGTGTCCTTCTGAATTTTTAATAGTGTCAGATCCTTTCGCCAAAAAAACGTCCCACAACAAACGAGTTACTGCTGCCCAACAGCAACAATCTCAAAACACCAGGACCAACCACGTGGAGGTTCGATAAGGTGCCTGCTGAGCCATACCTACCCAGCACCAGACGTCATATGGACGTTGGTTTTTCAAGGCAAATCTGGTTGGCCTGGCATGGACTGAAATTGGGCTGTGTTTAGTCCGTCTGATTTGGTCCAAAGTGGACGTCTTTTTGGACCATTGGAAATCTTGATGAAAACGTGCAGTGAAGGACCGCTGGGCAATACCCCAAGCAGGACACCACAGTAAGTTTAAGTTTGTTAGGTTGCTTCATTGACTTCAACCCAACCTTAAACTTACTGTGGTGTCCTGCTTGGGGTATTGGCGGGTGATCCTTCACTGCTGCAAGAGCAGTCATCAAAAGTGATTTAGGACTAGTTCTTGGTTTGTGTGGTGCAACAGATAACACCGCTACCTGCCACTGAGCTACCACACCATATGGGAGACTGGGGTTCGAATCCCGGTGTGGGTGGCTATGCTGCGCTACATCAATAAGTCCTTTGGCAAGACTCCTAACACTACACTGGCCCACCTCTGTAATACAAGTAACCTTGTAAGTTGCTCTGGATAAGAGCGTTGGCTAAATGCCGTAAATGTAAAATGTTCACGTTTGTACACAACGTTTTCATCAAGATTTCAAATAGTCCAAAAAGACGTCCACTTCAGACCCAATCAGACGGACTAAACACACCCTAATTTCAGTCCATGACAAGCCCACCAGATTTACCCCAAAAACCAACGTCCATATGACGTCTGGTGCTGGGTAGGTATGGCTCTATCCACAACCTCAATTTTCACTTTGCAACCAACTTTAGACGTAGAGGGACGACTTTTTCAAAGAGCTGAAAGAGACAAATCAAATACCAAGTTCATCTAGAGAAGTTATAAATCAGGAGACACTGGTCACAAAAATAGCCAGTCAGTTCGCTGGTTACGCCGTGAGCTGAGGGCGGTTAATGTGCTAGTAGGGAAAGCCTCAGTCCAGTCTTTTCAAGTGTTGTCAACGCATCAGCGGAGTGACACAGTTTAGTGTGAAAAAGCCGTGCAGTTACCACAAATATCAGCGCTGTTGTTAAAACAGGAGCGTCTTATCACGAATAACATCGCAGCTGTAATCTGTAATCATCACAGCCATGATGTCATTCACGATAACATCATAGCAATCCTAGCAACGGTTTTTACAAAATAAACCAAAGAAGCCCTGTATGTCATACTGAATACGCTGTAATATGATCCTTCTGCCAAAAAGTAGTCCCACAACAAATGAGTTGTTAATTTTATTTTACTGTAATTCTGTTGTTATTATTGTTATTTTTGTAATGCTTTGGCAGTATTGTTGTCATTACAGTCATGCCGATAAAGCTTCTTTGAATCTTGCATCTGGAATCTCAATTGCTGTCCAACAGTACCAATCCCAAAACACCAGGACCGACCAAGTTTTCACAAATATCAGCACCGTTAGATGAGTTCTCAACCAATCAGATCACGAGCAATAAGGTTTTTGGGGCGTGTTTCTAATTTACATATCTTTTTGGTTTAAAGACTTTGAACCCTCTGAAATTGCCAGTGGCCACCTCAGATAAACAATCCTAAATTCAGGTTATTTAGAACATTTTTCAGTCTTTTGGGACCATATTCATCCAGAACTTTAGAGTAATACTGATCTAAGATCAGGTTTTTCATCATTCAATGCGTACAGTATAGTGTTCCCAGGTTAGCATTCCAACTTTGAGAAGTTTAGGCCCTGGTAACTGGGATTGCCTATTGGAAAGTGAACATATCAGTCTGTAGAAATACTTAATCCTGTCAAAGCATCTCGCTAATACAGTCCTAAAAAAACTCTGATCACCGCAGTGTGACATCTGAAATCATTCCACTGACTCTTTTCATTTCGGATTTGTTAAGTCTAATGCAGAAAAGGCTTGGCTAATGAGTCGGGTTCCTGTAGTTGTTAAACATTAATGAGGGGGATTTGAGGCGGTTCAGTGCGGGTTATTAATCAGAGGAGGCTTTGGAAGAGTGGCACCACGGAGGGAGAGGGAGCAGGGGATGAAGTGACAGGTTTTATTCAGATTAATGATGTTTACTAGGAAGCTAATGCCCACCGGACTGCTCCCTGAGCTCTGTCAGAGGAGCGGGAGTGAAGGGAAGGGGACGAAGAGAGGAGGAAGGCACTGGAGCCACTAATCAAAGAGCAGATTATCCGTAAAGAGAGAACGAGACCAAACAGATGGTGGAATGTGACTTTTTCATTTTCTGGAACTCAGATCTCTTGTTTTCACGCCGCTCTTTCTCTTTCTCTTATTTTTCTCTACCCTGGAAACCCGACCTTTCTCCACCGTGGCCAGCACAAGCAGGAAGTTTGCTGATAACATCAGCATGTTGAGAAACACTGGAATTCTCCTCTGCTTACATTTACTCCGATTCGCAAGCCTCCTCTCTTCTAGACCTCACTTTGTTTTGACTTCACTCCAAAGTGGATATATACGTTTCAGAAGTTAGAGATACAGCTCACAGGAAGGGTGCAAAGACAAAAAGAAAAAAAAAATGGGAAAATAATCAACCAGGCAGAAAGAATAAATGCTTACATGCTGAGAAATACACAGGCTGATTAATCTAGCTCATTAATATAGCACCCATGGACTAATATGAGCCACCTCAGCCTTAGCACCTTAATATAGTACCCATGTTTTTATAGTACCCATGTTTTGAGCCGTGTCAGTACATAGGTGCTGCACTAATGTACTGAGGTGGTATGTACATTTACTGCACCCAATGGACCAGATGACCAATATGGACCAATATGGAAATGCTCCAGTTGACATTTTGGTTATTAATCATAATGCAGAAAGTACAATGAATGATCTGGCAGCCATTTAGTGTAGCATACTTTGTGGAGTCCCTCTAGGTTCTATTTTGGGGTCTATGAAACTGGTGTTAATTATTGGTGTATCACAGTTATATGGGTGAAGAACTAAATTTTGGGCCTATGTACAAGGTTTAGGAAATTAATATTTGCTGTTTGCTACAAAAGAGGTCATTAACTTTTCATTTTAACAAAAATCCCGTAAAATTGCTGAGCGACCAAGTTCCAAGATATTGGAACAGGCCATAAAAACTCATGATTGGTGCATTACTCATTTTTATACAGTATGTAAATATTAAAAAGATTCCACACCATACTACCATTCACTACCCCGTCCATATATAGAATCTAAGCTCATTCTAGTAATTATGCTCATTCTAGCATATTCTTGTCACAAATTCAGTGTATTTATATATATCCACCAATTCAGCTTAGATCAGATAATGTCTACCCATTCACATTGAGGGGATAAGGTGTGTTTCAGGCTAAAGTGCTTTTTGAACAATGAACAAAACCATGCAACCAATCAGAACAGAGCTCTTAAAGGCACAGTAACAAGATTTAATTGCAAGGAATAAAGAGAGGCTGGAAAATTGCAGGTAAATATACATCTTTACTACACGAAACTAATTTTAATGCACATAAATGTGAGTATTAAGAGATTATAGGCTTCTAGATTAGCCCAGGTAACTGTTAGTAACTACTCATTTAACCATGAAAGGCCTAACCAGCTAAACCAGTGTGTTCTACTGTTAATAATGGCTTGCTTCAGTGAAGACTCAATTCATGAGCTCTAACCAGCTTTTTTTTATCTGATGGTATTCAACAAGTTCTAAAGCCATGCAAATAAAGCTGTAGAGGTCAAGGCTGGACATGTCTTAAGGGAATAGCAGCAAATGCTGTCCCTCAGCAAACATGAGAGTCAATATCATGAACCGCTGATGCAGATATGTGCACACACTCGTGTTGAGAAACGTGTAGAAAACAGAGGACAATAGGACCCAATATGGCACTGTGTCCACTGTGCTTTGGTGTGATTCCACACCATTCAACTGGTGCACAGAGGTCGTGAAGGCCGGGCTGTCTGAGCTCAGTCTGTTAGAGCTGAATTCAGACTTTTTAACCCTGAGGCATGGGGAGCTAATACTGCTGATTAGACACACTATTCAAATTACATATTTATTCCATAATTACATTTACATTACACATGTAATTACATATGAATTACACATTCATTACATTTAAACTCTGCATCAACAGGTTTGGGAGTTTCACACAGATATTTTGGGCCTTTTTCTGTTTTGAGGTCAAGCAATGACCAAAACACTGGCGAACATTTCAACATGCTATTGCGACTCCTCGAGGTCCAAGAGAATAAGAGGGATGACCAACGAGGCCAGAGGTCAGGAGAAATGGACAGCTGCTGGAGTTTTTCCCTCTATGAGTCTTCAAACCTACTCCCTATTCAGCTGCAGGAAGAGGAACGCATGACATCACATCCTGTGTGGAAGCATGGGTTTGTGGTTCAGCAGAGGATGTAAAATTAGCCTCTGAGAACTGCCCATACAGAGGGTGAGGGGATGGGGGAAGGGGGGCAGGCGAGAGAGGGAGGGAGGGCGAGAGAAAGAGTCAAAGACAAAGATAGAAAGAGAAAAACAAGAGAAAGGAGAGAGAGAGAGCAACAGAGAGACAGACAGAGACAGAAAGACAAAGACGGAGACAGAGGAAGACGAGAGGAGGTTGATACACCCATATATAATTAAATTATATAGAATTAAATTAAATTATATACATTATTAGTTAAAATTAATTAATTGATAAAACTACACCTTTACCCCACCTACTCTCTATTAAATCACTGTAGATAAATATTGCTAATTAAATATGTATTATTGTTAATATTTATTATTACTATGATGACACTACTAATAATAACAATAACAATAACAATAACAATTATTTTTATTATTATTTTATTCTTATTCTTATTCTTATTATTATTATTATTATTATTATTATTATTATTAGCCTTATTATTATTATTATGATTGTTATTATTTATTATTATTATTAATTTTACTTTTATTATTATATGTCTGGCATCCTGAGCCTGAAGTAACAACGACAGAGGCGCTATTCTCCCTGTTACAGTCAGTGGAGCATCAACATGATCCTGAAGCTGCTATTTTTAGGGTATTTTGCCATAATATTTATGTGCTTTAGCAACGTTGTAGTCATGCCAACATGATGTGAGAGCGGAGAGAGCGAGAGCGAGGGTGAGAGCGAGAGTTGGATTGTAAGAGATATGAGTCTGTAACACCCTCTTAGAGTGATCTGTTCACAAGTGTGTGATGTTTGCTCTGGATGACTGTGAGACGTAATACCGTCTGTCCTTTAGACATAATGACATGTACTGCTGAAGATGGAATCTGGAACCAGCTGGGTTGCCGTGGCTACAGCAAGGCCCTGAGATGGCGGTCAGGTGATTTACAGTGAGGCGTGACTGCCACCCACCACCTCCCGACCAGACACACACAGAGAGGGAAAGAGAAAAGAAGGAAAGGAAGAAAAGGGCCATAGAGAGGACTCCAGGCTTCATTTAGACTCCTAAAGAGAGCTCGCTGATATCCTCTACATTCATGTGAAAAAATGAAGGCACCCCATAGAAACCATGCTTTTTTTTTGCCAGAAATGGCCATGTTGCCATGTTGCATCTTCTTAAACCTCTTTCCAGACTCCCCTACAACATCTCCACCCTTCTCTCTGAAGGCCTCAGAGAGCGCTCTGGATCTGGCCATGATGGTGATCTTCTTCACCCCTCACTTCAACCATCAATCAAGATCAGACCAGACTAAACGTCTGAAGTTTAAATAAGACTCCAGACTCCTCCAGAATAATCCTCTGCAACCTCTGGTCTTTTATAATAATTTGTCATTTATAATAATGTGTAATAAATGTGGGAGGAGGAGGTTAAATGGTTTCCTCACAGAAAAATGACAATTCTGTTAATTCTATTTTATAAATGTGTCCTCAGCATTTGACCCATCTGTGGTAGTGAACACTGCTGAGCCACCACTGCCTCACATGAAGACGGAGATCAGATCTCCAGATGTTTAGATATATCCAGAAAGACTAAGGCTTTCATGTGTGTTCTATGAGTGTCCTATTTTATTTATTTATTTATTTTACTGTAGCTTGAAATGCCACAAAAATGCCTAAATATAATACATATAAAAATGAGAACCTGAGAAGCTACAGTATGTGGTCTCAGATCAGATCAGATCAGTACAGTAGATATTAATCATGTGGCCTTGAGACAGCAGCAGCTACCTCAATGATAATGTGTGCACACACATGCAGGTCCCCTCAGGGCAGGGCTATGTTCACACTAATGACAGATGCAGGTCGTTTACAAGCACCAGTGTGAGCCATCAAGGCACAGCCATCGAATCTGAGCAGGCAATCAGTACTGACTTCAGGGCAGCTCTAGACTATAGGCCCTATAGGCCTGAAAACGGAACTAAATTATTTATTATCTTCAGACATTTTCATTCAGTGTGAAGCTATATGAAAGTATATATTCTTTCATTTCAACTTAACTGCACTATAGTTTTATTTTGTGACAACCAAATCCTCACAGCAATGCTCCAAAATCTAAGAAAGCCTTTTTTCCTGGACAGTAGAGACAGTTATTCCAGGAAAATTAGGATATACTCTTTCTGATACCCTTAATTCTAGAAGAGACTGGGAGTGAGCAGGTGTCCAAATACTTTTGTCCAATGTCTAATGCCACCAATTCCACACAAATGTAGGAACGATTTCATTGCAGCAAACAGAACACTGGCAAAAGTCCCTAATTCCAACCCAGTGGGAAACTGGAGTTTGATTGAGCTTGCAGGATATCATCATCAGCACTGGGAAACATCTGAACGTTCCTGCTGCAGGAGGGGGACAGCGTGTTTTTGGCATACTCGCCCTGTTCGGAGTTGTTGTTTGGGATGATGTCAGCACACAGGTGTCAAAGCAGCCCAGCAGTCATTGTGAAGTAAACACTGGGCCTAAATCAAAACAACTGCCGATTTGTCCCAGTGGCCTGACATCAAATCCCTCAGTTACATACCTGGTAGCACTGCCAGGAAAAGAGCGAAGAGAAGAAGAGAAGAATGGGGGCAGGGAACGTGGCCTTGGTGCTGCAGAGACAATGGGACAGAGCTGAGTCAGAGAAAAATCACTCATACAGGCCCTGGATAGGGTCAGCTGGGCCAGGGACGGCCGGGCAGGCCTCAGGTCAGCTTCACGGGCTGCAAGTCACAGTGCGGCAGAGTTTGACTGCTTCTCTGACAGTGATCCACCACCCAAAAATATCCAGCCAAGCACTGTGGTCATAAACCCGCCACCGCTGCATTTAGAAAGAGATACATATACCACATAGCATAGCAACCGTTTCCTGTGACATGTGACACTCTCATATCTCCTCATGTAGCTTAGCAACCACAGTGTCACAGTTACACTGCCTTGTTTGCACTTCTGCACAATCAGTTATGTTGGTTCGCTGGAAGAGTGCAGGGAGACGTGCTGGTACTTTCCAATGAGGATATAATGTTTGTGGACACCCCTTCTAATGAATGCAATCAAGTACTTTAGGTTTAACACCCATTGCTGACACAGATGTGCAAATGCACACACAGATGGTCTAGTCAATGTAGAAAGGCACTGGCAATAGAACAGACTCTCTAGAGAAGATACACATAAACCTATCGGCTCCATGCCTAATGCCAGGAGTGGGCTAGAGGGGTAAGGATGAGTTGGGATGGCTCATGCTCTTGTCGCTGAGTGCAATCAAATTAAATCCTCACAGCAATGCTCCTCCAAAATCTAGTAGAAAGGCTTTAGAGGACATTTGAGGCAGTTACTCCAACAAAAGCATGCTAATTTTGAATTCCCCTGATTGAAGGAATTGAAGGAACAATGAATGAATGAGCAGGTGTCCCAATACTTTTTTTCCTAATACTTTTTTTTTCGGCTTTAGTCATGGATGGCTGAGGCAGCACTCGCACTGACTTCAATTTCTGCCAAAGAGAATTGAAGGAAAAATGTATAGGGGCTCGAAGTGGCTGCCACAATGGCCCCGGGGTCGAGAGTTCGAATCTTAAGCCATGCTTTGCCATCAGCAGCCAGAGTCTGAGCGAGCACAATTGCTGAGCTAGGCTCTCTCCAGGTGGGTACATGGCGCTCTCTCCTCTCATCACGGTTATGCGATGTTGGCCGCCACAGGTTGGAAAATAGACGGTGGCAAGCATGTGTTAGGTCCTTGCCATTGTATCTGCGGAGCATTGCTAATGCTAGGGAGATTATAAACAGTACCAAACTGGGAGAAAAAGGGAGAAATTAGTATAATCAGAGCCTGTATCTTCTGTAAATGATAAAGTTCCCATAGTTTCCCCTCTGGAGGCCTTTCTACTTCCCTTCAGCCTGTTCTGAAACTCAGAGCAACTGCAGGCTGTGAAGGCGGTCTTTGTTTTGCTCTTCATTACCCAATCCTGGAAGCAGCGCAGCCACCACCTCCGCATCTCGCAGACAACAAACCTCCATCTGATCCGTCCCGATAATGAAGCAGAATTCAGCAAGTCTGCACAGCTTCCACCTAAAGCCATCTGCAGCATCGCCACGTCTGGCCATGTGTGCTTGTGTGAAGAGAGGGAGCGAGAGACATGGTGCTACGGCCATGCAAATGCAGCCAGCGACTCGAGACGGGCAGTAATTGCATTCTTCAGCAGTCTTGTTTATTATCTGTTTGGCTACGCTGCCTGATTTCAGAGCCTGTGCATTTCTGTCAGCTCCAAGGCAGAGTAGGCTGGCTGGCTGTTGCACTGTAGGGTTAAGGTCATCTGGACCAATAGAGAACGAGCGTTTTATATATAGAGAGGCGGTGCTCTTGATCTTGTACTGGTCAGGCCAAAGCTGGAACATCTGGACAGGACTTTAAAGTGGTTTAGAGAAATATCAGCTTTAAAGCAGCATTATGTGAGAATTGGTATTTTTGCTCTTGGGCTCCCCCTACAGTTGTGGAGTATAAGTCACTTTTACACTACTGTCGTCAATACAAGACATTCAAGACACCCATATTCACCATTAGTGTTGGACACAGATGGAATTTGGCCTTTGCTTTAACACCCATCCTTGCAGTGAACACACACACACACACACACACACAAGTGATCAAACACACACACTGATCGTGAGCACAGTACCCAAAGCTGTGGCACCCAGAGAGCAGAGAGGGTGATGGGTCTTTGCACAAGGGCCCAACAGTGGCAGCTTGACGAGCTCAGGCATCGAACCCACAACCTTGTGATCAATAGCACAACAGATTTCGCACGTATGTGGTCGGGAGATGGACCTGCGTTTGGCTACAGATGAGTCAGAAAAAAGCACCAACATGCACACTCTTGCCACTCAGACATACCCTACTGAACCAACACACACTCTCTCACACACACACACTCACATGCAGCTCTCACACATCTCCTATATGCCTGTCACCACATACAACAAGCGAGCTGTGGGCTGTGGATAAGCATGTGCACTGGAGAAATCCAGCAGGATCATCCAGGCTCTACATTCTCCACTAACAGCTCTCAGCGTAATCTGACTCAGCTCCCCTTCCTCCAGATCCTGATTCAGTCCCAGACGCAAGCACTGGCTTCTGACAAACCTCTGGAACCTACCAGACGATCTACACATGAGGACTACAGCCTTACTGGAAACCATTCCAACTTTAAGAGCCGGCAACAGCAAATCAGCAAAATGCACTCTATTGACAAAAGTATTGGGACGCCTGCTCTTATAGTGGTTCCAGAAGTTTTAATAAACAGCAGGAAAGAAAGCTTTCTACTAGATTTTGGATGAGCACTGCTGTGAGCATTTGATTGCATCAGCGACAAGCGCATTAGTGAGCTCTTTAAAGACCCCTACTCACATGCCTCTTTGCTTGTTTTCAGAAGCTGACGCTTTGCCTTTCCCCTCTGTCCTCCCCACCACCACCAGTTTGGTCCCGCCTGGCTTCCCAGTGGGTTGGCTCTGTCCTTGCCTTCCATGTACGGCAAGATTTGCCAGGGTCCAGATGTCGTCTGGTAGAACTGGATGGAGCACCGTCAGTCCAGAGAACACAGTCTATCCTATTGGCAGTGCTTCTCTACAGGCACTGGACAAGCTGTGTGTGTGCATTTGCACATCTGTGCCAGCAATGGGTGCAACTTAAAGTAGCTCAATGCATTCATTAGAAGAGGTGTCTACAAACATTTGGACACCGTGTAAGTTCCAGGACCAGTTCTAATTCATTTTCTGATCATGCCCTGAATCGAGCATCTTCATCTGGCCCTATTTCAATACCTGTTGAGATCGATACTAATAACTACTTCTATAATCAATAGTCAATAATTGATCTGAATTGATCGTTACTGAAGAATAAGCTTCAGTTTAAGACTTGAAGTGGTTTTAAGGAAAGTAAGCTCAAACCCAACAGTTTGTTATCCTATGCATGTCGCTGTGTGGGGGTCACAAACAGCCTCCTTTCTTAGATTAGGCTTTCATTAATTCGGAAGCAGGATTATGGAAATCCAGGAGCGGCCCGGCGGGCTGGATTACGGCGGCGGCTGCCACAGGAAAGCATAGAAGACAATGAAGATTTTTGTTGCGCTACGCTGACAGAACGGGCCTCAAACAATGCAGCTCTCTTTGCGAGCAGGGTCAGAGGAGATTAGAGGCAGGGCTGGTCGAAAACAGAGAGGCCACAGAATTTAGACGGGCTTCAGATTAGAATATCACAAACAGCAATTAGCCTTTTAAAGGATGCTTTACTTTATGGGTGGAGAATATGCACTTTTCTTAAAAATGGCATCTTCACCAAGCAAATCCAAAGCACTAGGTCCAGAGTAGCTGAATCACCTATCCATTGACTTCCATTGTAATAGAAGTCAATGGATAGCATACAAGGCTGCCAATGTGCATGTCCTATGAGCCCATGAGCCTGTTAGCACTACCGTTATCTAGCTGTAGTTGGTGATTAATTGGGATCATCTCAGGTACTGCCAGTTGCCAGTTGCCAGAATGTGCAGGGAAGGGACTAGCCAGCGAGTAGCAGACCAGCCGGCTCAGCTAAACAGCTAAAGCCTAGGCCTCGGGCTGTACCTGTGAGTTCACAATATAGCATGCTAATGTTCTATGTAGGCTTTATATTCGTTGAGGGTGATTCATCAATTAGGGGAATGTTTATGTCCCCAGGTAAAAAAAAAAAAAATCATGATCAGCCATAACATTAGCACCATCTGCCTAATATTGAGAAGGTCCCCATGGTCTGCCACAACAGATCTAACCATTCGAGGCATGGACTCCTCTGAAGGTGTCCAACTGAACGAGAACTGGCTGCAGTTCAGAGATTAGAGATCAGAGCTACTGCTGGACTCTCCCCAGCGAGCACACCTGAGCCAGCCCTCTATGGTCCTCAGCTACCTGGCTCAGGTGTGTAAGATGCAGCAACAGCTGAAGGGTTTCCCAAAACGTGGACTGGTTAATACAACATAAAATCCAGGCATCTTACAAACGTAATTATCCAGCAGTGAATCCCAGTTGTAAAATCTGACACACACACACACTCATTCACACAAACACATGCACAGCAGTATTACCGTCTGTCTGAGCCCGAGGGCTGCGAGAGCCTCTTTCATCATCATCTTCCATCATTACAAACCACAGGATCACCTCCCCCTTTATAGCAATTATAGCTTTAGCGGACGTGTGTGTGTGAGTGTGTGTGAGTGTGCCCGTAGGAAATACACAGCACTCTTCAGGAGTGATGTAACAACACTGAAAGTCAAGTTCAAATCTAGAGCAAATAACGCACCTGAGAGTATTCCAGAGCTGTCTCTGACTGTCCCCGACTGAATCCCTGCACAATGCGGCCTCATATACACCATATGTCCAAATGTTTGTGGACACCCCTTCTAATAAATGCATTCAGCTACTTTAAGACATAGATAGACAGCAATAGAATAGGACTCTGGAGCAGATAAACATCATGAACCTGTTGGCACCATGCTGCCTAATGCCAGGCGTGGGCTAGTAGAGGTGTATAAAGCCCCCAGTGTTGAGCTGTGGAGCAGTGGAAGAGCTGTGCTCTCTGGAATGATGGACTATGCTCCATCCAGTACTTTTGGGATGAGTTGGAGAGTTGCAGAAAAAGTGGGGTGGTGATCATCCAACATCCAGACGTTAGTAATGCTCTTGTCGATGAATGCAATCAAATCGCGTTATAACGCATCTCCAAAATCTAGTAGAAAGCCTTTTTTTCCGGGATGAGAAACATTGAATGAGCAGGTGTCCCAATACTTTTGTCCATAGTGTTTATATCTTTAATTTATTTAGTCACATTATTTGTAGTAACATTCAAATTATATAGGACTAAAACAGTAATAATAAAATAATTATAATAAAAATATTTGTTTTTCATTTAAACCAAAAATAATAATTGAAATTAATACATTTTATCAACTTAGTTTTAAACATGTTACATTTATATATATATATATATATATATATATATATATATATATATATATATATAGATAGATAGATAGATAGATAGATAGAAAGATATGTTTTATTATTATTATTATTTTAATCAAAACAACATTAGTTACATTAAATCCTGATCCTACACAGAATTACTGTATAATGTAAGTTAAGATGACACTTCATTTTCTCGACACCTGCAGGAGCTTATTAATACTGTAATAGTCTCCTAATAATGTAATAACACCTTAACGTATGCACTTAACTTAATATGTAATAAATTTTTATAATGCAATACTATATATATATATATATATATATATATATATCAGCCTTATTGTAATATAATAAAACCCAATAATGTAACATGGTGCAAAAATGTAATAAGGTACCACGTTATTGCTAAAATGGTACATGATAAAGACCCTGTATTACATTATTATGCAAATTTCTACATTATTAGGTTTTTATTACATTTGTGACCAAATTGAATCCATCATTTTACTACATGCCTGGGATCATTTCATTATTAAGAAATGATTAAAACATTAGCTGATACAACACCGTTATTGTGAGCTTAAGTTGCTGATATGTTCTCCTTAAAAACAATAAGCTTTAAAAGGAGATGTTTTTAACTGAAGCTTGTCATTTAAGATAAGCATCTAAATGTAGGCAATCATGCTCAAACCCACAGGAAGAAACACACAGCTTATAATTTCACAGTGTGAGTTCTGCCTGTTATCAGATCCAGAGTTTTTTTTAATGCTGGTATCTGACACTGATCCCCACTGATTCTGATAAACCATCTTTTATGATAATAAATGTATGTTGTTTACCTTTGCAAAGCTAGGATATCATGCAATTCTCTACGTAAGTCCAATGCTGCTAAAACCTTGCATCTCCAGTTTGCCAGTTTTTGCTAATTGATATTTGAGTTAATTGAGTTGTTTCTTACATTGTGTCCACATTTTATAATAAATGAACCAATAGAAATGCTCCAAAATGACTTAATATAAATAAAATCTTTTAAATTGATTTCCATTGAATATAAGTAGCCAATGGCATTGTTTTTACTATATAACTATAATACCTATATAACTACCTGAGCAGAGTAGTTTTGTGCGTAAAACTCTAATGTATAACATTAGAAGAAACATGGAGTCAGTGGTCATTGGTTAGAATGTGCTGCTGGTCAATACAGTTATTGATCAAAAGAATACAGTTAGAAGCAGGCCTGTCAATTAGAGCTGGGCAATATGACTATTTTTTATCGGCTCGTGATAAATTCTGTTATGGTGATAAACAATATACTTTTCTAAGCATATCGAGGATATGGTGCTTAATAAATATTGATCAGCTGCAGGATTCATTACAGACAGTGTAAATAGACTGGGTTAATTAGATGAAGGGTAGCAGATGTTGAGTATAAATCAGTGTATTCAGTACAGGAGAGTATCTGAAGTATGTGATTACATTTATTGTGATAAATATTGTGTATCGATATTGAGAAATGTCTTTAAATATCATGATATAGTATTTTTTAACATATCGCCCAGCCCTACTGTAAGTACATTTTGTTTGGACAATATTTTAAATTGCACTAAACCATATTATTGTCATTTTAAGACCATTTTATGCCACTGATATCATGGTAAAATAAGGCAATTACATCCTTTCATAAAAGCAATACATGTTTTCATCAATAAGACTAGTCAGACATTGAATATTAAAATATTAGACAATGAAAATATGCTCAATCTAAATAAATGAAACCTAAACGAAATGAAACCACAGTTTTTAAACAAAGTCCACATACATGTTCACGTTAATAGGCTCAATGGGCCACATTGAGGTCAGCAAAAATGATTAAGTCATGCCCATATATTGTACGATAACATAATTATCATGAAAGGCCTAGCTGAAGAACACATGTTTGGGTGCTGATCTTCTCTGTGAACTCCAGACACTGTATGGATCTGTTCGGGTCCTCCAGCAGCTCGCCTGATCTACTTAAAAGTAGGCCTGACTAGATAACCAAGACACCTTTATCTGTAAATAAAACAACCTTCCACATGGCTAAGCTAACACAGACATACAAAGCTAATAAAGAAGCTAGAAACAAACAGATTTGTCAAATTTGCAGATGAATCATTCCCATCTCTGTGATCTCCAATCGCCAAATGAGTTTTCTGCAATGAGTAAACAGGTCATTACATGGAACTAATCATTAACACTCTGAGCTTTCTTGCTTTCTCTGCCCTAAAACGGGACATTAATTCACTGCCAGTCTCGTAATTAGATTAGAGCACAAACAGCATTTCGACTAATACAAATAACGCATGCCTCTGCCTCCGAAGATCCACACTGCTGTGGTTTCACCTTTGTGGGCAATTTATTTCTAAATGCCAATGGTTAAAAAGACAAAAAAACAGCTGAAGGGGACACAAGGAACAGCTTCTGTGAGCTGATCATCACACACAGACATGAGGAGTACTGCCAGTGAGGCAGCTTGATTTGGCCTATATAGGCCTACTGTACAGCTGGAGCCCCTGTGAAGGTCTCGAGGACCTACCAGAACACCCGCCCCAGTTTACTCTGAGCTAACTACCCCAGAGCTTGATACATGGTCGTTTCTCAGGCTGTTCCTGCTATTTAAAAAAGTCTGTAGGTCCCTGTACTTCCATGAAGTGGCCTTTCAGCTGCAGTCTCCAGCTTCGTTCAGCATTGGTCAGTTCTCGGATTACAGAGGAAGCTCTACACAGCTGTATTTCCATGACTCTTTGAGACGCACGAAAGTGTCGCTGTTCATGCAATTATGTCATTCTCCGTCCTGCTGTGTTCGAAAGCATGCTCTGGTCTACAGCCGAAGCACAAGTCTGGTCTTGTTTTGGCTGTAATTGCTATAGTGGTGTTTCCAAATGCAGGTCATAGGGCTTTTCTTTCTGGTTCCCCCGTACTCCAGAATACTGGGACTGGTGACGGTTAAATAAGGTATTTATAAGATATTTATTGATTTCATTTAATCCATAAAGATATGGATTATCAAATATGTGAGGAATGTCTGAATAATTAATAAGCTGGTTAAGACACACTGTTTTGGGTTTGCTCAGTGAAAACTTTAGAGGTTTAAGGGTGTGTTTATGCCTGTCAGCTTGTCGACGACCCCTGGTACAATTGCTCCACATTGCCTTTCGAACTTCGAGACCACCAGAGCAGGTGAGGTGGGTCTCTGCCTGCTTCTAAACAGATTATGGTGCGGCTCATTTGAAGTATGAGCACAATACGACCCAAAAGCATCTAAACGAACCAGACGCAGGGAGTTGAGCACGGGTTCACTAGTCTCAACTACTAATCACTACTATTCTAGTAGCAACCCTGCCAGCTCGATTTAATTAATTAATATATATTAATGTTATATATCATTTAATGCCACTGATATAATGATAAAATAACAGTATAATCATGCACTTATATTTATTACACCCGTTTAAGGAGGTGTTTGGATGTTAGACCATCACTGCACCCAATAAGCCAAAAACAGGCCTATGGATCATGGTTCCCTCTCAAAGAGCCCGTGAGCATTACACACATTTTATTACTGGGCCTCCGCCAAAACCGCACCAGGAAACAAACACGAGCTGCGCGATCTTTACCACGTCTCCCTCCATCAACGTGATTTCACACATCAGCAGCTCACTGTAATTCAATTGAAGGCCAGTTAAAGGGAATCCATTTAAAGCCTGGAAATTAAACGTAATCAGGCTAGTTGCCTTGACAGGGCATCTCACTGTAATGCAATTCCCAGTACAATGAAAAGGGCAGAGCATAAACTATTCCATTACTGGAACAGACACCACAGGCACTCGCGCAGAGAACCGTTATCTGCCGATAGGCCAGTCGGGGGGCGCACGGTCAGAGAACTTATCGGCTGCCGCTTGGCCTTTAGGCCGGGGACTGTAATCTGAGAGAAAAAGGGAGATAGACAGAGAGTGGATGGGAGCTAAATGGTTGTGTGCTATGATGAGCTGATAGTGTGCTGGGGTCTGTACGGTACCACCCGATCTGCAGCAGGCTCTTTTTCGGCTCCACATGAGGAATTTGTGATGTAAACAAGCCCTGAAAGGAGCAGGACTGTGTGGTTCTTATGTGTGTGGGTGTGGGTGCGTAGGTCTGTGTGAGTATGTGTGTAAGGTGGAGACGTGGGGGCGGGCTTCCTTCCCCCCAGGCAGCCTGATCTATTGGCCTGTGCACAGATGACAGAAAATCATTTGGAAAGCGAGGAGCTTTGAAAGGTCACAAGTTGAGTCTCTTTTTTTCCTCAGATCTTTTGAAGCTGCTGCTTTTGAATGGAGATAAAGGAGATACCTCCAGAATCCTCCAGTCATCCAAGGAGGAGAAGCTACTGAGAGGGATCATAGTGAAGCTATGGTTTTAGCAATAGGAGAAGTGTAATGGTTTTGCATCATGATGTGATAGATGTTTAATGTAGAAGTAAGCATCCCCCTGAGGGATGGGGAAGAGGGGTGTACATCCAACCCACCCAGAGGGAGCAAGGCCGATGTTGGCCTTGGCCTCCAGGTCAGGAATGACTGTTAGCCTTGCAGGGGATCGAACTCAGACAGCTGCAAAACTCCCATGTAGCTTAATTTTAAGCTATGCAAACAATTATTTACAATTATATATAACAATTATATATATACTCTGTATATATATATATATATATATATATATATATATATATATATATATATATATATTCCAATACAGAGTACCAATACTGAAAGACTGATCAACTCTGACTGAAATATTGGATAGCTGGCTGTAAATCCTAATATTTATAGAGTTCCACTTTTCAAAGGTTGTCATTTTTTATATCTTATTCCAAATAAGATCCAATAAGCTTAAAAGAACAGCGGTTACTGGTTGAAGAACTGCACATTTAAATAGTTTCAGCAATGGAAAAATAAAAATTGCCACAATGCTGAAACACGTGTAAGAAGAAAAGCATATTCTTGCTAAACTCAACCAAACAACTTTAAACGGGTGTTTAAAATTCACATTTCAGAGCAGTGAAAAAACGCACAGCAATTTCACATTCAGCTACTTGCCTCTGTGTAAAAAACTACTAAACTTCAGTGTTTCCTTTAAACAAGCAGCTGAAACTCAAACATCTGTTTAATGGTATTAACTATGTATGACTGGTTATTGCTTTCAACTATAACTAAGTCTCTGAACAAAAATGGTCTGTATAAAAAAAAAAAAATATATATATATATATATATATATATAAAATGTTGTACTGATACCGGCACTTACACACACACACACACACACACACACATTCAGTATATACTCATACACCTAAATCATCAAATTGTTCACTGAACCAAACTGGATTTCACTGCAACACAGTACTGATACACAACTTGCATAATGTTTGCACTATGATTATTGCACAGCTGTACAGATGTTAATTTTTCTTGCAAATGTTTATATAATTATATCTGTACATAAAAGCTGTTTATTACTTTAGTACTTTTTTAACGTATTATTCTTTATTCTATTTGTTGTGTATTTTTGTGTATTAGTGTACTCTCTCTGAGTAATACCTGT
Organism: Salminus brasiliensis; assembly: GCF_030463535.1. Taxonomy (NCBI): domain Eukaryota; kingdom Metazoa; phylum Chordata; class Actinopteri; order Characiformes; family Bryconidae; genus Salminus; species Salminus brasiliensis. Next base: position 5,354,831 of record NC_132899.1, on the reverse strand, counting down.
TAACAGTTCTGATTCTGAAACAATGTAAAGAACAGCTGCCAGATTCACATTATGTCAAGAGGATTTCCTAAACCTCACTTATCATCCGCACTACAACCCTGAGCTGCACACTTCCACTGCTCTGTAAGACATTCAGCTGTAAAATGGTCGTCCATTTCCTAAGCTAACAATATATATTGATTACTGCATATCAGCCTACCACACCACACCGCATGTAATTCCTCCAAAGATCTGAATTAAACAACACTGCAGCGTTTTTCCCCCCAAGCGGGCAGCTTGCTCATGACAGAGGAATTAACATGACCTTCAGCAGTATTGGAAGTGTAATGAAAAATGACGCAGAGGAGGCTTATATGTCAAGTCAGAATGATTTCATCTGCTCTGTGTTCAATTAATCATACGCAACGGAGCGCTTAGAGCAACAGCAGCAAAACTGCTCTACACGTGTTGACAGAATTACAGAAGCCCTTCTTCTTGTTGTTGGCTTTTTTTGCTGAGGACTCCAAAAACGAGCCACTTACTTACACATGCTGTTCAGCTTCTCCTAATGGCAGATCAATGAGGTGGTGGTGGTGGGGGGGTGGTGGTCAAGTACTTTGCATGCACCCATCACACAGTCACCCTGTCTAATGATGCGCAGTGGCTGAGACTCAGATAAGGTCATCTTATTCCTTCCCTGATTGCAGGGCAGGAGAGAGACAGGGCAGATGCGTCGCAGGCTGTTATTTAGGCTCCCAGAGCAGATCTCTGAACCCGTAACCGCTCAGCTCTGCACACAAAACACATCATTAAGCCAGAGCTACAGCACTAACAGATAGCATATGGGGTGGAAAGCGCAAAGTAGTGCATTCAGATCTGCTAAATGCCTTTCATGCCTCTGTGTGTTAATTGAAATCCTCTCCTTAAGAGCACTGGCGTGTACTGTTTTACATGGCTTCAGGCTCAGCTGGCTCCTCATATTCTAGTCTTCCAAATGTTTGCGGACACCCCTTCTAATGAATGCACCCATTGCTGACACAGATTTGCTAATGCTTACAGACATACACACACACATAGCTTGTCTAGTCTCTGTAGAGAAGCCTTGCCAAAAGAATAGGTGTATCTGGAGCAGATAAACATGACCCTTTTGGCACCATGCTGTCTAATGCTAGGCGTGGGCTAGAGGGGTATAAAGATAACTGTATAACTGTGTTCTCTGGAATGATGAATGGTGCTCCAGCCAATACTTTTGGAATGAGGTGGGGTGGTGATCATCCAACAAATTGTTCAGGCAATGCTCAAAAATCTAGCTGAAAGCCTTTGAAAGAACAATGAATCAGTAGGTGTCCAAATACTTTTGTCCATATCATGTATTTAAATCTGTCTGCCCAGCCTCAAGTCATGGATTAACCACGAATCAATGGATGCTCAGGGATAGGCCTTGTCCAGTCTGAAACACAACTATCTGGCCCAGTTTATCTGCCTGAGTCATGGATCACCGCTTGTGACTGTGTAAAGCATAAGCAGATGTTGTTTGGTCTCCAGATGTTGCTTGGGGTTACTGTCCTGGGGTCACTGGACATTGCCCTCCAAAATTCGTTGGTAGTCTTCAGATTTCATAATGCTGTGCACACAGTCAAGGCATCCAGTGCCAGAAGCAGCAAACTAACCCAAGAACATCACTGAACCTCCACCATGTTTGACTGTCCTTTTGCTTTCTTCTTTTTCTGGTTAACTTATACTGTATGGACAAAAGTATTGGGACACCTGCTTATTCATTATTTCTTCTGAAATCAAGGCCATCAAAAATAGATTATCCTGCTTTTGTTGGAGTAATTGTCTCTAGTGTCCGGGGAAGAAGACTTTCTACTAGATTTTGGAGGAGCATTGCTGTGAGAATTTGATTGCAGTCAGTGACAAGCATCATCATTTCAGAAAATTAAAAAAAGCTCTAGTGCATTACAGTTTAATGCTGGGGGAATTTATACCCCTTTTTAGACCACGCCAGGAATTAGTCATGGTGCCAATAGATTCATGTTTATCTGCTCCAGAGAGTACTATTATATTGGCAATATTTCTCAATAGCATCTAGACAAGGTGTATATCTGTGTCAGCAATGGGTGCAACTTGAAGTAGATGAATCAATGTATTAAAAGGGGTGTCCACAAACATTTGGACATAGTGTCGCATTCATTCAGATTGCAATGGATAGTGTGAGCTGTTGTGTCTGTGGGTCAGCTTAAACTTGTCTAGAAGTTGTATGAGGTTCTTTAGCCACCATTCGAACAATCCTTCAGTGCAATCTTCCATCAATTTTCCAGTTCTGGAGGAAAGGCCCTGCCCTCTGGCCTGCCCAGGTCACCTGTCTGAGTTACAGATCACCCCTCTGTTTGCTCGTGTAAAGCATGAGCAGATGTTGTTTGGTCTCCAGGTTTCAGAACAAAGCTAGAGGGATGTTTTTGCATGGGACTGGGGCTCCAAAACAAACCTCTGAGTCATCGGCCTCAATGAATCATTTGGTTTGAATCACTTCTCAGTGTGCCAGACTTTCACAGAGGCGACAATGAGACTGACTGTTTGAGGGGCTTCTACTCATGGATGCGGTGGGTAATATTACTCAGTGTAAGATCCACTCTAGATCTAGTCATCTAGTCATTTACAACCATGTGAGGACAGTACAACCACAAGAACACTATGTCTGGTGAAATTATTCTACCCTATGATAAACCTGTTATATGTGGTTCTATGTGGAATCTTTTGAAAATGTACTCTATGCTAGGGATGCACGATCCGGCTTTTTCAGTTCCGATATCGATACTAAACTTTGCATATTGGTCCGATACCAGTCTGATAACTTTGCTGTATTAAAAAAACGTATACCTCACGATGTGGGAGAGACTTAAGGCATCAGGGTTTACTTAAACATTACTTTATATAATATAACAAATTAACATATCGATATAAATGTACTAAATTACCATTAGTCATTTATTTATTTGCACATTTAGTCTTAATTTAGTCTCACACCAACAAATTAAAGTGAAAAGATCGGTTCCATGGATCAGCCTAATTATCCGATACCCGATCCAGCTAATTTTGTTAATATCGGGGTCAATATCCAATCCTAATATCAGATCGTTGCATTCCTACTCTAAACCAAACAGGGTGACAAATCAAAGAACCCTTATGGGTAAGAGGGTTTATGTCACCATCGCATTTGTAAAAAAAACCAAATAAAACAATAACACAATAGAAAAAACATGTATTGTTCCTTAAAGAATCATTGGTTCTACTAGAACCTTTACATCAAATAAAGGTTTCTAGATGGTTCTTCACAAAAAGAAAGGTTATTGAAGGGTTATTTCTATATATATAAGGCTTTCTATAGGTTTTCTATAGAAGCATAACGACCAAAATGAAAATTAATTATATATGGTTCTATGTGGAACCTTTTAAAAATGTACTCAGAATAAAAACAGGATAACAAATCAAAAAGAAAAAACTTGCTAAAGAAACCTTACAGTAAAAATTACTTTGAGTGATGCCATAAAAGAACCACCACTTAAAACAGAGAGCCTGTGAAGATCGTTTAAATTAGTAAAGAACCTTTACATCAAGTGAAGGTTTTTAGATGGTTCTTCACACTTGCACATACTACTTACTGAGTAGCAGAGAACAGTAAACCCAGGGTTATTTAAGGCAAGGTTTCTATAGAAGCATGACAACTAAAAAAACACCTGGTTAAACGGTTCAACCCTATGATTAAAAAATGATCATATGTGGTTCTATAAAGAACCTTTTGAGAATTAACTCTACACCAAAAAGGGTTCCGGTATAGTAACAAATCAGAGAACCTTTTCAGGCTAAGCGTACTCCACTGCATTTGCCAAAGAAACCTTGAAGTAAAAAATAAAGGTTCTGCAAATGCAGTGGCCTTGAAGAACCACCTTTGGTTCCATAAGGAGCCGTTTTTTTGTAAAAGAAATGTATGTTTGAGTGTAAAGAACCTTTAAATTGGTAAAGGATCTTTACATTAAGAAGAAGATGGTTCTTCACATTTGTAAATCTCATTAATAGAGAACAGCAGAGCCTTAAAAAGAAGGTTCCTCAAGGGTTATTTAGTAAAGGCAAGGCTTTTCTATAGAAGCATGACAACACCTGGTTAAACGGTTCTACCCTATGATTAAAAATTATCATATATGGTTCTATAAAGAACCTTTGAGAATTTACTCTTCACCAAAAAGGGTTCTGGTATTGTGACAAGTCAGAGAACCTTTTCTGGCTAAGCGTACTCTATTTGCTAAAGAGGTAAGAATAGCTGATGCCCCAGAAGAACTCTTTTGGTTCCATAAGGTAAAAGAAAAATGTATGTTTGAGTGTAAAGAACCTTTAAATTGGTAACGGATCTTTACATCAGGAAGAAGAAGGTTCTTCACACTTGCACATTTCATATACAGACCACCAAAAGTGGGTTTTCCACAGCAGTGCTCACAGAACCCTTTGTAGCACCTTTCTTAGGAGTGTACAGCAAAAATGTCCTTCCCCAGCTTCTGCACGTTGCTTCCTTCCTCCACCACTACTGCATGTGCTGTGACAAGTCTAATTGGGCGTATGCAAATGAAAGACACTTTAAAAAAAATATTCTCTTTACCATGTGGGAATGAGTTCCGGCAGCGGCGCCAGTGGATGCCTGCGTTTCATCTGCACCGGCGACACTGTGGTGCGACATATATACGAGCGCTGAAATTACAGACAGCCCCCCACACACCCACCCACCTCACCAAACCTCCTGCCCCTTCCCCTTAAACTACGAAGACAATGCACAATTACAACTTCGCTCGGGTGAGCTCATTTGTACTCAGCTGACGGCGCCCTGAATGCGATACCCCATACTGTTTTACACGACAGCCAGCGGTTCCGACAAGAGGGAACAAACCCTACACAATGCTCATCCCGCCACGCTTCTCTCTTCAGGAAATGACAAGCACTGTGAAGCATGTCTTCCTGTAGCAGATGGGAAAATGGCTTTGAAAAGCTGCTGGACTTTTTTTAAGGCCCAGCTTTCAGTCTTGAAGGCCGAGCGCCTGCTTGCCTGCTAGCGTGAAGCCGATTACACAACAGCTAAAAAGGGCAGGAATGAGCAAGCGGTGGGCTCTGGCCCTGATGTAAGCAGTGGAAAGGCTTTTATTTCCCGTGGTCGGGATGAGGGAAGCTCCCTCTGGCTAACTAAGCGGCTAACGGACCCCCCGTGAAGGCTCAGCTGCTGAGTGTGATAGCACGGGAGGGAACTGTGCAAACACAGCCAGCAGCAGCTTTCCCTCCTCCTCACTTCGGCCTGGAAACAGAGCGGCTGTGGTGTCTGCTGCGTCTGCCCTGGGTCCTTCTCATCTTGTGATCATAACAAACAGACAGCTGAGTCACAAAGAGCCAAATCCCCTGCCACCCCCTTCCCACCAGCACCACCACACTGTCTGACTGAACACACAGTCTGATCTAATAACTCACCGTCATTGGATCTCTCCTTCTCATTGTAGTGCTAGGGCTGTCAAAGTGCCTCAGAAATCTATGCAGCTCATTATTATTCAAGAAGGTGATAGATGAAATATAATGTGTCCAAATATTTATGGACACCCCTTGCGTTTCATGTAAAAGTATGCATTCAGGCACTTTAAGATGCACCTATGGATGATACAGATGTGCAAATGCACACACACACATATACAGCTTGTCCATGCAGAGAAGAACTGCCAATAGAATAGGACTCTCTGGAGCAGATAAACATGAACCTGTTGGCACCGTGCTGCCTAATGGCAACCTTGGGGTAGAGGCCTAGAAAGCCCCCCAGCACAGAGCTGTGGATCAGTGGAAAAACTGTGTTCTCCAGATTGATGGTTCTAATTTTAGGATGAGTTAAGGAGTTGGGGATCATCTATGGGTAGAGACTATCCAACATCCTTACCTCACTGACGCTCGTGTCGATGAATGCTCCAATATGTAGTAGAAAACCTTCTTCCCTGGACAGTAGAGACAGTTACTCCAACAAAAGCAGGATAAACTTCTTTTTTAGTACGTTTGATTTCAGATGAAACAGAATGAATGAGCAGGTGTCCCAATACTTTTGTCCATGAAGTGTATCAAGTATCCATAAAAATACAGTGTTTCAAACCAGTATATCTCCTGCAATCCACAGACTATCTAAACGATCTAAAAAGGCATGTAGGCCAGTCCTGCGAAAATCTCACTTTCCAAATTGTAAACTTTATAGAAGTTAAACATTTTCACCATTTGCATGTCTAGGTTCTTGATTTTATACACTGTTTTATACACTAATTCAATTATTAAGATGGATGTCCCAATACTTCTGTCCATACAGTATATCTTTAAATACTTAAATGCACTTATTCTACTCATTTTTGGCCAGTTTACCATGTCTACTTGTACTTAGGCTGGCGGCTTTACATGCAACTTGAATGGGACACATTATCTGCATTTTAATTGGTTGTTTCCTGAAACCTTTCCCAAAATTCCCTACAGACAGTGTAAATTACCACTAGGGGTCAGTTCACTTTTTCTCAGCTTCAGAGGAGCTTGGCTAACATGTGCAATGTATACGTACAGTGTGTAAAGGTTTCAGGGTGTATCCTGTTACACTGGAAGTGAGATTTTAGAATTCCACTTCCTTCCTGCCTGCGCTTGGGCTGTAATCGAGGTCTCTTACATGTTCTCCATGTGTCCTTTGTGCCCTGAAGACATCAAGGAGAGGAGATGTGGCTTGCAGATGGAGTTGAGGCCTTCTGCTTGCATTAAGAACACACTATCACAAAGAGAAGATGTAGATCTCTGGCCTGGGTGTGCACTATACGGCCTCTGATGACAATCGATGGCGAACTCTTAGATTTTGATCTTATTGCTAGTGGCACTTTGGGGATGGCTGTTTTCTCAGTAAGTCTTCAACTAAAGACTGCTGTTACTGTTACAGTAAAGTTGTAGTATCTTGTTTATACACCGGCCAGTGAAAAACATTGATTATTTTCTTATACAGTGGCTTCATCTGTCAATAGATGGCTATATTAGACAACAAGTAAAGCTGATGGTTGAAAGTAGAGCTGGGCAATTTGACAATATTTTATCATATTGTGATAAATTTTGGTATCGTGATACACAATATGCTTTTCAGGGCATATTGAGGATATTGTTAGTGCTTAATAAACACGGATCAACTTCAAGTTTCATTACAAACAGTGAAATTAGACTGTTTAATTAGGTATTATTATTATTATTATTATTATGAAGTGCAGCAGATGTTGAATAAAAATCACTGTATTTAGTATGTAATTACTCTGTAGTTACATGTATCATTATAAGATATAGATATATAGATATCGTGATATAGTATTTTTACCATATCGTCCAGCCCTAGTTTGAAGCAGGGAAAATGGGCAACCATAAGAATCAGAGCCACTTTGACAAGAACCAAATTGTGATGGCTAGACGACTGGGTCAGAACATCTCCAAAGCATCAGGCAGGTCTTGTCAGGTGTTCCCAGTATGCAGTGGTCAGTACCTACCAAAGCTCTTCCAAGAAAGAAAGAAAGACAACCGGTAAACAAGCGAAAAGCACGTCATTTGCACCTAAGGCTCATTGAGGCCATCTATGGAGGTCCTTCCCTACAACATACATTAGCTAGAAACCAGTTGCCAAGTAAGCAAGCTCATAAGATGGTCAACCAACTCAACCAACTTGAGCTGGCTAAGCTGTTTCTTTTCAGTAAGGACATTATAGAAAGAGACATAGACAAGGCTGGTTAGCTACTCAGGACTAATCTCAAAGAACCATCTGACTGCTCTGTTATACATCCATGTATTTTGAGAGACAGCACAAGCTTTTTGCAGATCACAGCACGCCCAGAAGACTCAGAGGAAAAAAAGAAGCACTTTCAGTATCATTATCATAGCAAGGGAGGGATCATGTTTACTGTACAAATGTTTATTTTCAGATCTTATGCCCGGATAGCCGCCAGCCCCAGGATGGCTTCTGGTTACCAGAGCAAAGAAACATCATATGTCACTGGCCACAATTTCCCTTACAGGTCAGATGATATAACAGCTAATGCAAGGTAGCGATCAGTGGCTATCAGTAGACAAAGACAAAACGAATAGTTGTGTTTGACTGGGCCTGTTAAAATCAAGTTTTAGGTGAGGAATAATTGTTGGAAATAAAAGGAATTAATTAGCAAATTGTCTTTTTTGTCATTTTATTAATTACCATTAAACTACAAACCTTTCAAAGCCATCTTGCTTCCTATCCATCTTCACTAGCAAGCTAATTCCAGGTTGTACTACTGTTGTGTTGTACCACCTGTCTAATATTAAGTAGGTCCCCCCTGTGTCGCCACAACAGATCTGACCATTTGAGACATGGACTCTAACAAGACAAGACCTCTGAAGGTGTCCTGTGGTATCTGCAGCAGGATCTCCTACAGGAGTCCTGTAAGTTATGAGGTGGGGCCACCATGGATCACATGGGTGGGAGCCTTAAGTGCCCATGACCCTGTCACTGGTTCACCATTTATCTTTTCTTGGACCACTTTTGGTAGGTACTGACCACTGCATACCAGAAAACAACTTATAAGACCTGCCCGATGTTGTGAAGATGTTCTGAACCGCAAGTCTAGCCGTCAAAGTGGCTCAGATTCTTATGCTCGCCCATTTTTCCTGCTTTCAACATCCATCACCTTCAGCAAAACAGACACACATTTTTATATATATATATATATATATATATATATATATATATATATATATATTTCCCAACCCTACGTCCACCCAACTAATTAAAACTGAGCCAGTTCACACTGCAGTCAGCTTAAATAATCACAATCTGCTCCAATAATTATTGCCTGAAAATGCCGTAATAGCTGAGACAGGTCTATTGTGTACCTTCAGCGTGAAGGCCTGTGTACCTTCACGATGAAGGAAATATGCGTGTGGTTTGTGTTTATTTACTGTATGCACATTCCTTGACCATATCTGGCCTTCCCAGAGCTCTAAGGATTTGATGTTATCACTGGATACACCGTAAAATATTTACTCAAAGATTCCAAGCCAAGCAAGGTATTTCTCCCGCACTGCAGAATTTAGACCTACCCCTAATCAAACACACCTGTATCTGATCCCCACAGCTTCCTCTGCATTTTAATGAGCCGAAGAGGGTGGGATTGCATAAGACTGGCTTTAGGAAGCTGTATGGGAAGCGTCTACACAGTGACACTTTAAAGGAAGGCTTTCTACCAGGTTTGGAGAATTGCTGTGAGGATTTTATTGCATGTAGCGAAAGCAAGAGTGTTAGTGAGGTCAGGATGTTGGATGATCATCACCTCACCTCATCCCTAACTCATCCCAAAAGTATTGGATGGAGCTCCACCATCATTCCCGAGAACACAGTTCTTCCACTGCTCAATACTGGGGGGCTTTATAGCCCTGTAGTCCACACCTGTAGGTTCATGTTTATCAGAGAGTTCTCTACAGGGTACAGGGCCCTTAGCAATGGGTGCAACTTAAAATAGCTTAAGGCATGCACTAGTAGGTGGTGTCCACAAATAGTTGGACATCTAAATAATGTGTGTGTGTGTGTGTATATATATATATATATATATATATATATATATATATATATATATATATATATATATACTGTATATACACATATACCTCCACAATTATTGGTACCCCTGGTTAAGATGTGTTAAAAGCCTTAAAATAAATTACATTTTTATTGCAGAAGCATACTCTCACACTGAAAATTGTAGACAAATGTAACCTTTAACTCATTTTCTATTAATTTAATAATATAAAAATAAATACATAAACAAATCCCTGACTAAAAAAATACTTATTTAAAAAAAACTATTTATTTATTTATTTATATATATACAGCCTTAAAAAAGTTGTATCTCCATTTCTGACATTTGTGACATAATATAAATCTAGTCATTTTTTACTGTACGTCAACATTTGTGACCATTAGAAATGCTCCAAAATGAATATTTTAACATTGACTTCCTGAAACTGAAACTCCCTCAGAAACCAGGAGAAACCAAGACTCACAAGGGACACATCCTCCTCTGGTCACAACTATAATATAAAGATAAAAGGTCACCGTACCTCCATCACCACTGTTCTTCTGCTCAGGTGTGCTGATAGTAAATCAGCGTGTTCCATCAAACTGTAAATCAAGGTGATAAGGATGGCCCATTATGAGCCTCTCCTTACCTAAGCAACCACAGATCTCCTGCCATTAGCCAACAGCTTTCCCCTTCTAAAAACTATTATCTCCTATTGAGTCAATATCTTCTCCATTTCTAAATGCCACATCTTGATGTTGCAAATGAACGAGCGCAAACAGTTCTTCATCTAACGGCATGTCGAACTGTGCATGCTCTGATCACTTGACAAGGCCTCAAGGCGAACCTGGCCGGCAGACTGAAAGAACAAGATGTTCTTCACCACATGAAGCCGTCATCATTAACACCTGTCTCCTCCAGGGACGGCGCAGAGACTTAATGCAATCCTACAAGGGCCAAACACATACTGAGGCTAATTTGTCTTAACCCATGCTGGACATCAGCTATTATCAGAATCTTAATTTGTACATACATACTATATGGACAAAAGTATTGGGACATCTACTCATTCATTGTTCAAATCAACAGTTATGAAAAATCGGCTATCTAAGGCTTTCTACTAGATTTTGGAACATTGCTGTGAGGATTTGACTGCATTCAGTGATAAGAGCTTTCTTTAGTGAGGTCAGAATGTTGGATGATCATCTCCCCACCTTATCCTTGACTCATCCCAAAAGTATCGGATGGAGCACCAACCATCATTCCAGAGAACACAGTTCTTCCACTGCTCCACAGCTCAATGCTGGGGGGCTTTATACCCCTCTAGCACACGCCTGGCATTAGGCAGCATGGTGCCAATAGATTCATGTTTATATCTGTTCCAGAGAGTCCTAATCTATTTAATATTCTCTATATTCTCTACAGTGACTAGACAAGCTGTGTGTTATTTGCACATCTGTTTAAGCGATGGGTACAACTTAAAGCAGCTGCATTCATGCATTCGTTAGATGTCCACAAACATTTGGACATGCAGCAGTAGCAGCAACAAAGCATCTGTGTATGCACTGTGCGTACAGCTTTTACCCTATTATCAAACCACACTCCAGTGGTGTGCCAGATAACACGATAGCCCTTAATAATATAAGCTTTCGACTGTTAACCACTAACAGCTAACAGCCTGCTGTGGTATTGTGCCCAAATGAGTCAGTGTTGATCTAAGCTGGTGCATTGCTGCTGTATGAGGTGCCAGACTTTGTGCACTGCATATACAAGTCAAAAAGTCTCTCAGGAACTGTCAGTTCACAGGAACGTTTGTAGGGCTAGCAGAAGACATGATTTAGCCTCTGGTGGAATCGTCGCTCTGCCGTACATTTAGGAACAGAGAGCGGTGAGTGCAGCAGTGAGCGTTGCTGTTGGTAAAGAGCCTCTCCTGTCGCTGTCCTGTGTCATTCCTGGCTGGAGCTATAAGTGATGAGAGTAACGAGATCAGAGTTCAGAGAGAAGTCACAGAGGCTCAATTCACCCTCTGTATCGGCTCATTCGCCTTCAGGGCAAGCACGCTGCTCTTGAAGTACCTGGATGCAAAGTACGTCCATTCCTCTGTACAACTCCACCAACCCCTTCTCTTTTACAGACGGCCTTATGTGACAAGTTGGGCACCTTTGGGCAAATTACACATTTTTTATAGGGAACTAGCGAACACTGTCTCTGTAGCTAATCAAACAGAACATAAACAATATGTTTAGTGACTCTGTCGTTGGGCAAATCAGGCCTGAGGCGTGTCACCAGTTGTAATTAGGACCTGTCAGGCTGAATCAAATTTTCAGGCTTGATCCATTTTCGGACTCTTCAGAGCTTGTACCAACACTCGTCAAACACGTGCTCCTCCATTCAACTGCCTGAAGATCTGAAAATGAATGGAGTCAAGGCCCACAAGGCAGGGGAAGGCTGCAGGAAGATAGTCTGGCAATTCTGCAACGGCAAGTTGCAAACTGTGGAAGCAAAGATGAGATCTGGAAGACTGAAAACTCTCTTGGAGAGAACTGCTAATATGCTGGTCAGAAGACATGGCAGTTTAGGGGAATTCTGGAGATCTGGAAGACTGAGGGTGTTTTCATACTTGTCTGCACCCAGGCCCCTCATTCTGGGCTTGTTTTGGGGAGGGGCTCATTATCGCCAGTTTGCTTTCACACCGAAGAATTTCGTACGAACCGTGGATCGATTGCGCAATTCTGAATGTCATTTTGCTGAGCACATTTTTACAAAATAGTAGGGCCTAGGCTCATCCATTTATTGATTTTTATGATCATCCTTGGATGCAAACCCTCAAAGGACAAGAACAGCGCTCTCTGGAGTCATGGCTTTTCACCATATAGGAACACCTGCAAAGCTGTTGCACGCCATATGTTAAAGCAGTCACGTAAAAAAATGAGCGAATCACGCAACGCCAGGGCCGAATAGCTTCCACGGGCACTTTAACAAGAGTCTGCTTGAAGTAAATCCCAGAGCACGGATTTCAGGAGGACCAGAGATTGTGTTGGGGACCAGCACAACAGCACAACTTTCACACTTGACCAAATGTACCGAACTAGTAGAGCTATCAGATCTGGGTCTGTAAAAAAGCTCTGGTGTGAAAACACCCTAAGAAAACTCTTGAAATGCTAACATGCTGGTAAGGCAGGCAAATCGAGCGCCTCATGCAAGTGCCATGAACCTGCATGAGTCAAGAGGGTGGTGCACCGTTCTACTGTGCAGCATTGCTTACACAAACATAATCTACATGGTCTCAAAACACTCAAAAAACACCCAAAAATGTCTGAAGGTTTCTACAGAACATCTAGAAAAGCTGATGAAGTCAGAACAGAACCTTTTTGACCTTTTTGAAGAACACACCTCTGATACTGTATCATAGCCTCTTCTTCCCCTTTAGATGCATATTCCCAAATACACACATCCATTTCCCCCCCGTGCGATTAGACGTACTACAACAGCCTTTGCAGAAATCCTGTTACCCTGTTCGGTACACCACCCGTTTGCACCTTCCTACGCTAAAGCAGAGCGTGCTTAGCGTAACAGCTCTGTGTCTTAGCCCCAGCAGTGTGCTCCATGAATCTGTGACCAGAAATGAAGCTATGAGTGGGAGCGGTCCCTGGAAGGGCAGTCCCATTACTTCACTCTGACAAATCTGGGGATAAATAGCAGATGAATGATGTATTCCCACTAAGTCTCTCCCTCTGTTTTATCTACTGCAGCACACTATTATAATGACACTAGTGACTGTATCACCTTCTCAAATATGGAGATCCTCTGTATACCTGTCACATCAGCAAAAAGCCTAGCAACACTTTGGCTACTGAAGCTCATATTTTAAGCTGAGGAAAGATGGAACGGCCAGGCCTCTCTCTCTGCAGTAATACGCTTACAGCTCCAGTCAGGAATTACTAGAAAGTGCCGCGGATGGGTAACTGAGGGCCGGCATCCAGCGATGTTCACTGACTTCTTTGCTTTGACACAACAACTCAACCCGATAATTACCTGCTGAGTTGATTCAGGTGTGTTTAAGCAGGAAAATCACCAAACTGTGCAGGAATTTAGGCCTCCAGGAGCATGCTGGCATGGCAAAGCACTGTAGATGCTTAAAAGCCATATATATGGTATAGGGACCAAACAAGGCTTGGAGTACATTTAATTGTCCTGCTCCAGGGAAGTAACACATTGGGTTCATAAGGTTACTTAGACCTTTTTTAATCAGTTCCTCACACTCTCTCATACGTCCCTGTTCTTTACGCCTTTGCTAAAAGAACCACCTGAAACACTGGATGTACTCTAAGCTTTGTTTGGTCCGTATATACTCGGCTTTTAAGCATCACCAGTCAACTTTTCAAACATGGGTGGGAATTCTGGTCCTGGAGGGCTGAATTTTGGTGTACAGTGTATGTTGGTAGACATGAACATAGAAGTATCAACCATGAGTATCAGTGCCATTAGTATTTCATTATTTTTATGCAGCAAAGACATGAATGGAGCTTTTGTGCATTTGTATTTTTAGCCGTTTGAAAAGAGGAGGGCTGGACTTCCCAAAAGCATCGTAGAACAAAGACCATTGTTAAATGGTAGAGCAAGGATCACATTAAACACTCTCTCTACCATTGAAGATCTTCTTAATAATATAAGGCTTTTAATAAGTTGGGCTGAGGTTAGTAAGATTTCTGTCTTATTAATTAAAGACTAAATATAATAAAGCAGGTTTAGGGAACAGCGCATCTTTACGACCATATCGTGCAGCCTTAAAAACACCAGCAAGTCCAGCTAACAAGCTATAAAACACTGCTGTAATGATCATTCATTAGGAAAGCAGATCATACTGTATATTCCAAAGCGTGTACGTCTGTACGAGAGTGGAGAAATGAGACGGGTTGGCAAACGCATGCATTATTCATCAGACAATAGCATGTAACAGCAACATTTGCACAAATGAAAGTGAGCATTGTCTGTACTCCTCTCTCTCTCTCTCTCTCTCTCTCTCTCTCTCTCTCTCTCTTTCTCTTTCTCACTCTCTGCAGTGGAATACATGCAGTAGGATGCAGGCGTGATCTACAGCACAGCCACTGAATAAACCCATTTCTAAGTTTGTTGGCCCCTGATGTATTGCAAAAACAATCTATGCTGTGATTGCAACACACAGAATAAATGAATTATGAATGGGTTGTAAAACGCAACGTCAGAAAGAAGAAGGAAAACAGCGAGAAGGAGCGTGTTAACATAATGCTGAGGCTTGAAAGGCTCTTTCGCGGGAGCTGAGTGGACTGTATCAGAGTGGAAATTACTCATAAGAGGCTGTAAATCACCAATGACAGTTCCCTTGATGTTTCACACGGACGGAATTGCGTTGTGTGGTTTCAGGGAGAAACTGGAGGGCTATAGCTCTGACAATGCTTCACAAGGTGAAAGACGTATGGGTGCCTTAATATTTACTAACATTACAAAAAAAAAAAAACATCAAAAAAAACAATGCAAAGTGGAAAACAAGCACTGAGATTTGTTTTAAGTTCATTTATTTATTTATTTATTTATTTAGATATTTTTCATGCCAGCAGGAATAATAGAGATCATGCTGTTCCGGGGTTAGTGTTTGAATTAGATAAGTGCTAGCTGTTTCAATAGGCCGACAGATCCACATTGACAGACTGTTCAAAGCCCGGTCCCAGGTTTTAGTCAATTAGAGTACGATATGGACAGACAGATGGACGGATAGACAAATGGACAGTCATAGGTAAATACATAGACTGACAGCCAGCCAGACAGGCAGACAGATAGGTAGATAAAGTCCCACAGCATTGAGCTGAGGAGCAGTGGAACTGCAATCTCTGGGATGATGGTTGGTGCTGCATCCAATACTTTTTAAGATGAACTGGGAAGTTGGGGATGAGGTGAGGTGGAGATCGACCAATATCCTGACCTTACTAACGCTCTTTTCACTGAATACCATCAAATCCTTGCAGCAAAGCTCCACAATCTAGTAGAAAGTATTTTTTCCCTGCACAGTAGAGAGAGTACAGTTACTCCACACCACTGATTTCAGAAGAATTAATGAATGAGCAGGTGTCCCAATACTTTTGTCCATTTAGACTAGACAGATTCCAGCTGTTTATCTAGCGAATCATCGATCTGATTACATAGATAAACAGCTGGACAGATGCTGCAGTAACAGTATCCACTCAGTATATCCTCTGCTTGATGTTGAGGTGGGACAGAAGGTGTGAAAATTTGATTGCATTCAGCCACAAGAGAATTAGTGGGCCCAGGCACCGATGCTGGATTAGTTCTGCTACTCCAACTTATCCAAAACATACTGAATGGAGCTCTGTCACTCCAGGGAACACAAATGTACTGCTCCACAGCCCAGTGTTGGGGGGCTTCATGCCAGTGTCCAGTCCGTAGCGCTACATTCTACTGCCAATCTTTACAAACTGTGCATGAATTCAGCAGAATTCACTGCAGCTAGCTAGACAGACAGACAGGAGTGAGTTATAGGGGATATAGACGGTATAGAGTCAGTTAGAGAGAGATATAGGGGGTGATTTATATAAAAGTAGACTCAGTCTGTTCTTAAATAAAGCAGACTGACTGACTTGCCCTCAGTCTGAGTGTCAGGGTGGAGTGTGTTCAGGGAGGAGTGCACTGCTGCTACACTGGGCTGAACTGACTCCTGGGACCAAGCTAAAGTAACACACACGCACACACTTACACATAGCACTGTGCACAAGCCTAAAACACAAAGTGCAGAAGTACTGAATCAGCCAGTATATCAGAATGTGTTGCTGGTCAGTAATGTTCTTCAAATCACAATTTATTGGTTGTTTATTTGCATGTATTCTAATGCTAGAGGCTATAGAAACTCTCACAGCCCAGATAAATAGACGCCTGTGATATTTGCACAGTACCGCTCCCAAACACTCCCAACATCACACCCACAAACTGTCGCTTCTTTTGAAACATCTAACCATTTCAGCATCCCGCAAAACCATACCCACAGCTGCAGACTCATACACACATATTCTTAGGACTTATCACACCCATAAAGGATCCCTTTCCTGGCAAGGTCTGTCCATTTAGTCTTCCCTGAATAATGCAGAAACCCACCTACACCCCCCCCCCCCCCCCCACACACACACACACACACACACACACACACACACACACATTCAAACACACGTATCACATTCTCTGCAGTCCCAGTGAGATCATCCTGCTATTCCATTTCAAAGGTGCAGTAGCCTGCAGCGTTCTCTCCGGTTGAAGGTTAACACACCACTTTGGTGTAGCAGTAAGTGTATCTCTTTGTCCACATAAAGAATGCTCTTCATGGCCTGGTTCCTCAGAAGCACCGCAGTCAGTGAGAAGACCATCTTAACTCTTAGAGAGTTCTGAGTGACACGAGCTCCAGAATCTTAACAATGGTCTTTGTACTCTGACACTTTAGGAAGAGAAGAAGCCTCTTTCAGGGCAGATGTCTTTAATTTATCACGGAGCATCCAGCTCACTTCCGTCTCGAAACAGGCTGATATGACTAAACAGTGCAAATGCAGATGAGTAACATATCCATTTCCAACTAATCACTAGATATTATTACCAGATAGATAGACAGACAGACAGATATATAGATAGATATATAGATAGATAGATAGACAGACAGACAAACAGATAGACAAACAGACAGACAGATAGATAGATAGATAGATAGATAGATAGATAGATAGATAGATAGACAGACAGACAGACAGACAGATAGATAGATAGATAGATAGATAGATAGATAGATAGATAGATAGATAGATAGACAGACAGACAGACAGATAGACAGACAGACAGATAAATAGATAGACAGACAGATAGGTAGATAGATAGATAGATAGATAGATAGATAGATAGATAGATAGATAGACAGACAGACAAACAGATAGACAAACAGACAGATAAATAGACAGACAGACAGATATATAGATAGATATATAGATAGATAGATAGACAGACAGACAAACAGATAGACAAACAGACAGACAGATAGATAGATAGATAGATAGATAGATAGATAGATAGATAGATAGATAGATAGATAGATAGATAGACAGACAGACAGATAAATAGATAGACAGACAGACAGGTAGATAGATAGATAGACAGACAGACAGACAGACAGACAGATAGATAGATAGATAGATAGATAGATAGATAGATAGATAGATAGATAGACAGACAGACAGACAGATAGACAGACAGACAGATAAATAGATAGGTAGATAGATAGATAGATAGATAGATAGATAGATAGATAGATAGATAGATAGATAGATAGACAGACAGACAGGCAGACAGACAGATAGATAAATAGATAGACAGACAGACAGACAGACAGATAAGTAGATAGATAGATAGATAGATAGATAGATAGACAGACAGACAGACAGACAGATAGATAGATAGATAGATAGATAGATAGATAGATAGATAGATAGACGGAAAGACAGACAGACAGATAGATAGACAGACAGACAGACAGATAGATAAATAGATAGATAGATAGATAGATAGATAGATAGATAGATAGATAGACAGACAGGCAGACAGACAGATAGATAAATAATTAGACAGACAGACAGATAGACAGATAAGTAGATAGATAGATAGATAGATAGATAGTATCAAAGTATTTCATAAAATATACTTCAAAGTATTTAAAAAAGCTATTTTTTATCTAACAGTTTCCAGCCTTTTTTAACTTTGGTCCCATAACATGTGGAAATGGAAAAAAATGGAAATAACAGCGTGTGAAATTGCATTCTCTCCATATTGTTTCTGGGCAGCCACCCGACATGACATCATCAGCCTTTCTCCTGTCGCCTCTGATTCAAACCAGGCATCCTTCCCTTCCACGCAGTACCTTCCCTCTCTCTCTTTTCCTCCTAAAAAACAGAGCGTTTGTGGCCTTGTTGTGAAACACACTTCAAAAAACCCATTGAGTAAAACTACTTCTCAAAGAACCCTTTTTTTAAAGGAGAGCAGGGTCAAACAATAAGGGCTGGTGATTTCACCGCTTATACACACCAACCTAGACCCGGCAATCAACTGGTGAGTTCAATCAGGTGTGTTTGAGCAAAGGAAGCTACTGAACTGTGCTGGACTCTGGTCCTCTAGGACTGGAACAGATGACCCAACATGCTTCTGCTTTTTCAGTTTCAGAAAATAATCTACTGCCATGAGAAACACCAGAACTTTTGTTTTGAACTCCTGACTGTTGCAATGATGAACTCCACCAGCTTATTCATATAACATACAGTACCATACTCTGCAGACCTTTTAGGCCACTAAGCTCATTATTTAAAAGCATTTCCCTCATCAATAAGAGAGGTTCTACAGTAGAAGCTCCAGATCTCATCAGAACAGATAAAGCAGGTGAACATGAATCCAGTAAAAAGGAGAAACAAGAGCTTCTCATTCTGAAGAGAGAAAGTAGTGAGATCTTGTCGGTGAGCTAGTCTGAAGAACAGAGCTCGGTTCCTCCAGGTTTCTCCTGGACGCCCCCCAGTCCAGCCAGCACAGCATGGAGGATGTGTTCAACTCCAGCAGCAGCAGCAGCAGCAGCAGCTCACCTGATTTACCATCATTAAGCCCTGATTTACCACCAAACCAGGTGTTGATCTGAGGAGAACTCTAAATAATACTAGACTCCATGAGAGAGGAGAACTTTGGAGATGTTCTAATGAACTGTTTTAAGGAATGTTATTAGTGTTTATTCTAATATCAGTGTTTTACTGAGGAGATAAGTCTGCTTTTTCACAGAAGACTAAACCCTTTACACAGTGCTGTACGTTCAGCTTCATATTCCTCTCCTTGCTTATTAGCGAGGTGCATGTGGATGCCATACGGCACGCGTCCTGTCGCCTCAGACGTCACAGACTAATGTTACGTCTCCTCAGACACGTCGAACAGATGGACTCGAATACTTCACTCATGACTACAGAGAGGAAACAGGCTCCTTTCAGCACAGCTGTTTACCACAGCTAAACACCTCTGGAGGAGCACTGAAGAGGCACAGAGTTAGCAGAAACATCCCGTTAAATTAAACCTCCCCCCATATCTGTTCCTGTATTCAGAGGAAGACTGCTCTGTCCTGTCTACAACATCTGTGTTACCAAAATCGACCTCAGCCTCGATACTTACTTGGCTAGGTTAGCCTCAGGAAGGCTACAGACTGTATATACAGACTATATATATATATATATATATATATATATATATATATATATATATATATATATATACAAACATATATATTATAGAACCTACATAAACTTTAAACTGCTGGACGTTGTGCTTAAGAACCATAATCTACTGCCTATCGTCTTCTTGTTGTTAGCTATTTAGCTAGTTTTTAATTGCTATGGCTTATAAACAGCTTTGTCTGCTATTTTTGGAAAGCTAGAAATGGAAATGTGTTGGTTCTAGACACGTTCTGCACCGAAAATTAGTTCACTCAAACCCTTGCACCTCATCAGACTCATCTAACCAACTGCACCTGAGATAATATACACTATATGGACAAAAGTATTGGGACACCTGCTCAATCATTGTTTCACCACCCCACATCATCCACACAAATCCCCACCCAACTCAATCCCAAGCGTACTGGATGGAGCACCATCATTCCACAGGACAGAGGTCCACTGCTCCACTGCTCAGTATGGCATGGTGCCAGTTGGTTCATGTTTATCTGCTCCAGAGAGTCCTATACTATTGGCGGTATTTCTCTACAGGTAGTAGACAAGCTGTGTGTGTGCATTTGCACATCTGTATCAGCAATGGGTGCAACTTAAGAGTAGCTGAATGCGAATGTTCATTAAAAGGGTGTCCACAAACATTTGGACATTTAGTGTAATAATGATAATAATGGCTTTTAAGATGGTATGAAATGGATCAATAGACAGACGCTGTTGCTTTTTGATCTGCATATTAACGCTGCCACACTAAAACCTTGTATCTCCTTGTAGTTTTTTCAAAAATTACTAACTGTTTTATCAAAATTTGTAATAATTTCATGACGAATGGACTAATAGAAATGCTCCAAAATGACCTGATAGCTACATGGTAGCTATGTTACACTGTATATGCTGAAATCACTTTACAGTGTGTTATCCTACAGTTCAAGAAAGCAAACTCTAACACATCTATACACTTCAAGAAACACACGTATTTTCAGTAATACCATCGAAGTAAGCTAAAGAATCCCACTGTAATCCTAAGAAGATCCAGCGTAAAGAATCATCCTTGGTGTGAGATGATTAGCCTCAGCCGGCCCACTGACTCTCCCTCTAAGCAACACTTTTACCCTCTTTAATTGCTGAGCATGTGTGGAAAGCTGTGTGCTGTCTGCAAGCATTTTGAGGCAGCAGTAGAGTGTGGAGGTGGAGCTGAAGTCTGGCAGCAGCGTGTTACAGGACAGGGAGAAGGAGGCAGGTAAAACAGCGAGCTCTTGTTTGCACAGCTGAGTAACAATCGTCCCAAAGGCGAGCACATGGCCTACACCAGATGGAACCACGCCCTTTGTCATACAGTCCTGCGAAGGCTAAAAGAGCAGCATGTAACCTTAACCCTTAGACGTCTCGAGTTATTATGCTCATATTAGCTCACATTAAATTGATATTATATAAATACAGAGATAGTTGAGTACTAACTGTTCTTTTCTGATACCAATACAAATATAGAAATCTTAAGCATTCGCTGAAATCATATTTTTTTCCATCGTTTTTTCTACTAGGTTTTAATCTTGGTATAGTTGACAAACTGTGAACCTCAAACACTGCTGCTTCTCCTTCAAAAGAACAACCAGCAGATGTTCAGAACTGTAAAACAGGCCGATTCCAAAACACCAAAACTGTAACATCACAGTCTTGACTCGTTTATTGACACCCCCCGATATTAACACACACCTGGCGCAATAGAGGTCAAACCCAGCAGCAAAACGTGACGATGACTTCTGGAGAGAATGGTGTTGCTGATACTGGAGAGCAGCTCATCACCTCCAAACTCTGCTAGTTTTAGGAATACGGGTGGCTACGGAAACCAGGCCTTGTGACCGAGACTTTTCCTGTGCCAGCTCATACTCGGCACACAACAAAGCGAAACACAGAGAAGCAAGCGGGGATCCACGTCGGGCCAAAAGCTAACACTAGCTGACGCTAGGGACTTGAGCGCTGTCTGAGCAGCTCTTTAATGCACCTTTACAGGCTTGTAGTTAAGACGTTAAGTTAAGAGTGGTGTTGGAGCGGATCATGGGTGTTTTGTGTAATTGGCTGTAATTATATAATTATAGAGTTACATGATCAGTATAAAAGCGTGATGGGACAAACACTTGCAGAGATGGTGGCAAAGCAAGCAGATTTATTAACCAAACCAGGATAAGCAGAAAGAGGGAAGTGAGGCCGAACAAGCAGTGAACAATGGTGATCAAACAAAACCCAAACGTGACAAACAAAATGGCGAAAACAACACAAAACCTGGGACTGGGAGGAGTCGTGAGCAGAGCAGGAGTAAAGGGGAGACTAACCAGGGAGAAACCAAAAGGGGACTAGTACAAAACCCTACAGGCAGCGCCTGGGCGTTAGAGGGGTATAAAGTAAATGTAACTATAAGCAGCGCTCAATAACAAAATGAGGGGAGCTGCAGAACCAGCTACAAAACCAAACGGCAAGGCCGACCTAACCTGAAACGGCAGCGTGCTGCTGCAGGCGTGGGTCATCTTGCTGGGGCAGGGATGACCACAGTATCCTGACTGGAAGTGAGCAAGCCTCACTTGATGCGTGAGTAGCCGGGAAAACCGGGTGAATCGCCTGAGCTTACCTAGACACACCTGAGACCAAAGAGGAACCGCAGGGCGTCCTGAAGGCTCCAATCGGCTCCTTAAGTACCCCCAGTCCCAGGTGAAACTCATAATCCAACAAATGAACGATAACAGCAGAACCAAACCACATGTGACCACAAACAAACTGAACCAAACACACATGAACGTAAATCCTTATGTAAACATAAGTCCTTATTTGAGCCTGTGGGCGGCAGCTCGGGATCGCCCCGGGGAGGGCGCGATAACGAGGGCCTGACACTTTGAAATCATTTATTTAATTAATTCAGTTCACCATGAGTAAGACATATTTTGTTATATTTTTATTTGTTTTATCTATTTCCATTTTTTTATAATTTTGTACTTTTTGCATAATTTAAAGGTAATTTTAAAGATAATTTAAAGGTTCCAGTAAAAATCCTGAATAAACAACCCAACAGAAATATACCAAAATGACTTGGAAAAACTGTTGTTACATTGACTTCCATTACAAGAGTCAAGAGTATTTTTGTTTGTTTTTTTGTGTATGTGTTTTTTTTGCTTGTCCTGTAAAATTGATATAAGGACACATAAGGTTTAGGTCTGACAGCAACAAAATGCTCTGGGGAGGCACGAAGCGTTAATGTCTTAGTTAATTGCCTTGGGCCATTTGTGGCACTTTTGGTCTCAAGCAGTTACTTCTGTATAATTACTGAGACTCTAGCTGTTGTTGTAAACAGACAAATGTTGTGTGTGTGTGTGTGTGTGTGTGTGTGTGTGTTTGAATGAAAAAAAAAATCCCAATAAAGTCTGCAGTGCTTGGTGTAGGCCGCCCAGGTTGGGGTTTGATAGTCCTGCTGTGGAGTCTAGTATCCTGCTCCACCACACAGTCCAACACACTCAGACGTGGAACTCATGAATGGGTAGCTGAAGAAATACTGTTTGTGTGAGTGTGTGAGAGTGTCTGGGGAGTAGGGAGGTCATGGCTTCCTGCTCAGAGACAGGAAGTGACCAGCCGGCCACTGTGTATCCAGAACATTTTTACAATCTGCTTTCCTGCATTTCAGCGCTGAGATAACCCACAAGCACCAGCAAAGAAGCACTCAGGACGTGTTACACAGGGAGTGTTACTCAATACACACACAAACACTGTTATAAGTAGTACCGAAATGGACCAATTGAGGTTATTAAAGGGTTCTAAACAGTGTCAACCATAAAGGAGAACCTTTAAGTCAGAGCCAGTCAACATCCTAATCCTAATATTGTGTAGGTCCCCATCGTGTCGCCAAACCGGCTCTAACCCTGTCCTGTGGCATCAAGGCCATGGCAGCAAATCCTTTAACTAATTTAAGTCATAGGGTGGGACCTCCATGAGCAACAATGGGTTTTAGGTGGCCATGCTGGGTCACAAATAGTCCCTTCTTGTAGCACTTCTGGTAGGTACTGACCACGGCATACCAGAAAAACCCCACAAGACCTGCCTGATGTTTTGGAGAAGCTCTGACCCACTGATAAAGCCTTTGCAATCTTGTCTTACCAAAAGTGCCTACAGTGTATATCCCACACCATGACAGGTGCCATTGGAACTACGTGATCGATCAACGTAGCTCATGTCACCTGCCAGCTACTGGTTTTAATGTTATGGCTAATTAGTGTAAATGACCCTCTTTTAAGGATGCAATGAAGACCTTTGATGCTTAAGACCTATTCTTACATGTATGGTATTGGGCTGATGCTCTTATCCAGGGTGACGTCCATGTGAATCACGGTACACAGGTAAGAGAATGTGGAGTTAGGAGTCGGGTCCAAGGACTCGATTCTATCTGTGTATTTTGGTGGGCTTATCCAGCTAGAGGTCTTCTACGATGCTCCATGCCTTTGAATAGATTCCCTAAGAGAGGCCAATAATGCCCTATCAAATCTCAAGAAGCAACACAGATGGAGAGGCACTTGGAGAAGGCAATTATAGACTGATATGAGCACTGATCGGCCTGATTGATTTATGTGCCACGATACTGATTAGCCACTGAACGAGGAGAGCACGTGTCCTACGTCCAGACACTCACTTGTAGTCAAAGTAGTAAATACATGAACGCAGTCAGAGCTGTGGAGAGGAACGCAGCAGGGAGGCTTTGAGAAAAGAAACTGGACACATGTAGGACGATGTTAGGTCAGATTCATACAGACTTTACTAGCTCCTAACTCCTATTTTCGGGGTGTTTCTTTTGTCTTTGTAGACACAAAAGCCCAGATTCTTTGTTTCAGCCCAGGGAGATGAAGGAAATTCTGTGCAAGCACCAGACTCACCCCCTAAACTGCCTTTAAACCAATTAGATGGTTCTCCTCCCCACCCACAATGAAGCCGGCTTCAAAGAGAATGTTAAATGTAGCACCACCTCGGAGAACGTGCAGCACAGCGGGGGTCCCTGAATCCCCTAGTCAACACGGAGCTGGAGTCCCGTGATTCGCCCAACTTCAAGATGAACTTCATTTGATGTTGTAAATCGACTGTCTGGAGGAACAATTTCAAGAGATTACAGGCAGAGGCTGTTTTCTCCGCTTGCACTGTACATGCTGAAACCTCTAAGCAACACACTGTACTGTACTACACTCCACTGCTCCACTGCAGCATTTCTGAGATAGGGTCAAGGGTTCTAGAGGATCATCCAGAAGGTAGATCATACTGCCTACTGTCCAGGGACGACTAGTAGACCTACGAGGATCTTTTTTGGAGGAGCACTGGATGTATTGGATGGAGCACCACCATCCATCATTCCAGGTAACATAGCTCTTCCACTGCTCCACAGCTCAATGCTGGGGGGCTTTATACCCCTCTATAGCCCACTCCTGGCATTAGGCGAGATGGTTTCAATAGGGTCATGTTTATTTACCTGCTCTAGAGAGTCCTATTGTATTGGCGGTTCTTCTCTACAGGGACTAGACAAGCTGTGAGTGTGTGCATCTGCACATTCGTGTCAGCGATGAGTGCAAGTTACTCAAATTGGAAGGGGTGTCCACAAACATATGGACATAATACTGTATAGTGTATCTTGAGTTGTGAAGGTGTTTCAGTGAAAGCTGAGTGTATCCAGTCTCATGAAGAATGAAAGACTGACATCTCCACAGCAATGTCACTGCAATGCAAGAACCTTGTATCTCCACTTTTTGATCTGTCCAATAGAAATGCTCCTGGAATTTCCTCTCCTGTAAAGTTGCTCGTTTTGGAGATTCGAGGTTTTTGAGATGAGTAATACCTTCTCCCACATCTCCTCTCACCTCTGTCAAAGCCCTCAGTGCTCTACATACTTTCAGGGGCGCTCACTAGAGCCTTAACTAGAGGCTGGTCCCAAAGCCACCTCCACTCTCCAGAGCTGGATGCCATTCCCATCCTCCGCGTTTCCCTCAGAACACAGAAGAGCCCATATAGCCCATGCTTGTTCCACTAACCCACATCCCACTGACACACACACACACACACACACACACTGACATAAACAGACATCCCCCTCCCCATCCAATGCGCTTCCATATCCAAGGGCTTTACAGCACATGGCCTCAATCTGCTGTGCCAACAGTAAATACACCACCACACCAGAGCCCAGAGCTGCTCTCCTACACTGCATTATACATAGCAGCTACATGCACACCCACCTGTGTACTAGTCGTCCTGCTGAAAGCCCACCTTGCGCATTCCTCCCTGACGCTCAGAGGCACCATCCAGATCCAGCACCGTACCGAGGCTGAGTCCCGCGCTGGCCGAGAGGGGCAGGCGGAGCTCCGGCAGAGCCTGGGTGGGAATGAACTGAGCTGAGCTGCCGCGGCTGTACGGAGAGAGGCGGATCTCTCTCTCTCTCTCTCTCTGGCTCTCTGGCTCTCTCTCTCCTTTCAGCGAGAAGGCAGGGAGGGAGGGAGGTGTCCGTAAATTCCTCCTCTGTCAGCGATTCCCTCTGGTCTCTGGTGCTCACCACCGTGGGGAGAGTCAGCCGCCTGGCGAACCGACAGGGAATTGCAGTGGTGGAGTGAACAGACTGTGGGTGGGTAACCCCAGAGCTCCAGAGCAGCACATCACCATCTGGGGTCTGGGGTCACCATCTACTACTCCACTACTATCGACTGTCTTAAGAAAGGCTATCTTAAGGGTGCCGGTTTTGGAGACACCCTGCTATAATAGACATCCACCCACACTTTCAAAGTTAGCTAGAATGCTTGAACTTCATTACTGTTCTGCGAGGGTTCTTCAGTTGAGGCGAGGCAGCTGTTCTATACAGAACCACGGCGGCTTATAGAACCATTCGGATGCTTGAACTGTTCCAAGTTTGGGTTCCTTGGGTTAAGTTGAAGGAACTGTTTATGCAGCACCATTGCCTCTACTAAAGAACCCCTGGAGAACCCCTGGAGAACCCCTGGAGAACCACATCTGTGGTAGTGAACACACAGTGAACTAGGGGCAGTGAGTACACACACACCCAGAGCCCAGGTGGGCAGCCAACTCCAGCGCCCGGGGAGCAGAGAGAGGGTAAAGGGCAGCTTGCCCAACAGCGGCAGCTTGCCGAGCCCGGGAATCGAACCCACAACCCTGTTATCAATAGCCCGGCGCTCTAACCGCTGAGCCACCACTGCCCCTCATAACTGACAACACCTGGCATCCCCAGTCAGTCTCCCATTCAAGTACTAACCAGGCCCAACCCTGCATAGCTCCTGAGATCAGACTAGATCAGGCGTTCTAAGGGTGGAATGGCCGTAAGCCGTCCTCATATGGGGACATCACATTCCTGCTTCTCTGTACCATAATACTTAATACTTAGACCCTTTGGCCTCATATGAGGACGACTTCCTCTACAAAGACTAGACTTAGCTTTTATACTTTTTAGGCCCAACTAATCCCAAATAGGAGGAATTAAAAATGCACACCAAGCAAAAGTCCGGGTCTCAGGAGGGTAACCATGTTCAGTGTGGAGAGAAAGACTCAATATTACTGAATCTATTTTGGGAATTTTGGGGAATTTCCAGAATATGGGAGTTTGGGAAATGTCCAGAATAAGAATCGTCTCAATATTAGGGTCTAAGGGTCTAACAGAACAATTGGTGTTTCTCAAACCAACTTTATATATTAAAAAAAAACAATGTATATATTATTTTATATATTTTATATATTTATATATTTATTTGAGACTCCAGATCATCCATTCCGTTTTCTGTAGATTTAGGATGTAGATTTAGGCTCCTAATGGTGAAAAGTATTGGTGGATGGATGGATGAACTATTTTATATCTAAGACTATATGACTATTAAATCTTTTTTTAATGAAATGATTTTTGTGTGTGATTTGTGTGATTTTGGGGATGTTGTCGATGTTGTGGCTTTTGTTTTTATGTTATATATTTTGTGAGCAAATTTCTAATTTCCTCTTTGGGGGTAATAAATAAAGGGGACTGAACTGATTTGCGAGATCTGGTTTTCGTCACCGTACACCAGCCAGCTGGAATTCACTACAGGAAACACTAGAGCTCAACTGGTGGTGTCCCTCCAACTAACCACCTCCACCCTACCTGTAACTGTTTCACTTTATTTCAACTATTTTACTATTTTACCTTTTACTTCTTTTACATCTTTTACTTTTTTTGTTTTATTACTTTTATTTTTATCTTGCTGTCTTTATTTATTTATTTATTTATTTATATTCTTATTTCTTTATTTTACTTTATTTTATTTATTTTATTTACTTATTATTACTTATGTTTATTAGTACATTTATTTATTTTTTTCTAGTTAATTTAGTTTGATTTAGTTTTTAGTTTGATCTTAATTTTGTTTTAAGTTTATTTAGTTGGATTGTTTTACAAATCTTAAAATCTTAAAAGTCTTTTTTTTTTTTTTAAATCCATCAAATAAAATGAAATCTAATTAAATATTGATTTATTTTATATCAGTTTTGCTTATTTTGTATTATTCTTTTTATTTCTTACAAATAAAATTTAATCTTATAAAATTTTTATTTATTTTATATTAGTTTTGCTTATTTTGTATATATATATTTATATATATATATATATATATATATATGTGTGTGTGTGTGTGTGTGTGTGTGTGTGTGTGTGTGTGCGTGTGTTATTTGCTCATATACCTCTGTTGCTTTTAGTCTTTGATTTAACAAAAAAAATAAGTATTTTCTCTTTCAGTCCCTGTTGATTGTAAAAGCTTGGCTACACTGAAACTGAGGGTTACGCGTAGTGTACCTGGGAGTCAAAATAAGGGTTGATTGATTGTGCAGTACAGCTCAGGGTGAAATGAAATCCAGCTTGCTCACATAAAGAATGGCAAGCACCACCTGCTGGCCATATAAGCACATGACCAATTTCTTCTACATGTAAATGCCTCGGGCAATTTAATTCACTTTAATCTGCTTTAGAATCAATTCCACACACACACACACACACACACAAACACACACACACACACAGACCGCACAACATACTCTCTCACATAATAATCTCAGGTCAGGGTACAAACACACACACGCCTGATCACACACCTGCTGCCACATGTGAGCTCCATCTCCATGGGGATTTATGGCATAATGACATGCACTACCCAGGACTTTGGACCAGTAGATGCAAATTCCCGCTTGTTTCTGCCTCTAAAAATAGCCCCTAAGATTCAAATCTGAATATTCACTAATCCTGAGGATTGACAGCATGTGATTTGTGGCATCTTTTGAAGTCAGGTGATTATTATAACCCATCTAATCAATGAAGAAATCACTGGCGATCATTTATGTTCAATCAGAATCATTATCAAAGCCAAATGAATGAAACCATCAGAAATAAACACAGCCTTCAGCCATAGCAGCTGGTCATGTGTTAAAGCTGGGAGATTGATGAAGGAGATTCAACGTTTAATATCAGTCTCACATCACATTTGATCATTTTTATGATGCACTATAAATGCCATGACGACTGCTGTTACTACCTGACCAAAGGTCTAATGATTTTATGGCATGTTGGGGTTGGGGTGGACGGGAGTCCTGGAAGCACTGATCTCAGATCATCTGGACCTTGCTTTTTCAGAGTTCATCTTCTGCTTTATTCATTCTGAAGGAACCACTAAACTGATCTCAGACCTGCAGGATGGTGCCGCATCCATGACCACTCTTTATCACCCATGTTCTCACTCTCCTCTCCGCCCAGTACATTAATTCACTCTCATGCGAATGTGCTGGGAATCGAGACGTTTTCTCGTTTGGCCGAGCTGAGGAAGTGTCCAGAGCGCGCCTGGACCAACACGCGGGCTGGACTCGGTATCTGGGAGAGGAAACCCAAACAGGCATTGGAACCATGCCGTCCACTACGAAGATGATGTACTTTCTGTCCAGTGCGATATTAAGCGCAGGTGGTGTGGCTATCCTGGGCTATGGGATGTCTGCAAACTGGGCTCAGTGTACCATGGTCTGTGCCCCCTTGCAAAGCACCCAGTTCAACGGCTCTGCCAACATCAAGATGGGCCTATTCAATGGCACTGAAGTTAAGGTGACCTGTCCCAGGTTTGGCTCTGACGACGTTATCACAGGTACGTTTGTGGTCATGGATTTTTATCCAGTAATAATTAGAATAAGCAGAAAAAAAGAAGATGAAGAGACCAAGATGAAGAACGTTTGAAGGTTCTTACACTTGAAACTCAAGAGGAACTTCTTAAGGTGCTTTAAGCCTTTTAGAAGAAGAAGAAGAATGTTTGTAACTGAGGAGGAATGTTTGTAACTCAGGAGGAACTTCTTAAGGTGCTTTAAGCCTTTTAGAAGAAGAAGAAGAAGAAGACTGTTGAAAGGAGAAGATCTGTTGGGATCTTTCAAACGTTCTTCCATTTGAAAGGAGGGACCTCTTAAAGTTATTTGAGGAACCTTTAGGAAAATACTTTTAGAAGAAGGTTTGTTGAAGGTTACTCAAAGCACCTTAAAAAGTCCATGCACAGTTTCATACTAAAGAACCTCCAAATGTTCCTCAAGGATCTCGTCCTCTTAACTGTAAAGACAAAAAAAAAAGATAAAGATGAAGATGAAGATGAAGAAGAGGAATTACAAATTAATTAATACAAACCACTTTTCACCATTTATGAGCAAAAACAGAACACAATGACCAGTATGACCAGTATGACCAGTATGATTACCATGAGAACAGCCAGGTCTTGAATGAAGAGCCAGACATAAATAAACTTATGGAAGATTGAGGGGAATGTATTGAATGATAAGCAGCAATGGTCTTTATATAGTTGCATATGAGGGGAAAAAAGACCATATAAAGGAAATCCAGGTAACTGTTTCACTTCATTTCAACTAGTTTACCATCTACCTTTTGTTTTATTACTTTTATTTTTCATTATTTATATTCTTATTTTTGTATTTTTATTAGTACTGTTATTTTATTTTTAGTTTTTCTAGTTAATTTAGTTTGATTTAGTTTTTAGTTTAATCTTAATTTTGTTTTAAGTTTATTTTGTTGGATTGTTTTACAAATCTTACTTAAAAGGCTTTTAAATCCATGTTTTGGGTTTAATTATTTTTTATTATTCTTTTACAAATAAAATGTAATCTAATTAAATATTGATTTATTTTAGATCAGTTTTGCTTATTTTGTTGTTATTTTTTTTTTATTTGCTCATATACCTCCTTTGCTTTTAGTCTTTGATTAAAAAAATAAAAAATTCTCTTTCAGTTCCTGTTGATTGTAAAAGCTGGGCTACACTAAAAATTAGGGTTACACTTAATGTAACTCGGATTAAAAATAATGGTTGATTGATTGTGTTGGAAACACAGCAAGGAAAATATATGAAATATTAATAATGGTTTCATTAATTAATCAAGAAAGTCCATTTCTATTTTTTATGTTACGCAATCACTTTATACAATCTGTAAACAATCACGTATTGTTCCCAGTTAGTCGGGGTAAAACATCGTTCACCTTCTCTGTTAAATGTTTAAACCTAAACTAAACTAGTTATGTTTAAATTGTACCTTTCAATTATTTCACCACATGAAACCCAGCTATACTACACCCTAATCCCATAATCCCAACCCATAACATTCTATACAGTATCTATACAGTCTACAGTGACTACAGTGCACACAAGCTTATTAGTAAGGTATAGCAGTGTGTAATAAATGCTGGGAGCCACCGGTGGTGGGTTATTCTGATTATTAATATTATTGGTGATTATTATCTGTCTGTCTCTCTTTAAGTTTTTAAAAGGCTGGAGGAGATCGGTGGTGCTGCCCTTGCTCTGCATGGCCTGGTAGTTGGTCTGCTGGCGTTAGCTCTGGTGGGCTCTGCAGGCAGTCTCCTGATCACTCTCTACAACACCGTCAGTAACCCGTATGAAACCTATTTGGGCCCCATTGGACTGTTTACCTGCAGTGGATTAAGCGGTAAGAAATCTGACATAAATGCTTTCACAATTTTAAATGTGATCTTATTCTCAAAAAATACTGGGGTAAAAAAAACTCTGAGGATTATAAGAGTTCCTCAAACACATGGTCACTTTGACCCAGCATTGGGGCCTTTTTAAAATTAGGAACGTAGTCCAAAAGCAGTACTGCTCAGTAATGACAAGTTGTTCAATTACCATCTGTTCATTAGCATTTATGCTTCTTCTTCTCATTCTGAAGATATTCTGCCATTTTTATTCCAATCTGTAAAGAGAAAAAACTAGAAAAAACTACCAAACATTGTGAGTAGTGATGTAAAGTCTAGTCTTCCCAAGTTTGTTTGGTTAACTAGCCGGGCCAGGAGTGTCAGCATTACACAGATAACCTTAATCTCTACTTAAAAAAAGCTATAGATTAAATGAAATTTAAAAAAATATGTGGCCAAAATTTTCATTAATCCAGTAGAATCATTGATATCGTCGCTGTAACATGATAGAAAGCTAACGTTAGCCAATCTCATCATTAAAACACTAAAACATAGCTCAGAAAACTAAACTACAGTTTATTATATTGTTTTTACTCATTCTGCTTAGTAGTAAATAGTAAGATATACACATTTTATTGAAGTCTGTGTTACTAATTAACCCTTTGGCTGGGTTGTTACTGTGACATAACCAACAACCTAGCAGCCAGACTACACAAACACTACCCAAACACTTCCAGCACTGTGCAAATAACCCAGCACAGCCGCCCAGCGGGCCCAACATAGAACTCGGGTTAAAAAGAAACAGACATTTTTTAAAGTGTAGTTATTCATAATTTGACGGATTTATCTTGTATGTATCTTATGTTGGTAAGAAGAGTAATGTTTAGGCAGGTAGTGATCATTTCAATAAAGCTTGTATCTAATGCTCCTCCAAAATCTAGTAGAAGGCCTTCTTCTTCCCGGACAGTAGAGACAGTTACTCCAACAAAAGCAGGATCCAATCCTTTTCTTTCCTTTGATTTCAGAAGGTTCCTTTGATTTGCAGGTGTCCCAATACTTTTGTCCATATAGTGTGCATCCAAATACACCACATCTCTATTATAAATAATCCATCAGCACTGTTCTCCTCACCGCTCTGCTCTTCTTCGTTGCAGCATCGTTGGCGTTCCTGGCACTGGTGCTGTACCTGATTAACGTGTTGGTGGTAAAGGTGGGGCAGGAAATTGCTCAGCACAACGCAGGCGTGACCGTGAAGGATGAAGAGGTGAATTTCCTGCTTGGCTTTTACCTTTTGCTGCCCTACATCGTTGTCAACCTACTCGCCATCCTTTTCGTGTATCTGTGGGCGCACATGGCTAACACACATCGCAGACAGCAGGAGAAACCCACAGAGGACGCTCCCAAAGACATCATGATGTTCTAACTGGAGTTTCGGCTCGGGCCCAAAAAGACGGTGGTGGGTGTGATGGGAGAGCTCCACTCTGGCCAGGAGGCTGTGGTGTATGCTGTTAATTAGTGGAAACATCTGGGGCCCAACTGTGCTTAGGATACACTTCTTACATAGTTGCCATGCCTTACAGAACTTCATGTGTTTAATGAGAAATGAGAAATGCTTTTTATAGTAGTTGTGTATTTGTGTGAAGTATAGAGTCAGGGGGTTACAGAGTACAGTATGTAAGAAATGACTGCTGTTTGCTTTAAAATGTACTTTGATCAGGGGTGAACCTTGACTAATAGAGCCGAGCCTTCAGTTTGAGCCATAAATGTCAAAACTGTCAAAATAAGAGATAAAAATAATGTTACATAATAATAATTTCTAATAATATATTACCACTAAACTGATGATGGACAAGAATGATTTAACGTAACACTGGAACCCTGGAAACCTTTACAACCCAACTATATATATCCCATATATAACCCATCCTATATATACAGTATATGGGAATTTCCCCACTGCGGGACTAATAAAGGACTATCTTATCTTATCTTATCTTATCTTATATTTATATACATATATACATATTTATATACATATATATAATGAGTTTGATTGTAAAGGTTTCCAGGGTTCCAGTGTTCAATCATTTTTGCCTCTCATATATATTAATTTATTTAAAACATATTATCTTTCATCTTTACAGTAGAGCTGCTGTAGTTTTCCATTTCTAATAACTGAATAAAACCCTGGAGCTCATATTCACAGATAGTGAGGTCAGTGATCAGTAGGACCAGCGTGTTTTTATTTACCAAATTGTCCCCACCCACTGGAAATGAACACATTTTTTAGATTCAGAGGTGTGAAGTAACGAAGTACAAATACTTCATTATCTTACTTAAGTAGAAATGTTGGTTATCTAAATAATAATTCTTTATTACTCTTACATTTTCACTCAATTATCTAAACTTTCTACTCCTTACATTTTAAAAAAACAGCCTCGTTACTCCTATTTTATTTCTGTTTGTTTTTATTCCGGCTTGTCAAGGTGACTCCTCCTCATATTTTCCTCCATGAAGCTCATGTTAATGCTCAGTAGAGCACAGAGACGCTCCTTTAATAGAGCTGATATTACTGAAATGCTTCATTTTCAATGGGCAGATCTGCAGCTGAAACAGGAGCCTAGTGCAGCCCAACATTTTTAACATCAACATTTTAATAGAACATTTTCCTCATTATGGCTTTTAGAGAAATGGGTTTTTGGGGAGGGGGGAGGGGTAGTGCACTATAGACCCCTGTGGTGCGGCCTAAGCTTTCGGCCTTTGTTTTCCTTCCATTACTTTTACTTTTCTACTTGAAGTCGTTCTGAAACCAGTACTTTTACACTTTTACTGGAGTAAAAAGCTTCAGTTGATACTTCAGCTTCTATAGAAGTCTTTTTAAACCCTAGTATCTTGTTTCGATTTTATTAAAAGTATTAAAAACGCTGTGTACCAAAGCAAATATATCTGACTTCCTAATTATGCCTTGGGGCTATTGATGACAGGGTTGTGGGTTCGATACCTGATCTCAGCAAGCTGCCACTGTTAGGCCCTTGAGAAAAGGCCCTTCACCATTTCTGCTCCCCGATGGCCACAGCAATAGATGCCCCAGGCATGTGTGCTCCCTATCCACAGTGTGTGTTTGCTCACTAGTGTGTATGTATGTGTGTTCACTGCATGGATGGGTTCAAGGCGGAGGCCAAATTCCACCATGTCCAACACTAATGGTGAATATGGGTGTCTTGTCTTGTCAGTCCAGCTCCTGAAGTCCTAACCAGTAGAAGAGCTAATTTAATTTTAATTTTTTATTATTATTATTATTATTATTATTATTACTAGGAATCTCTTAATCCATCTTTTTGCCTCCAATCCAAGTTAGAGTTGTATAAATAATACAGAAACACAGTTATCTTGGGGGGTTTGTTGCAGCTGGTGTCATTGGCTTGCTCACTTGGGCCTTGGCCATGTTTTTCTGTAAAGCTTCTCTGTGACGATGGCTGTAAATACATTAGATTGATTAAAGATGAGCTGCTACTTTATACTGATGTAAAATCACTTGTTTTTTTAGTAGCAGTTTCTATAAGGAGACATTCTGGACTGACTGCTTTAGTATGATAGCTGTCTCTTCTAAAATTACCATTTTATAGTGTCTTATAATCCAGTCTGACGCACCTCCCTGTTTACTTCTTGTGAAACGCTGAAATAAATGAGTGTGTGTGTTTGTAGTGGGACACACTCTGGACTGATATCTGCTGTTGTTTGTCTAATACTAGTGTGAAATAAGGTTTTATAGTGTGGTGAATGTGCTATGCCTTTTTTTAATAGTGTGTGTGCATTAGCCTCCTCCTCTCAGTGTGGAATGAGCTGTTAAGTGTAATAATAAATAATTTCAATATAATGTCTGGAGGTAAAGTGTCTCAAATGTGTTCAAATCACTAGAACTACATATGTTGTTAAGATGCATTTTCCATTCTGCAGACTCTACACTGTTTTGATACCTACTGAGCATGCTCCTCATAGCATAGAGGGCTGGGAATAATGTATGATAATGAAGCTTAGAGGATATCAGGGGTTGCTCTGGTAGAGCACAGTAGTAAAAACAAAGGACTGGAACTAGATTAAGTTTAAAATAACCAATATATTCATTCAAATATTAATAGTTAGAGTTTAAAGACAACAAACATGACAGTTCTATTAAAAGGGAATTAACTAAGAAAGTACAGACATGTGGTTTTTAGTTTTATGAAGGCCTAGAGTACCTGGAGGGTTCCCTGCTGTCTTTGATGTTGTTCTGAGCCCTGAGCATTTTCTGCAACAGTTATGATGTAGTATTTTTGTGTAAGTTGAGAGAACATAATGATACAAATGTAGAATGAACAGTTTTCTTAAATAATTATCACGTAATATTTAGCTGTTGTGCAGAATATTTTTAATTCTAGTGGTTTTTACAACAAATGCCGTGCCTTCTTTAAAATTCTACATATTCACTCCTTACACAGGTTAATTATGTAAATGCAGACATGATTATTTATTGACTAGATTGGTTTTACTAAGAAAATGTTCTTCTTGAGCAGCGTGGGCTAAACTACAGTAGACGGGATTCATGTTAATGCACAGTGTGTGGGGGTGTATGCATCTATCAGCCGTTTCCTAACTACACAATCTTTTACTCCAGATATGAGGTAAATATTCCCCACTGTAAAACTGTCCGATGAATTTTGTGCTAAAGCTTGGATCTATTGCCCAAGCTACATTTCCGGACTCTGGCCTTGTGGCCTCCAGTCTTACAGACTTTGCACATTTTGCGCTGTTCAGTAAAGTGCTCAGCATCATCACATTACATGTGCAAGGCTGCAAGCATGTAAAAACAGCCAATGATAAGAGATTTGAGCCAGTTCCATGGTTACAATACGCTAAAATCCGATACTAGAAGCAAGATGTACAGTGCTATGACTGGTACTATTTTGTGTAATACTTTCTTTATTGATTTGTCCAGCATCACTTTGTAAGTCGCTCTGGATAAGAGCGTCTGCTAAATGCCGTAAATGTAAATGTAAATTTTTAGACTCTCTGCTCTTTTTCCCTTTTATGTTCTCACACCCATGTCAGGATAATTCCACAAATTAAGCCATAATGCTATGCAGATTTTTCTGGACATACACAAAAGTCTACAATATCCCCTTAGGGACTAGATGGGTGGCAGAATTAGCACATAGTCTGTGACTCTGGAGAACACTGGAGATTTAGAATGGACATCACTAGTTGTAATGGCTGTAATAGTTTCTGCCACTAGATGGCAGAAGTGTCCTTTGCATTTAACCTTGCACCCTACTGCAGCCTCTATAATCTCCACTAGGAAGCCCACAAGAACAGGCAGTGATGGAAGCAGTAAATACACTGTCCTAAATGTATTCAGCAACATAGTCAATTGTAACACATAATAGTATCTTATTCACAATACATTAAGAAAACACATGGTAAAATTTTGTAATCCCTGCTCTACATTTATTTTTATTTTAGTTACTCTATTCCTTTCTGTTACTGTTGGTAGTTTTCTTCATGTAGATCTTCCATTAATGCAGAAATACATCATTTGAATAAAAAGAAAACATTATTGAGCTCTCATCATCTGCTTCATTTCATTACTGCCCAAACAATCCCCTGAGAAGGACACCTATCCCATGAACACAAGTCCATTAAAACACTAAGGACACTAATTAAAGCCTCAGTCTACTCAAGCTTTAGAAAGCTCAGTAACACTGAGATAAATAACTGATCAGCACAGTGATTTATCAGTCTACTCAAGCTTTAGAAAGCTCAGTAACACTGAGATTAATAACTGATCAGCACAGTGATTTATCAGTCTACTCAGGTTTAGTAGAGCTCAGTAACACTGAGATAAATAACTGATCAGCACAGTGGTTTATCAGTCTACTCAGACTTTAGTAGAGCTCAGTAACACTGAGATAAATAACTGATCAGCACAGTGAGTTATCAGTCTACTCAGGTTTAGTAGAGCTCAGTAACACTGAGATCAATAACTGATCAGCACAGTGGTTTATCAGTCTACTCAGACTTTAGTAGAGCTCAGTAACACTGAGATAAATAACTGATTAGCACAGTGATTTATCAGTCTACTCAGGCTTTAGTAGAGCTCAGTAACACTGAGATACTAAATAACTGATCAGCACAGTGATTTATCAGTCTACTCTTTTAAACAGTGAGCATGAATTTATTTAGCTTTTAGTCATAATACTTGAAAGAAAGATGGTTAAGATGCTATTCTCAAATATTTGCCTTGTCCTTGCATCAGTGACAAGCATGAAGTGAAGTGTTAATCATCTGCTGAGATAAGAGCAGGCGAAGCCTTCAACTTCACCCATGCATAGATCAAACCAAACCACGCATCAACAGAAGCCTAGCTGGAGTAACTTACACTCAGATGGTCTTTTCTAAATTAATCAAATCAGAAATCTGAACAAATACATTAGTATTTAGTACTTTCAGGCCTTTTCCTCTCAGGTGCTGACACACAGTTTCCAGAGGAATGAAAAATCTTAGGGAATGCAAGACGTTTGGGAGGTTTGGCATGTTTGAAAGAGGGACTGAAGAGGTTCTACCACAATATTAAAATTCTTACTTAATTTAGACTGTTGAGTTCATTTTGGCAGGGACCAAAACATTAACTACATATGAGAATACATGCACTACACAGTTACCTAGCTGACTAATTTCCATCTGCAACCCTTAGGGCAAAAGGTATTGGTTTAATTCATGGTATATTAACCCCCTAAACAGCCTATGGCCACTGCTAGATCAAAAGTGTTATTACAAAAGAACAGCCCCACCAGTTCATACAGAAGTCCCTGTAGTTACTGAGTTATACACCTTAGTTAAGGTTAAGGGGTTAATAAAGCATATTTTTATGCTTTTTGATCAGCACAAATGTTCATATTGATTTTTAATCTTAATGGTTTAACATCTTTAAAGCTACGACTAATCAGTTTTCTTTGGTTTACAGACCCTCTCATAAGCTATTAAATTCATTGGAGAAAGCACTGTTGCTAAGTAAGCACTGAGCTTTGCAAGGTGACAGTATTATGAAGATGTTCCTGCGCAACGTTTGACAAATATGACATCCAAAGGCAATCCCATAGAGACGTTTGGTCTGGAAACAGCAGCACAGGTTAATCTCTTCCCATCATTCTCTCTCTCCTTCTCTGGATAAAGGTGGATTAGGCCGGAGCCCTGGGTTCAGGCCACTGGGAGTGCGTGATAGGATTAGTGAAGAGTGCAGTGAAACACTACGCCTGCATCACACAGTCCTCTGAAACACACACCTGTAGCTGCAGGGTATGGATGCTCTCACACACACAGATAATAAAAACACAGGCCGAGGTTAACATTTAGACACACACACACACACACACACACACTGTGTTTTTATACAGCGTCAGGACATGGGGTCATAGTTATGTCACACATATTGTATGTAGGCCTAACTGTAGAGACCGTAAGTGTAATAATATTACACACACACACACACACACACACACACATACACACACACAGACACATACACATAACTCTACACATAGCTCTACTTATAGACATATAGCTATTATAGCATCTGTTTCTCTGCTGACATTGTTACTTAGCCTCCATTCACCCTGTTCTGCAGTGGTCAGGACCCCACAGGACTTTTTAGTAGTATTTGGGTGGTGGGTCATTCATTCCCAGCACTGCAGTGACACTGACTGACATGGTGGTGGCGAGTGTGTGTGTTGAGCTGCTGGTGGTACAAGTGGATCAGATACAGCAGTGCTGCTGGAGTGTTTAAACACTGTGTCTGTTCACTCACTGTCCACTCTATTATTACACACTCCTACCAAGTCGGTCCAGCTTGTAGATGTAAGGTCAGAGACTGAAGCTCTGTATTGCGTTGGTCATCCTCTAGTCCTTCATCAGTGCCTCCTACAGGACGCTGCTGTTGGCTGGATATTTCTGGTTGGTGGACTGTTCTCGGTCCAGCAGTGACACTGAGGTGTTTAAGCACTCCAGCAGCACTGCTGCATCTGATCCACTCGTACCACCAGCAGCTCAACACACACTACTAACACACACACTCCCCACCACCATGTCAGTCAGTGTCACTGCAGTGCTGAGAATGAATGACCCACCACCCAGATACTACCTACCTGCTCTGTGGTGGTCAGTCCTGTGGGGTCCTGAGCATTGAAGAACAGGGTGAAAGAAGGCTAACTAACAAAGTATGCAGAGAAACAGATGGAAACAGGCTGGATTTAAAGAACTACACCGTTCTCCTATATGGGAAGTGAAGCTAAAACCAGGGGTGGTCATAATATTCTGCTATGACTGTGTATTGCTTGTCTGTCTATCAGTTTTGAGGTTTTGAGAGTAACCATTAGAAATGCAGACTAGAAGTTCCTACACTGCTCTGGTATCTGCATGTCTGCAGGGCAGAGGAGTGTGTTACTTTAACCTAAGGCATTAGAATTTCCTGAACACACACTGCAGCAGTCTGTTTTACACACCCTTCTACCTTATCTGATATGAATCCAACCAGGCAAATAAAACACTGTGTAGCTCCACATAACTGGAAATGCTTAGCTTAGTTAAAATGAACATTTCTGTAAACTCCATTGCAATTACAGATGCTTTAAGGGTCTTTAAATATGATATTTAATATAAAGCAGCAGCACTAGAGGAATATCTAGGACTCACCACTGTGCACCACAAGTCTTTAAATCCAGGATTTTAGGTTTCGAGCCACATAAAACTATACGACACTGCCATCCTACACTAAGTACAGTATATCATTCAAAAGCATAACTCCATATATGGCCTTCTAAGACTTTTCGAGTGGAAAACTGCATATTCTAATACATTTTAGTGTTATTAGAGTGTTTTATAAACTTACAAAACTTTGAAATCACTTAAAGCTGGTTTCCCAGGCCTACATTAAGCCTAAGCTTAGGCTGAAAATAATGGAAATAGTGGCATTGCAATTTAGTCCATGACTAGGCCTAATCTATGTCCAGAAAACGGCCTCTTATGCAGAATATCAGTTTAATGCATCGGTTTAATGCTTTAAATTCTCTCAATGACTCATTATACTGCTTCCTCGTCTGCTAGATGTAGCATGAAATTACTCCACAGATCTGCAGCCAGTTAAGATGTTACCACTGTAATCTTCACGGTCCATCACAGCACACACACACACAGAAACACACATCGCTGAATCGTTTATGTATTACATCTGTAAAAAGTGGTTCATCTGTTCAACTTTATGAAAATTGCTTCATGTGGTAACAAGCAATTAAACTGGGTGTGTTTAACTTTCTTCAAATAAATACTTTGAGCCTTTATTTAATGTAAAGTGTTTGTTTGAGCTGAATAAAACCAGTTCAATTGCTAACTACTTTTGACAGTGTGCATATTATCTCCTAATATTATACTTTGGCCTTCTGTGTGGGGAAACAGCTTTTTAGTTTAATGTGGTAAAAAAAAGCATGAAATTTAGTTTTATGGATTTTATGAATATTTTTTTTTGTTTTATGGAACAAAAATATATTAATAATTTTATGGAACAAAAGAACATGAAATGTAAATTTGGTTTTATGGAGCAAACTAAAATAGTTATTTGTTTTTTAGAAGGAAAAAAGTAGATTTTTAGTTTTATAGAACAAAATATTTTATTTTGGTCTTATGGTTTTGGTTATTTGGTTTTATGGCACCAAAAAACTTTGGTAAAAAGATTTTTTTAGGTTTTATAGAGGAAAAATAATAATTTGGGGTTTTTTTGGTGCAAAAAATAGATTTTTGGATTCATGGCAAACAAAAGGCCGATTTTTGGTTCAATGGACTAAGGATTTAAAAGATCCGAATAAAAAATATTCAGTTCAAAAATATTTTTAATTTACTTTATTCATATTTTATTTATTAAACTGTTTGTTTTTAATATCATGTTTATTTTAACATATTAACATATTTATATTACAGTTTTTTTTCTGATTAACATTTTATTTACTATTGTTTGTTATTTTGAACTGAATAATAAATCATTTTAAGCTTGATTTTAATTAAATTAGATGTCAGTTCAGTTAAGTGTTTCTTGTTGCTATTATTATCATTATTATTATTATACAAATGAGTCAAACTCTTTCAGTTATCTCACACAACATGCAGAAATGTATCCTTTTCAGTTCATACTCATTCTTCTCATCTTCTCCACGACTCTCAGCATGGCGTTCGCAATCTGAGCTGGAATCTCCTGCCTGTTCTCACACTCAGAAGGTGTAGCTGGGTGCTGGACAGACAGGGAGGAACCAGGCCTTATCTACGTCTTTAATCTTAATTTGTCAGTGAAGACAGAGAGTGGTGCAGAGTGCAGGGAGAGGGACAGAGGGAGGTGAGCAGAGCGAGGGAGAGAGAGAGAGAGGGGGCGTAATTGCACCCCTGCTGCTCCATTAA
This sequence comes from Salminus brasiliensis, assembly GCF_030463535.1. Classification (NCBI taxonomy): domain Eukaryota; kingdom Metazoa; phylum Chordata; class Actinopteri; order Characiformes; family Bryconidae; genus Salminus; species Salminus brasiliensis. The sequence continues at coordinate 5,312,481 of NC_132899.1, read as the reverse complement.
GGTGTCATTCCTCAGTTAACATCAGATAAGATCTCCCTCTGAAACACCTGCAGCTATTTCTCCACTTTAGCCAGTTCTCTCTCACACACACCTCCAGGGGCTGAAGGATTCAAAGGTGAGCACCTCTGGACTTGCTGCTGGCCAGCAGTGATGGAGTGCTCCATCTGAGAGGGTAGAGAAGGTAGAAGCTGAAAGCTGCTCTCATAGTTTAGCGAAGCTGCAATAGCCAGCAGTCGTCTTCTGAATCATACCCGAGTCGATTCTTTAGGAATCAGAAGTTCTCAGCATTGTGAAGCCCACGAGATCACCATATCAGACCACACTGGGTCTGTCTTGCAGTGCAGTATCACAGGGTCAATCCCTGACAAGGCCGCTGTCCCCTTCGGCAGGCCGGGTGAGCGAGCAGAGCTGACGCAGAGCACTGACTGATGCACTGATTGATTGAGTGAGTCTGAGCACTTTCTCTACGCTGAGCCTTGTGTCAGAGACCATGATGAATGAAGCAGACCCGAAAGACAAGGCAGGACTGGCCAAACGAGAGCAGAGATATTTAACCCTCTGACACACAGTGCTCAGTCTGTTGCTCAGATCCACTCTGTTATACAGGGCCGGATGATGGAAGACGAGTGTGTGTTTTTCTAACGTAGACAAGGATTCAGCAGCGCTTTAATTTATGAGTCTGGTTCTTCACTGCCTGAGGAGATGCTAATGAGATCCATGGGGAGTAGGGCAAGTGCTAAACAGTCATAAACCTGTCAAACATCTTCCTTGGGTGTAAATGTTGCTCATCGGTTTGTGTAAATGAAGGATTGAAGAACAGCTATGGAGCATATTTTATATGATACTGGTTTAACCCTCCTCCTATTATCTTTGGGGTCAATTTGACCCCATAAAATGTTTAAGGTATTAAAATATTGAAATATTAAACCTATTAAAAAATGCTTCATATTTAAATATATGTATTTATATCATATTATATTTTAAATTTAGGTTTTAATTATAGTGATTTTCCTATTATCTTTGGGGTCAATTTGACCCCATTTAGTGTTTAAGGTATTAACACTTATTTAACACTAATTAAAATATTGCTTAATATTTAATGATATATATTTATATCATATCATATTTAAAAGTCAGGTAACAAAGTTTTATTTACAGTGATTTTCGGGTTTAACCCTCCTATTATATTTGGCCCCATTAAAATTTTAAGGTATTAAAATATTGAAATATTAACACTATTAAAATGTGCTTCATATTTAATGATATATAGTCATATCATATTATATTTTAAATTTAGGTAACAATTTTAATTATAGTAATTTCCTGAAGGTTTAAACTGTTGGGGTCAAGTTGACCCCAAGGATAAAAGATGTTAGTAAATTTGAAGGTAACAGTAGGTTGAACACTGACTCTAACACTGTGACCTGTAAAGTTATTCTATTTTTCTTTATAAAGGACTTATTAATCATTCAAATGTGTGACATTAGGCCATAAACACCTTAAAATATTTAAACAACAGCTTAACATACAATTTCTAACAAATAACAAAACCCATGTTCATCCATACTGTTAAAAGCTGGTTCCTGACCTTGCTGTGGGGTCAGCCCCAACAGGAACTTATATTACTCACCGTGATCCTCTGATCAGCCTAAATTAACATATAGAGAGACTACCCTCACATTCCAAGATCTAAGCAATATCGTTTCCCTTTACATTTCAATCTCAGCATGGCTGCGTTGGTCCTCTTTGGTGTTTATAAGTTTATAAGTGTTGATAACTCATTAACGAGTTGTTGAGGGCTTTCTGAATACCCTGATCGACCTTAACATTAAAGAACCACCTAACATTGAGTAGGTCCTTCTTGTGCCACCAAGCCACTCCACAACAGCTCTGAAGATATCCTATGGTATCTGGCATGTCCCATGACCCTGTCAGTGGTTCACCAGTTGTCCTTCCTTGGAGCACTAATGGTAGGTACTGACCACTGCATACTGGTAACTCCCCACAAGACCTGCCTGATGCTTAGGAGATGTTCTGATCCAGTTGTCTAGCCATGACAATTAGGTCCTTGTCTCAGATTCTTATGCTTGCCCATTTCTCCTGCTTCCAGCACATCATCTTCAAGAACTGACTGTTTACTTACTGCCTAAAATATATCTCTCTCCAGACATTTTTTCATGGAGAAAATAAATTCCACTAACAATACTTATAGTCACCAGTAGAGGGCAGGGGAGAAGTTGTACACTGCTTCAATCCAGTGGATCCCAAAGCCAGTCCTGGAGACCCCATGCTCTTCTTGTTTTTGTGTTTTCCCGACTTTAACACATTTTACTCCTCAAACTAGTCCTCAGGGGATCCCAGATGGTCAAGATTTTCTGCTCCAACCCAAACCCATTAGGATAGAGCAAAAATGTGGACCATGGGTGAGTGGAAGTGAGAGCCCAAAACAATTAAGGTCCCTGGGCTTAAGCACATTTAAGCCACTGCATTAGACCTCTTGATTCTTTACAGATGCTCATTTGGCTCCTGCATCAGGGGCTGCTGCTAATAATGGTCTATGAGAACAGAGACCATGGTATTTTTAACTGGCTGGGCAACCGGATTGGTTCCTTTCCAATCCTTACTCTTATTGCGAAACATAGGCCTTTTTGAGATGCTGAACACCTGTCTGTGCTATGAATTTGGTACAATTCAGTTGTGGCAGTGTGAACACAAACCAAACCAATCGAAAAACACACAGTACCTATAGGGACAAAAGTATTGGGACACCTGCTCATTCATTTGTTTCTTCCAAAATCAAGGATACTAAAAAAGAGCATAAATAACTATCTCGGTACTGCCCAGGGAAGAAGGCTTTCTACTAGATTTTGGAGAAGCATTGCTGTAAGGTCAGGATGTGATTAGCACCACCCCACCTCATTATTCCCAAGTCCCCAATTCATCCCAAAAACAGTACTGGATGGAGCACCACCATCCATCATTCCAGATAACACAGTTCTTCCACTGCTCCACAGCTCAGTGCTGGGGGGCTTTATACCCCTTTAGCCCACGCCTGGCATTAGGCCGAATATTGCCAGTAGGTTTCTGTTTATCTGCTCCAGGGGGTCCTATTCCTTTGGCAGTACCTCTCTGCAGGGACTAGACAAGCTGTGTGTGTCTGTATTTGTACATTGCATGTGTCAGCAATGCGTGCAACTTAAAATAGCTGAATGCATTCATTAGAAGGGGTGTCCACAAACATTTGGACATGTGAGTTAAGCGTTCAAAACTGTAAATTGAACAGTGTTGAAATAATTCCACTGGAAAAGAAGGCTTTGAGAGTAGTAGCTCTGTCTGCAAGAGGCCATCTGCACTCTGCCCAACTCGTCTTTCTGTCTGTGGTAACTAAAGCTGTAGGTGATGGCTAGGTGTTAAGATGAAAGCAGAGGCAGCCAGTGAAGCAAGACGGAGCTGCCGAGATCAGAAACTGAAGGCTGAAACTGAGACCATGATTCTCAGAGCGCCCAAGCTGTTCTAGCCTCTAAATGACCGTAAAACAGACGAGATCCCAGCCGTCTCAGACAGCAAGCAGCTGCGACCATTCGTGGTGTCTCAGCAGGTATTTCCCCATCTCAAGCTGGTATCACGCAGTCCATTTCTAATTCATTTCAGCAGTTTCAACACCATTCGCCCCGTCGTTTCTGCACTGCGTGAAGGCCCAGGTGACAGAGTGGTGAAATACTGCAGCGCTGAACAAAACACTGAAAACTCTGGATTACCAAGAGGAGTCCTTAGGCTATAAAAATACATCAGCACTGCATATGATCTGTCTATTTGATGTTGTCAGCCCTGGAAGACTTTGACAGCTCCATGTGCTGGTTCACATCATGCAAAGTGTGCATGGATTATATAAAGTATGTATGAAGAGCATTGAGAGCTTTCTAGAAGTTGGGCTTGAAGGCCTTCCTGGAACCCTAAGCAGCTTTTTTTAACATCTAAAGCTCAGAGTAATCCAACAAACCCAAACATTTGGTTGGTGTTCAACACCTGTATCACTGATGTTCTCCAAAATACAGGGGCATGCAAAAATGTGGGCACCCCTGGCCAAACCTTCCGTTGCTGTGAATTGGTAAGCGAGTAGAAGATGAACTGATCTCTAAAGGACTTAAATATATAGTTAAATATCTAGAACTTAAGGACTTAAATAAATAGTCAAATATATAGAATGTAAGGACTTAAATATATAGTTAAATATCTAGAATGTAAGGACTTAATTATATAGTTAAATATATAGAACTGAAGGACTTACATATATAGTTAAGTATATAGAACGTAAGGACGTAAATATATAGTTTAATATATAGAACTTAAGGACTTACATATATAGTTAGTATATAGAACGTAAGGACTTAAATATATAGTTAAATGTATAGAACTGAAGGACTTAAATATATAATTAAATATATAGAACTTAAGGACTTAAAAATATAGTTAAATATATAGAATGTATGGACTTAATTATATAGTTAAATATATAGAACTGAAGGACTTACATATATAGTTAAGTATATAGAATGTAAGGACGTAAATATATAGTTTAATATATAGAACTTAAAGACTTGCATATATAGATAGTATATAGAACGTAAGGACTTAAATATATAGTTAAATATATAGAATGTAAGGACTTAAATATATAGTTAAATATCTAGAATGTAAGGACTTAATTATATAGTTAAATATATAGAACTGAAGGACTTAAATATATAGTTTAATATATAGAACTTAAGGACTTACATATATAGTTAGTATATAAAATGTAAGGACTTAAATATATAGTTAAATATCTAGAACTTAGGTAAAAATATATAGTTAGAGTAAAAATATATAGTTTGAGCTGAATGTATAGAAATAATATTACAATTTTAGAGTGAAATAACAAAGAAGCAGCATGCAAAAGTTTGGGCACCCCAAAAGATGTGAGCTCTCGGATAACTTTAACATCTCAGGGAAAATCTAAGACCTTAACACTGTTCACTGTTCTAGAATGTTCTCCTCTATTCACACTGCTTCATTTGGCTTTTCCAAGTACCCTGATGTTCTAGAATGTTCTCCCCTTTCAGTGTTCTAGAATGTTCTCCAACATTCTCACTGTTCTACAGTTTTCTCCTCCATTCACACTGGTTCATTTGGCTTTTCCCAGATGTTCTAAAAGGTTCTCCCTATTCCCAATTCTCACAGTTCCAAAACGTTGTTCTCCCATTTTCTCGCTGATCTAAAATATTCTCTACGTTCTCACTGTTGTAGAATGTTCTTCCACGTTCCACGTTCTCCCATCCACCCTATTCCCACGTTCCACGTTCTCCCATCCACCCCACCCCGTTCATTTCATGTTTATAATCTAAAACAACTAGCAGGATTAGAAGGTTGGTGTTTTCAGCTCTGTGGTTGGCTTTGGTTATTAAAGGGAATTAATTCATAATTAGCTTCACAAAACCTCGTAAGACACACAAACCAGTTGTCTGAAAGAGCTGATCAATTCTGAGACGTTGGCTCACGAGTCCATTCAGTAAAACTCCTCGTTTAATCCTAGACAGAATTTTAGAGACTAAAACACTGTCACTCCTGTCAGTCAACATCTCGTCCCGTCCAAGCTATAATTTAGTCCTCTGTCACAAAAAAGCCACACCTGAGCTTTAAAAGCATGAGCTCCTTCCTCTGTTGACTAAGGCTCCACCTCGCCGCCTCTTTCTGTCACAGGCATGCCACGGGCTCACAATTACGCTCCGACAACACTACAAATTAGCACCCCATTCCAGGCCTCTTCATGCCAGGCCACAGGAACGCTGGATGGAAATTTGATACCAGTTCTCCTCAAAGGCTGCTCTTTCAGTCGCCCGCGTCAGTGAGGTCAGGACTTTCAGCAAAGGCAGAGCGGATGTCCCCCAGCTTTAGTATTCTGTCATGACAGTAGTGTGAACTGAGATGTTTGTGCTATTGGAAAAGAATGGAGGAGGAAAGACTGGAACACTATCCATGTTAGGGGTGACTGCTTAAGAAATCAGAGTGTTGATAATGAATAATAATAGAAGTGTGGATAATACATCATGACATCCTAATGTTCAAGAAGGTTTTCCTTCGTTCATGTTCCCCAACCCTCTCAAATCTGTGTAAGATGCACAATAATTCACATTATGTACATCACAACATGAATTATATCATTACTGTGTCAATAAAACCTTTTAATGAATAAATGTAAAACTGTCTTTCTTGGTATAGTTGAATAATGAGAGTTTGCAATGTGCAAGTGACAAACTATGAAGCTAAAAGCAAACATATGATGTAATAAATAATAAATATAATAAATAAGTATTTTTTATTTGTAAAGCACATTGAAAACAACCAGAGTTGCACTAAAGTGATTTACAAAACTAGAAGTAAAATAAATAAAATTATAGATAAAATTAAGAAAAATAATAAAAATAAAGAAATAATAAATAAAAGGTTATTCACTAAATTCACATTGCATTTAATTATATTTAAAAATATAACAAAATATAGTTATGTTTTAAGACTGGACTTATGCCAGATCTCAGTGGGGTTCTAGAGTCTTAGGGCCGGCACTGAGAGAACCTCTGACCTCTAAAGTGTTCCATAACAGTCTTGACTCATTATATTCCCGCCCCTAAAAGTGACATAAATCCCACCCACTAGAGACACCCTAAAAGGCTAAATGCAACATCTACTTTGGGAGAATATGGAAGCCAGGCTAAAAATGCTAAAGGCTAACACTAGCCGACTGGCTGAAGCACCACTCGGAGAAGAGCCGGCTGGAGACAGCATCACTGCAGGGGTCTATACGATGGCCTGAGTAAGCTGGGTACGAGGTAGTGGGTGCTAAGTGGATGCTAGGCTAAAAGCTAACCCTAGGAGACCCTACTACAATCTTTTAAGCTAGCTAAACACACAGTGTGCTAACACGGAGAGGACAGCAACACTGTCTGCTATCAGCTAGGATTTGGGAAAATGCAAAAATACTGCATGATGATTACTACCCAGCCAACAAGGTCATGCGGGGCTCAAGTGGGCAGAACATGGGCTAGGTGGGTTCCAGGTGGGCATGGGCCCTGCCTGGGTTTGTACATACTTTGTGACTGGGACTCAGTTGGGCTTCCCAAATGGGCCCCATTGTTACAGCCCAACTTAATCACACATGGGTTCCATCTAGCAAAGTACAACCCAGATGGAGCCCATGCTGAACCCCTCCTGGTCCCATAACTGATACCGGTGGGCATTCATTCATAGGTGGGGCCAAAAAAGAACCTGAGGACAAAACTTTCAGGTTGCTAGTCGGGCTTCTCTTATGGGCCCCTCATGGGCATGTTAGCTGGGTCACTACAATATTACGCTATGAGGCTACCGTGAGCTGTTGTGGTGACATGAACCAGCCAATAAAAGCAGAGCTCTCCATAAAGGTAAAATCAGCGTTTTATTCTAGAGTAAAATAAAAGAAAGGTAAATGAATTAAAGTTAATTAAAACTTTAAGAAATGAGAATTTCGACACATTTTGAGGTGATTAATCACCTGCTGATTGGTATCAGCACTGTGAAAATGAAGACAGTGGGAGGGGGGATTCGCAAAAGTGAGAGAGAGAGATCATTTTGCCTCCTGCATTGTCTGTGCACTTAAGCTCCAGTCAACAGGTGGGCGTGACTGCGAAGCCCCCGGAGGCGACACTCAGCTCACCTCTTTTGTCATCCCTCCATCCTTGCACCTCTCCATCTCACTCCCTCACTCTCAGATATTCGCCTGGAGCATCTGCACTTCCTGCACATTCCGCTCTCCTCCATTACACCAGGAAAAAAAGAAGGACAGCCAGAGGGCTGTGCAGAGCATTTTCGCCACCAGGGACCTTATACTGACCCTGTCTAGTGAGGACTACATATTAGACTTGACCGGAAGAAAATCAATCAGTCTCTCTGCCACCTTTGACAGGCCAATCTGTAAATGTCAATTTCTTACTTTTAGCCAGCTTCAGGTCAGCTAGGAAATGCAGCGATTTATTTAAAAGCGGTCTGCACGAGGACTTCATGACATATGGCACCTGTCAAGGGGGGGATATATTGGGCAGCAAGTGAACAGTCAGTTCTTGAGGGTGATGTGTTGTAGCATAAGAAGCAAGCTGGGACAGCTAGACGACAGGGTCAGGGACGACATCTCCAAAACATCAGGCAGGTATTGTGGAGTACCTACCTACCTAAAGTGGTCCAAGAAAGGACAACCGGTGAGCTGGCGACAGGGTCATGGACGCCCAATGCTAGCCTTCCACTAAGAGACTTTTCAAGCAATTTCACAGATTTGTCGCGGACTAATTTCCAAGAGTCTTGCTGGAGTTGCAGCGTGATCCCGTCATTTCAGTCGTTTGGTATTAAGTGGTTAGGATAGCTGTTTTTTTTTACTCGTCTTGACGTTCCAATAAAATCAACCATAATTAATATTGCCACAAGTGTTCAGTCTTGGCTCTAGGCAAATTGTGACATGGACATTGTGAATAACCAAAACGTGATTTCTCTCCAGCACCAAACAGGAAGCAGCAGAGCAGCTACAGGAACATCTCTGGTGGATAGGTATGAAATAGAATGAAATAATGGAGAAATAAAATAAAATAACTGAAAATAACTAAAATAATCATAAAATTATCTCAAAGGAATTTAGTTGCAGTCGTGCAAATAGTGACCCAGCAAGATTCCCAATCTGTGACTAAACTATGACTATTGTTAAAGTCTTCTAGTAGTGTATGATAAGCATAAGGCTCAGTGATGCGATCCATGGAGGCCCCTCCTCAAGACTTGCTCAATGATTTGCTGCTAAAGTCTTGGTGCCAGATACTACAGGACATCTTCAGAGGTCTTGTGGAATCCATGCCTCAAATGGTTAGATCTGTTGTGGCGGCATAAGGAAGACCAGTTTAATATTTGGCTGGTGGTACTAATGTTATGGCTGATCTGTGTACCTCTGAGTGGCATTGAATTCTGTTCTAAAGCAAACCTAGCTTCTGTCTGATTGGCTATGTTTGGGAAAAGGGGAGAATTGTTCAATGACCCATTTCTTTAACAGCTGGTGCAAATGATTTGTAATGATTTCATTACAATGTCAACACCAGTATGGTTAAACATGGGTGCAAACAAATTTGCAATGTGCACTAATGTTTGCACATTTGCACTTTATATAGTGCCTAAATAAGAAAACAATGATTAATTATGTGGTTGGTGTGGTTGGTGTGGCGCAACAGGTAACACCAACTGATTGAGCTACCACAGCATGTGAGAGACTGGGGTTCAATTCCTTGTCTGGGTGACTATGCTGCGCTACACCAATAAGAGTCCATGGGCAAGACTCCTAACATTACACAGGCCTGCCTCTGTAATATGAGTCACCTTGTACATTGCTCTGGATAAGAGCGTCAGCTACATACCATAAATGTAAAAATAATGTTTTAAGAAAATCTTAAAAATATAAAAACATCTTTCTTATAGAGAATATTTAAGACCTTTTTAAGATTTCTTTAGAAAAATGGACTTTCTTATGACCTTCTTGGTGCTTATCTTAAGATCCTTCTGAAGATTTTTCTGAGAAAAATGTTGTGGCACAAAGTTTTGGAGTGACTGCAACCATTTTATTAAGATCTATGATATGATGTGACAACTCTGATATAGATTATATTGTTTTTGACTTGTTTGTCTTTTGACGTCCTTGTTCTTCTTTTCTCTGGAGTACACCAGAATTACCCTTAGACAGTGTTGTATTGGTGTTGTATGTAACTCTGTATAAATGTCAAATAATAGCTTGTATTTATTTATTTATTCATTTATTAATTTATCCATTTATTTATTGATTTAACTTTGCCATAATTTGAATCTGGCTGTTGTTTTGGCTTCCATGGTGAGTGGACCAATAGAAATGCTCAGAAATTACTTCCATTGAAAGTTAAGAAGGTTTTTCCCCTTCTCCTGTAAAGCTGTACTTATGGAGATAAAAGGTTTTTGCGTGAGTTTACATACTATGCACTCATACTCTCCAGTGCCTGGGTTCATCACACACATACATACATACACTTACACACCTAGTGGTGCCAGTGTGATGTACGAGCAGAGTAACTCGAGCTGGTCGAGACATGGGGGAATAAAACAGTCTGAGTGACACCCCGGCCCCTCATGGCCTCTCTCAGCTCTATAAGGGCCATGGGTACTCGCTGCAAACATGCCAGTCACTCCAACAGAGATTAATCACCCAGCACACAACTCCTTCACAAGAGCTGCTAACACATCAGGAGCTCTCAGTCAGAGGAGAACATCTGAGAACGTGATCTGTGTGAACGTGGGCGTGTGTTTAGCTTTAAATAAAATGTTTTTGTCTAAAAAAGTTTAAGTCTAAACCATGCACAGATTAGCCTCACTGCAATCTACAGTCTTGTGTGAAAGTTTGAGCATCCCTGGTCAAATGACATATTTTGTTTTCTAAGGGCAAAGACGTTCACAACCTTTATAGAGATTCTTTATATACATTCTGAAGGATAATTACTGTTTATTTGTTTAATTTCATATGTTAAAAAATAATGGTGTGTGTAAACGTTATGGCACATTAAATATGCTATGTTTTATTTTTTTCAACATGTTAAAAAATGAATAGAAATTGTTTTAAAAAAATGTGAAGAAAATGTATCAAGTAAATATTTCTTATGTAATAGATTTGGTAGTCATAAAAACAAAATGCATAATTTGCCCAAATGTATGAATTTGACTGTGCATGTATTTTATTGTGTATAGGTACAATGTTTGTATGTATTTATAGTGAACGCTCATGACACACATCCATTTAACCACCAACCAACCATCCATCCATCCATCATATATACATTCATATGACCAACCAACCAACCAACCAACCAGCCAGCCAACAATACATTAATTTGACCAACCCACCAACCATCCATTCATATGACCAACCCACCAACCAACCAACCAACCACCCATTTATCCACCCATTTATCCATCATTCCATCATCCATACATTTATATGACCAACCAACCAACGAACCAGCCAGCCATCCATACATTCATTTATCCCTCCATCATCCATACATTCATATGACCAACCCACCAACCAGCCATCCATTCATCCATCATCCATACATTCATTTGACCAACCCACCAGCCAGCCAGCCATCCATACATTCATTCATTCATCCATCCATCATCCATCCATTTACATGACCAACCAACCAACCAGCCAGCCATCCATACATTAATTCCTGCATCCATTATCTATACATCCATACAAACAAACAACCATCCATTAATTCATCCATAAATCCATCCATATACCCATATAATCAACCAACCATCCATTCAACCATATGTCCATCATCCATACATCCATATAACTAACCAATCAACCAACCATCCATTCAACCATATGTCCATCATCCATACATCCATATAACTAACCAATCAACCAACCATCCATTCACCCATACAGTCATCCATACATCCATCATCCATTCATCCATATAAACCATCCATATACTCAAGCAACCACACATTCATTCATACATCCATTATCCATACATCCACATAAACAACCAATCAACCAACCAACCATTCATCCATTCATCATTTATTCACCCATACATCATCCATCCATCAACCTAACCAACCAACCAAACAACCATTCATTCATCCATTCAATCCTACATCCATTATCTATACATCCATTCAAACAAACAACCATCTATTCATTCATCCATAAATCCATCCATATACCCATATAATCAACCAACCATCCATTCATCCATACGTCCATCATCCATACATCCATATAACTAACCAATCAATCAACCAACCATCCATTCATGCATTCATCATTTATTCACCCATACATCATCCATCCATCAACCTAACCAACCAACCAAACAACCATTCATTCATCCATTCATCCATTACCCATACATACATATAACCACTCAACCAACCAACCATTCAGCCATCCATACATCCACCTAACCAACCAACCAACAACCATACATCTACTTTCTAACAAATGTTTTTAAGATCACTGAGAAAACACTCCCAGCCCACTCAATGTTTGTTGTTTCAGCATAGTATCATCATCAAGCCCACCAGTGCAGCTAACATCTAACAGCACAATCCAAAAAGCTCTCTCTGTATCTCTCAGTACATCACACACTGATGTCATTTCTCTTGATTATTGTAAATAATAGGCAGGATTCAAAATATCCACATATGAGCAATGGTGCAACATCACCAGAGGAGGTCCTCGTTGAGCTCTCTGTCCTTCTGCCAGAGTAACAGCATGAGTGGCAATATCAGTAAAGGAATATTCAGAGCTGAGAGATTTCACAACACTATAAAACTAGAGATGTATGGGAACTCTCGGGTCTGAGAACATAAAGGTAAAGGTGATTTATCTCATCATGCCAGCACAGCGAGCGTCCAGACTAACCAAAACAAGACTGAGGTCTAGAGCTTCTTTTTTAGCTGCAGCTGAAACAGCTCTCTCTGTACTTTGGATCAGTGTTATTCAAATGGAAGCAACGTTACTGAACATCCCTAATCTGATTATCATACAGCGTAGCAAGACTGCAGAACCAACACGTTTCACAACTATGTGTGTAAAACAACATTAAAACTGTTTGCTTTGCCTCATAGGTCAGGCCCAGCAGGGGGGTCAGCTGTGAGGGTAAATCAGTTCAGTGGGTGACTCCAAACATTATTCCTTGTGATCTTTAATCCTTTAAGTTTGACACAAACACTTCGCATTGGAATGCCTCCTCGCCGCGGCAAGGGCTGCCTGTAGGGAACCCAGTTCTCGCTGTCAGTCTGAGTATGCATCAGCTGGATTTAGTTCTAAAAGCCTCGGCTCAGGGCTAAGCGTCCCAGAGTCGGAAAACATCTCTGCCTGGTAACCGGGGCTGTAGTGGTTCCTCCAGCTGGGCAGGTTTCTGAGATTTTAGCCTTCAGTGATCTGAAATTGTAGCAAAGCACTGTTTACCTGGGCACAGGTAGAGGGAGTGTACCAGTGCACTAAGAATAGTACCAGTAATAGACAGTGTACCTGAACACAGGTCAAGAGTAACACTAACAGACAGTGTACCTATGCTAACTAATGGACGGTGGACTTGAGCACAGGTAAGTAGTGATACTAAGGGGCTGTGAATCTGAGCACAGGTGAATAGTGACACTGATGGGCGGTATACCTTAGCACAGGTTAATTGTGACTTAATGCCCCAAGTATATTGCTTGTAGGTTAATAGTAACACTAATGGAAAGTGGACCTGTGCACAGGTAAATAATGACATTAACAGATGACGTACCTGTGCATAGGTAATAGTGACACTAATTGAGTGTACCTGAGCAAGGATAAATAGTAACACTAACAAACAGTGTACCTGAACACAGGTAAATAGTAACACTAGTGGTCAGTGTACCTGTGCACAGGTAAGTAGTGATACCAACAGACTGTGTACCTTTGCATGGGTAAATAGTGAAATTAATGGACAGTGGACCTGAACACAGATAAATAGTAACACTAGTGGTCAGTGTACCTGCACACAGGTAAATAGGGACAGTGGACTTGAGCACAGGTTCAAAATGATACTAATGGATGGTGGACATGCTCTCAGACAATAGATCTGGGGTGTGTACCTGGGCAGAAATAAGGAGTGACACTAATTGACAGCACACCTGTGTATAGGTAAACAACAGTAACATTAATGGACAGAGGACTTGAGCACAGGTAAGTAGTGACACTATTTGAGGGTACCTGAGCACAGGTAAACAATAACACTAATGGTCAAGGGACTTGAGCACAGCGGGCAGTGTAACTATGCACAAGAAAATAGCCACACTAATAAACAGTATATCAGTATACTGAGCACAGGTAAATAGTAACATTAATGGACAGCATACCTGCACACAGGTAAATAGTGACAGTACTGAGTAGTGTGTGCACAGGTAAATAGTATTAATGGACAGCATACCTGCACACAGGTAAATATTGACAGTACTGAGTAGTGTGTGCACAGGTAAGTAGTATTAATGGACAGCATACCTGCACACAGGTAAATATTGACAGTACTGAGTAGTGTGTGCACAGGTAAGTAGTATTAATGGACAGCATACCTGCACACAGGTAAATATTGACAGTACTGAGTAGTGTGTGCACAGGTAAGTAGTATTAATGGACAGCATACCTGCACACAGGTAAATAGTGACAGTACTGAGTACTGTGTGCACAGGTAAATAGTAACACTGACAGATAGTGTACCTATGCACAGGTAAATATTGACATCAATGGACTGTGTACCTGTGCACAGGTAAATAGTGACACTAATGAATAGTGGACCTGTGCACAGGTACAAAGTCAGACTAACGGATTGTGGATATGCACTTTATGGACTCTATGGATTATATGGACAGTGCACCTAGGCTAATTGACAGTGTACCTGTGCACAGGTATAAAGTGACACTAATGGGCAAGGACCTGGAGTTGGCAGTGTAGCTCAAAGCAGGTAAACAGTCACACTCAAGTACAGTGTACCTGACCATAAGTAAGCAGCATGACTAATGTCCAGTAATCCTGAAGCTGTTTATTGTAGACCCAGGACGCCCAGCCTCTTACTTCACTTAAAGATGACTACACTCCACTGACCTAATTCATATGTAGATGATAAATCTATAAATGAGTAAATACTGTGCATGCTGTATTCAGATAGGCCCTACTATAACCAAACTTATATGACCTCCCTGCATTATCTAATCCTTAAGCCCTCATTCTTCAGGTTAAACGACCCAGGATGAATACTTTGCAGAGCCTGTCCTACTGTCTCCAGCTTCAAATTTCTCTGCTATGTCCAAGTCTTGCTCAAGCGGCTCAGTAGCCATTCAGTTTGATTTAGATCATCTTTGGCTTTGTCAGTAAATTTCTAGTTATATGATCTGGCCTTTAGGTAGAGGCGTCAGAGTAAATCAGGTATTGTCTAGCTATGCAGGTTCCCTTACCTCACACAATACTGTCTCTGCCATGGGCTGGCATAAGCTTGGCACGGGGTCAGATCACATACAGTAATCTGATATATAGCAAAATATATGTGTGACATATTAAAATGAATGGAATTTCTTTATAGACAAAACATAGTCATTCTCACTTAAGAAGCTTGTATCTCCATTTTTGTCCTTTTTCACTTTTCACTTTGTAAAGTTAATTAATTCTGAGATACAAGGTTTTTGCATGACAGTAATGGCATATTTGTCACATAATGAAATGCACATGACATAAAGGCCAGTGTAGCTCAATGCAGGTAAAGGGCAGAATACCTGAAAATAGTTAAGCAGCATTAAACAGGTGTAAAGGTGAGTGAAACACTTTTACGGTAGTAAAATAAAAACACAGATATTTACAAACTAGAAATACTGAATATTTACACTTATTAACTCACCCTACACATATACTATACACACATTACACCCCCACTATACATACTGTACACACCATACATCTCTATTTATGTAAAAATAATATTACATATCTAATATTGCACTGGTAAATGTACATGTTTGAGATGTAATCTGCAATGTCTACATGACTATTTACAAAAGACACTGGATAGGTGTGAATTCAGTGTAGTGTGAATGGGGAAAAGTCAAATAAAGTCAAATAGTCTTCAGAAATTGGCAATATCCAGTGATCATGAGGACCATTATATTACCTGATATTCCCCAGGTCACATATTGAATTATGTATGTGAAATTGGCCATTTTATGGGAATATGGGAAACTGTAAATACATTTCAGCTGTATAACAATATATGGAGGTATGTTCAAAATGTCAATTTTACAGGAGAAAAAAAACTACTTAACTTCTTAGATAGATCTTAATGGAAGTCAAATGAAATTTTGGAAAATTTCACCATGAAATTTGGTCAAATTCCAATTATGGGAAAAAAATAGAAAAAATGGAGATACAAGATTTCTGCAGGACAGTAAAAAAAAAATATATATATATACACACATATATATATGTGTGTGTGTGTGTGTAATTTATGTGTAGAATTAGACTCAGGAGCAGAACATCAGCTGCAGATGATCAGAACATGGTTGGAGAGGATTATTCTGGAGGAGTCTGGAGTCTGATTTAAACCTCAGACGTTTAGTCTGGTCTGATCTTGATTGATGGTTGAAGTGAGGGGTGAAGATGATCACCATCATGGCCAGATCCAGAGAGCTCTCTGAGGCCTTCAGAAAGAATGGGTGGAGATACAGAGGAGTCTGGGAAGAGGTTTAAGAAGATCTCAGAACAGTTAGAAATCAGCCGCTGTTCCACTGTCCACTAAATCATTTACAAGTGGAACAGCTGACCAACATGACCAGATCAGACCGTCCTAGCAAGTTCAGCCCAAAGGCAGAACCACAAGATGAGTAAGGAAGTCTCCAGAAGTCCTACAATGTCATCACAGGACCTACATGTAGCTTTTGTCATATTTAATATGAAACCTTCTGATGGTAGATGCTGTACTTTGACATCAGTCATGGTAAGGGCTACCTGTAGGTCCTGTGATGACATTTTAAGGTGAATGGGAGCCTTCAAAAATTCCCCTTCAGAGAATTCATACTTTATTCCAAAGGACCAGTTTAGGTTCAAGTGTTGGTTCACACTAGAGAGTAACACTCCTGCCTCAGTTGGTCAAGCTAAGAAAGCCGAATCATCTGGTTAGATCAAATCTGTGGATCCACACTAGCCCTTTGTGCAAAGCCAGCCTAACATGGGTAAAGTTTGTCTACTTACATGTAAATGAAGAGCTCTTCAGAAGATATCTCTCTGCTCACTCACACTTAACATCACTACATCCCTACCCTGTATTTTGTCCTGATCATGTTAATATGGAGAGGAGCTTCACAGGCTGGTGAGATAATAGCTTTATACATAAGGCAATGTCCACAGCTGCCTGTTTCATTAAGTGTAATTGCATAACGATTGCTCCCTTTATTAAAGGTGACTGGAACTCCCTCAGATGGGGTCAGTAATATGTGACAGAGATGATTGCAGACATACAGTGACCATGCAGGCCTCTGGGACCATCCTAATGAGAGAGCTGGAGAAATTGAGCTATTATGATGTCAGACCTCCTACCATTATGGGCCATTAGAACCACACAGCTTCACATTCAGACCCATTATATTTATTGGACAGAGGAACTGATTGATGTTGACCTGGCTCAAACTCTTCATACCAAGCACACTTGACCCTGTGCCATCTCCCGTGAACTGAGCTCAGCTATGGAAAGCAGGCACTTAATAATTGACTTGTGACAGAATCCCTATTTTGTTTTTGTCTCAAAAAACAGAACCATTTTTAAACATCTCAAGGTTGACCACGGACTACTCAGTTCTTATTCAGCCTTTGTTTACCACCTTACCTGGATTAGAGATGCCTCAACAGACATTCAACTAACATTCAGCTGAATATGTATTAGATGCAGCTGAACGCTAAGAGGAATGTAAATGACTGTCTATTGAATGTAACCCTACACCTCACCCCAATCCTAACCTTTTAGAGTTAGCTTTAAGGTTTAGGTAAGGGTTTGGGTAATCATTTATGGTTGATTCAAGATTCAAGGTTAGGGCTTACATAGTTGAAAGTCAGGTGAGCATCTATGTGGCATCTACAATGGACCATCCAAATAAAGTGATTCGAACCCTTGTCTGAAAACTACATTTTGACAAGACATTTTGTAGAGATTGGAAGAACATCTTGGAACCTCAAAAGAACTAGAGAACTTGAAGTAGAAATACTTCAAACTACTTATATTGAATATATATATTTTTTACATTGACCTCTATTGACTTAAGAAGGTTGCAGTTTTGGATAAATGGTGTATCAGTGGCAATATGCAAGTTCATCAACTTCTATTTGGATTTTTTATATGCCAAAATTTAGTACAGCTCACTCTTTAGCCATATAATTACATTTTCCTTGGGAAAATGTCCTTGGATTCGTGCTCAGGCGAGCTCAGAGGATATATACCCAGCAAAAGAAATGAAACATATGGGCATTAATGGGGTAAATGAGGCTTGCTAATCTGAGGTAACATTGACACAGACACAAGCCACAATGTCAACATCGTTAAAACGATCCAGTCAAGTGACTTTCTCTGACATACTGATACAAAGCTAATGCTATTGGCTGATGCGTATTGGACAGATCATTAAAGTACGCTCGTTATTTATGCATGGAGAAGCTTAAACTCTTCTGTGCTGACATGTTCACACTAGACCCTCTACCAGCTCAGTGCATATCAAATCAAGCTGATGTGTCCTAATACATTTGCATTTTCTTCCTTTCTTACCACCTTATCACTTTGACACCTCCACAAACAGAGTGGGTCAAGTGTGACGGGGTTGTAAAACACTGATGGCTAATGTAAGTTAGGCTACTGTTTTAGGAGACAGCACTTTCCAGGTGTAGATTTTGAATAAATGGTTGTAAACTGAACATACCGTAAACACGCTGGACGTGTAGTCCAATTAAATTGCTCAGTAATTAATATATTAATTCCAAATGCAGTCAGTCATCCAAGACATGTCTGATGTCTGAAGTTACTGAACAAAGTAAATATCACCCCAAATCTTCTCATGTAGACTGTATTGTTTTAGCCTTTTAGCTCCAGTGCAAAACCACAGAAGCAAACTTCAGACTCTGAGCATATTTGAAAGATCAGCTACATTTAAGGTGAGCAGGAATCTGTAAATTTTAATTTTGTCAGTAAACTTCAATAATTAAGATTTATTGAGTGACTACTACAAAGCCAAAGTTTTTTAGACATGCATAGACAAAGTGTTTTTCAAGGATTCCTTGGTTAATAATGGTTCCAAACAATTCTAGGGCTCAAATGAAATTAAATGATCCATGTCTATATATAAATAAAACGGTATATATATATATACATATATATATATATATATATATATATATATATATATATATATATATAAACTGTATATATCAATACTGTCACAAATGGACACTGCATATAGATTATTCTGTGTTTTTGACTCTTTGTCATAATGCGAACCTGCCATAAGAAAAATACTTTTACATTTTAGATGTTTCTAGGTTGACCATGGACTCCTCTATTTCAATAATCACATATTTATATTTACAGCATATTTATGTTTACTCAGCTAGTTTGAATAGACTAAATCAAGGTATCAAAGATGCTTCTAAGCCTAGAGACATAACCCATGGCTAAGAACTAAATGTGTAATCATGAGTCTGTCACAACTGTCACATGATTGGTCCAAAGTGGTGTGATGTTCATGTAGATATTCCCCACACAAAAAAAATGTCTAAATATTTATATATAATTTGTCTCTATATTTTTTACATTACTTACTTCCCTACATAATCTGAATCTGGCAGGAGTATATCAGGAATTGTCTAACAAAGCATGTTCCGTTTATATACAATGTATTGTGGCTGTCACGTAAAAACCTTGTATTTCAATTTTTGCCGTATTCACTTTTTGGCATCGGTAGAATCTGGGGGAAGTGCTTTGTATTGTGTCCAAATTTCATTTCATGATGGACGGAACAATAGAAATGCTCCAAAATGACTTAGATTTATGGATTTTCACATTAAAAAGACACTTTCTGGACATTTTATATAACAAAATATTACAGACATTTTATATATTTTATATAATTTTAAAATATTTTATATTTTATTTATATATAAATTTTATATTTGTTATCATTTTTAAAACAGACACTTTCTGGACATTTTATATAACCTGAGTGATTTTATATAGCACCAAAAAGGTTTCCACTATTCAGTCATAACTAATAATAAGAAGATGAACCTTCTGCATTTCAATTTATACAGCTGTTTACACATAAACTACACAAGAAAAAGATTAGAGCAGTCAATGTCACAAAACCCAGACAACAGGTCTTCATGCGAACACAGTCAAAATTCAGGCCCATTTAAAAGTCCTAGACTCTAGAGGTGGTGGAGACCTGGAGAATCTAGCCACCATTGGCATGCAGATTCTGACCGCAAGGCCACAATTCAATGCACAGTCGTCTCTCAGTCACTCAGTCAACTGGCTGGAGCAGCTCAGGTTGGGGGTTGGTTGAGGCATGCCTCTGGGCCAGACCTGTGTCTCTCTGTCTTTACCGCTCTACCCAGACAAGTCCTGGCCCATCAGCCCGGAGACACATAGAACAGAGAGCATGCTGGGTCCAGACAGACAGACTGGCCGGAGAGCCGCAGCCCCTATGCATACACACTGACACACACACACCCTCCTCCACCTTCCAATTGAGCTTTAACTGCAGGCCGGCCAGTTCCATTAGCATAATGATGAGATAGTGACACCTCTCTTTGAGTTGTATCAGGGGGCAGAAAGGGCAGGGTAATGACAGGCATAATTACTCCATTTAGCGAGGGAGGGACACTGACATTAAAAAAGAAAAAAGGGGGTATTCAAATAAGGTGCAGCCCCTTAATAAATGCAGTGTATCAGTTCAGTGTGGTCTTTTTATTGAATGGGTTATAATAAATGATGTGTATTTATAGTAAATGTGGATCTAGACATGTCTTTCATACTTTTAGGAGCATTTGAGGACTGCTTGGGTAAAGGAGGACCAAATTAATGAAATTCGCTGCTCATTGATGTTAATTAGTATGGCTTACTGACTCATCCATTATGAGTTGTTAATGGCCAGACGTTGGAGACCATCTCTGTTATCCCCTTGAAGCTTTCGGCAGACCCAGCAGCTGGAATTTATCATTAAAAGACAATTACACCACATATTTGAAATATATAAAAAATAAATAAAAATAAACAAAGTCATCTTATAATACTTTGATATAAAATGCTGCATTTCAGATAAATTGATGCCAGTCATATGCAAATATGACCAGTGTACCTATACACATATATAGAGCTCCTAAATGTAATGCTGATGTAAAAAAAACCCTCATCATTTCTTTGGGTACTACTTTGCTTATTGTATTCCAGCTACACCCTGTACCATTAACAGAACATACACTATACATACAAAAGTATCCAGACACAGATTTCAGCTACTCTACAATGCACCCGTCACTAATACAGACATTTACTGTAGTTGCATGTGCACAGCTTATTTAATCACCATAGACAAGCACTACCAAAATAACAGGACGCTCTGGAGCAGCCATGCATCTAAAATGAGTCTAAAGACACCATCCGCTAGATAGAGGGGTATATAGCCCCGCAGCACTGAGCTGAGGAGCAGTGGAGCTGCTGGAGCTCCAGCCAATATCTCTGGGATAAGTTTGACTGGGAATTTTGATCTAGGACTAATCATTCATTATCAGTGTCTGACCACACCATTGCTCTTATCTACGCCCGAATGCCATCAAATACTCACAGCTATGTTCCAGAATTTAGTGCAAGGCCTTTGCGGAAGAGTAAAGGTTGTTACTTCAGCAAAGAGAAAATAAGCTCCCTATTATTTTTACGCTTGATTTCAAAAGTAATTTTTGGAGGAGTCAGTGTCTACAAACTTTTGGACAGGTAGTGTCTTTCTTCACCATGAATAGATAATATAATATATGTATGCTTTATGTATGTTTTAGGCCAAAGTGCTTCTCACAAATGTCATAAATCGATTTTGAGGACTTCAGACAGTTTATTTGTAGATATTTTGCATAATAACTTTTTTGTGAAGGGGTTGTTGGTAGGCTTTGAAGTTTTAAGACGTCTGGTTTCATTCTTCACCACTGCAAACAATTCAGACAGCATCTGTTTGCCCAAAATCACACATTATTTAGTGAAACCTAGTGGAATATCATGCTGTAATTGTCTTTTTAACACTCTAGATACCTTTATAAAATATGTGTTGCTATAGATTTGATAGTTTTTATGTTTTTTTAATAGTTTTAACCTCATTTTCAGTTCCTGGTTAGCCACAAAAGCTCTTATGTCTTATATGTCTCTTATGTCTTAAGTCTTATATTAAAAGCCTAGGGTCTTTGCAGTCAGGGTCTCCAAGTACCATCCAACGGTCTATGAGTGCATCATGAAACACACTTGACTCCTCTTTCATCTCACAGTGTGTGTTAGCTCACAGAGTGAATAAGCTTAGCAGGGCAGGGAGCTGTAAGAAGACCAAAGAGTGTGTGTTGTCATCGGCGTAACTGACCCTGAGAAGAGTGTTTGAGCATTGTCACCATGCTGAGAGCCAGCAGGGGTTTAAAACAACAACGACCCTCTAAAGCTCTTCCTGCGTCAGCTTTGAAGGGGGCGACACCAGCCAAGAGACTAACCTCGCATACGTAGGCCTGAACGGTGCAAGCGAACTGTACACAGCCTTAATGCTCAGAGGTGTACTGTGGATTAAACTGTCTGAGGAGCTACATCCTCCACTGTAAGGGGCTTGCAGGGCTCACGGTGGTTTACTGGAAGCAGTGCAGGGGTCGATTTTGAGCGAGAAGAAAAAGAAAACTCTTTGAAACCTAACAGGCACTTTACTGTCAGTCTGTAAAGCCAACGGAGGTTCGGTTTTGATGGAGATGTTGTGAATGACATTTTATAGGGAGTCAGGTTCTTGTAACTTAATATACTGGATATCACTACAACAGTTCGACAAGTCGACAGCTGAGAATGCACTCTCTCTCTCTCTCTCTCTCGCTCTCTCTCTCTCTCGCTCTCTCTCTCTCTCTCTCTCTGTCTCTCTTTCATACACTGTCCCCTCAAAGATCCAAATAGGTTTATTGGCATGACTGTAATGAGCAGAAAATTGCCAAAGTAAAACAACAATAACATCAAAAATAACAGTAATAGTAACAATAATGACAAAAGAACTAAGAATAAATTATAATTATAATACATTAAATTTTATAAAATGTATATAATTCTAAATATAATAATTATATTTTATCATTATAATTATAATAATAAATTTACAAAGATACAAGTATTAGATTTGTATTAAATTTGTTACATTTACAAATATACCATGTGTTTCATTTGTTGTTTTTATTGACATTTAAGTCCATTGAATAACTTGCACATGGTACAAAGTCATGTGACCTTAATTGTTTTTGAGTAAAATCAACTAAAAACTGAAAAATAATGTAGATTGTTGGGAAAAAGGGGCCTTTTTGGAAAAATATTTTAGGGATGTCATTGGTAAAAAAACTTACAGCTGGTCTGTTGTAATATAAGTAAATTAAGCTTTGATAGCAAATGTAAATAATTTATAATCTACAACCCTGTTATCTACTTAAAATCAGTGTAGGAGCGATGTTACGGCACTCTGCACCGCAGTATTTTGAGGTTATTGCGTATTCAGATTACTATTATAATGTCTGGAAGATCACACGTAATAAAGGAAGGCATGTTGACCTCCTAAAGTGTTGCTCTGTCCTTTGAGAAATTGCAGATTAAGAGGGAATGATGTGAGGACAGTTTCTCTTTAAAGCTAGAGGAAACTGAAGAGTCTGGTACAGGAAGAGGTCTGACAGTCTCACATCCACACCATCATCAGAAGACGAGTTTCTGAGAGTCAACACCTGACGACACCTGGTAGCATCTTAACACTGGACCAGGTCTCAGTTTCAGCTGTGAAGAGAAGACCTGTAGCTGCAGGTTTGAGATATGGTGAGCTAGGTGCTACCCAATGTGGAATTGGTTCTGATCTAGTTTGCGCATCTAATTCTGAACCATGATGACATCCTGGGGTTGTGTCTACCATTACTTCCCTTGTGCAGGGCTCTCCATTGATGAACCATCCTTAATTTTGGAAAACTGGTGCCAAAGCAGGTCAGTTTGCTGGCTAACACCAAGGTTCTAAGGATCCTGAATGGAAGCAGTTCAAGACCTAGAGTCAATTTGGTCCTAGCTCATACACACTGTCCAGTGTGTGGGGCTGTGGGGGGCAGGCTTCACCTTTCTAGGAACTATCTGTCATTTTTCCTAACTGACTAAGTCAGTACTTGGTCAGGATCCGTCTCTGCTGTGGATCTCTGATGGTCAGGCGATAGGGTTCCAGTTTCTATTTTCTTTTTAGCAACCTATATTAACTTCTCACAGAGTTCTAGATACCTGTTCTTACTGTGTGTGATGAGCTGGCTTTGTGTTGAGGCTGGGCTGTTGTGTTTTAGGACCTGTTTTTAGGGCTTGAGAGCCTCCAAACTAGCTGACTATTTTGACAAAAGTATTGGGACACTTGCTCATCCATTGTTTCTTCCGAAATTAACAATATTAAAAATGGTTTATCCTGATTTTGTTGGAGTAACTGTCTCTACTGTATTCAGGAAAGAAGGCTTTTAACTAGATTTTGGCAAAGAATTGCTGTAAGAATTTGATTGCATTCAAAGACAAGAGCATTAGTGAGGTCAGGATGTTGGATGATTGCCACCCCTACCTCATCCTCAACTCCCAATTCACTCCAAAAACATTGGCTGGAGCACCATGCATCATTCCAGAGAGTACAGTTCCACTGCTTCACAGCTCAATGCTGCTTTATACCCCTCTAGCCCACACCTGGAATTAGGCATAGTGCCATTGGAAGTACTTCTCTATAAGGACTAAACAAGCTGTGAGTGTGCAATGGGTCAGCAATGCGTGCCACTTAAAGTAGCTGAATGCATTCATTGGAAGGGGTGTCCACAAACATTTGAACATATAGTGTACCCCACTCAAAAGCTTTACAGCCCACTCGAAACCTCTCTTCTTAAGTCTCTTCCTACAAACCAGTGGTCTGAATGCCTCCTGAATGGGAGTTTGTCTCGGGTGCCAAAAACTGCAAAAACAATCAAGGCTGAAAGTGGCCCATTTCAAGTGGGGGCATGTAGGAGCTGAGGTCTCTGTGATGTTGGTTTCACAGTAGACTCGCGCTGTCATCATCATCCATCTCTCTCTCTCTCTCTCTTTCATTCAGCCAGTGTGATGTCATGGCTCTGGAATGGGATCACATGACAACACAGAGGGGAAGTGATGTTGTTCTGGGGCTTTGAGGCTTTTGGTAAACTACAGAGCGGTGTACAGGTGGACCCTGCAGGTGTGTCTGCCTCTCTGTCCCTCTCTCGGCCTCTCGTACACACACATACACACACTGTGCGTGTTTGTTTTGCGTATGAATGACACATGTGGTGCTGTTTTGGGTCAACAGTGTCTGGGTCAGCAGTCTCTGGCACTAACAAGCTTGGCAGCACTTTAATGAGGATCTCCAGCGTTCTTCCTAATTGTTGTTTACATAAATGGCCTGATTCGTCTGGGACGCCTTCTAGTAAAATTCTTGATGATGTCACACCAAGACTTGCAATGTAGGACTAATACAATTGGTGTGGGGTTTAAAGCAATACTATGAACATCAACTGTAATAAAAAGATCAGTAAAGGATTAGTATGACTGATCAGAAAAGTCTACTTCCTAAAGGAAACGCAGGATGGTTGAGTGGCTGGAGGAGGTTTTGGAGGTTCTTCAGCTTGAAACTGTGGAGGAACCTCTTAAGGTGCTTTGAGGAACCTTTAAGGAATCATTTTCTTCCTGAAAGTTCTTTAAAGCACCTTCCCACAGCTTCAAATTGAAGAACCGCCAAAAGTTCCTCAAAGAACCTTTACCTTTTAACAGTGTAAGTGGTTCCCACTTCCAGGCAGCTGCTAGCCATTTGCTACATGGTCACTAGTACTGCCAAATAGCTGCTAAGTTGTTTATATGGTATTGCCAGATGGCTGCCATTGGTCTTCCATGTGGTTGCTAAATAGTTGCTAGGTGGTTGCTATGACATTGCTTGATGATTGCAATGGTATTTCAGTTAGTCGCTGTGTGTTTCTAAGGTTGCTGCTATATACGGATGCTATATTGTTGCACAATTGTTGCCATAGTAGTTCAGGTAGTTGCTATGGTGTTGCTCAGTGGTTGGTGTGATGTTGCTAGATGTTTGCTATGGTGTTGATAAGTGGTTACTATAGTTTTACTAGGTTAGTTGCATGTGTTGTTGACGGTTTAGGATGGTTGCTGTGGCATCCAAGGTGGTTGCTATGGTGTTGCTCGGGAGTTGCTTCGTAGTTGGTAAAGACAAAGACCACCACAATCACCATTTGGACACACATATACATACTAGTGAGCAGAGCAGTGTTTCCACGGTGTTGCCCAATGGTTCCTATGGGATTCCAGGTGTTTGAGATGGTGTCTCAGGTGGTTGCTGAGGTGTTGTTCAATTCATTCCTATGGGGGGGGGGGTCTGTACAAATCCAAAGTCCAATCAAAAAGCAAACCCAGTAACCTGGAGCTAGAACCTGGAGCTAGAACCTGGTGTTGATATCTTAAAATGATCACCTTATCACAGCATCCACTAAACACTGGAGCTGATTGAGGTGGGGGGTGGGGGTCACTCTTTTAAGACCCCGTCTTTCTTCTCTTCTTTGGGCTGATAGCAGCTGCCTCAGAAGTCAGGGGTGCTCTTGAAGTGCCAAAGGGATTACAGCCAAAGACAAAAGCAGTGGTGTGGAGGGGGCATGTCTGTCCTGGCCTGGTCTGGCCTTTAGCACAGGATCATCCCTGCCTTACACAGACCAGGCTGGGAAAGGACACTCAGATCTGACAGACCAAAGAGAAAGGTGTGTGTGTGAGTTGGGGGGATGGGTCTTTTCTTACCTGTGTAGGGATTAAAGTTAAAAGGGGAGAGGGGTGCAGATAAGGCAGTGAAAGAAGAGTGGGGTATTTTTTTTCTTATTTGAAAGCACAGATTCATTTAGTGTCTCCACAAAACCCCCACAAATACAAAAATCAGCAACGGTTGCAGGTTATGTAGATGGTACCTTATAGATAATCAAATAATGGGTGCCATGTTTGAGCATTTGAAGGCCTTAAGATATACAACTTAGGGGCTATCACTCAATCCTGAGATACTGGGATGAGTGGGATGACCCCACTCTTAAAAATAAAGGAGTTTCAAAAGCGATACCATAGAAGAACCACTTTTGGGGTCTGGAAAGAACCATGTGTGTACTGGAGGTGTGTGAAGAACCTTTTAAATGTCTGATGAGACCTTGCTGTAAAAGCACCACTGACAGGTGAAGTGAAAAACATTGGTTCTTTTCATCTTCAATGGCTTCATCTGTCAATGGGTGGATATATTAGACAGTAAGTGAACATCAGTTCGTGAAGGTGATGGTCAATTCTCAAAACATCCGGTAGGTCTTGTAAGTTTGTTCTGGGATGCAGTGGTCCGTACCTACCAAAGGTGCTCCAAGGAAGGACAACAAGTAAACCAGCGACAGAGTCATGGGTACCCAAGGCTCAGTATTGCTCATGGAGGTCCCACCTCACAACTTACAGAACTTCCACCGGATCTGCTGCTAATGTCTTGATGCCAGATACCACAGGGCACCATCAGAGGTCTTGTAGAGTCTATATCTCGAAGGGTCAGATCTGTTGTGGCAGCACAAGAGGGACCTATTTTACTCTGTTAAAAGTATAAGATCCTTGAGGAACTTATGGAGGTTCCTTAGTTTAAAAAAGTGCCATAAGGGACCTTTTAAGTTTTTTTTTAGAAGAAAAATGTTCCTTGAAGGTTCCTCAAGAAGTTTCTCCACACTTTCAAACTGAAGAACCTCCAAAACATCCTCAAGGATCTTAAACTTTTAACAATGTATATTAGACATATTAGGTGCTAATGTTATGGCTGATAGGTGTATATAAAAATGTACAAATAAAATTGATAGAAATAAAACCTTCAATTTTATCTTCAAGTATGATTATTAAAAGTGTTAGAGTAAGGGTAGGTTGAGGTTTTGCTATATAAAAAAGAAATATAATGCAAGTGTCATATTTTCATATGTTATCCCACAAATTGTTCTCCGACAAATGAGTGTACATCCACCAGTCATTAGCCAGGGGGCAAGTCCGAGGCCCAGTCCCTCTATGCATGAGTAGTTCCTTCACACTAAAATCTGCTGCAGTGGACGCCAAGTGTGTTTTGACACAGGCCATGGATAAAGGATGATCTACCCAGGGATCCACAATGTGGGAACAAAGCCACTTCCTTGCAGGGATTGTCAAAATAGGTTCAGGAGGCAGACAGAGCAGGGATATGTTACATTGTTTTGGGGATTGGCTTTCCAGAGTTACAGATGTGAAGACAAGCTCAAACTGGGGATTTAACAGGCACCACTCTGTCAGTTAATCCATCAAATCTTTGATTGTTTCAGCAGCTACTTGTATGTCACCTTATCTTAATTGACCCTGATCAAGTTTTTTTTATATATGTTGTCCTGACCTTTACATGGTTTACTAAATAATTTATTCATAAAACATTAATTTCAGATAAAATTTACTTTTTAAAAGGAAATTTACACTGATCAAAGTGTCTCAGATTTTTACTCTTGCCAATTTTTCCTGCTTCCAACACATCACTGCTCTACATCAGCTATAACGTTAGCATCACCTGCCTAATTTACACTGTTAAAAGTTTAAGATCCTTGAGGAACGTTTGAAACTGAGGAATTTCTTAGGGTGACGCTTTGAGGAACCTTCAAGGAACCTTTTCTTAAAGGCTCATCAAAGCACCTTAATAGGTTCTTCCACAGTTTAAAATTAAAGAACCTACAAAACTTCCTCAAGGATCTTATAATTGTAACAGTGTAGATTAGATCCCCTTATGCCGCCACAACTGATCTGACCATTTGAGTTATAGACTCCACAAGACCTTTGATGGCGCCCTGTGGTATCTGGCACCAAGACGTTAGCAGCAAGTCCTGTTGTGAGGAGGGACCTCCATGACCTCCATGAGCATTAGTGAGTTTTGGGTGCCCATGACCCTGTCACTGGCATCCCAGAACACGATCTACCATTTAATGATGGTATTGATTGTCTGGAACCAGTGGCTCCTGTCAAGAGGTGGGGTATGTTAGGCAGCAAGCGAAGAGCCTGAAGTTGGGAGTGTTGGAAGCAGGACCCAAGCAAGACCCAAACTGTGATGTTCTAGACGACTGGGTCAGAATGTCTCAAAACATCAGGCAGGTCACAGTATGCAGTGGTCAGTACTCATGGAAAGTGCTCTGAGGAAGGCCAATTGGTAAACTAGTGACAGGGTCATGATCTGATCTCACTGAAGAGCTACTGGATCACAAACTGCTGAAAGGTTAATGCTGGCTGTATCTTGCATGATGGCTCCATGCATGATGGGTCAGAGCTGTTATAGGCCTCCACAATAATAGGCAGATTAGGCTGATTAGCTTATTGTCCATTTAGTCAAAAGAAAAACAATTATTTTTTACTATTTTGTATTTTGTTTTTTGGTGTTTTTTTTGCCAGGGTTGTTGGTTTTTGATTTTCTGCAATTTTCTGTGTTTGTTCTACCTAAATAAAACATTTGCTCTGGGCTTCTTACTGTTGAGACTTACTGTTCAGTGACTAGATTCTTAAAAAAATAGAGAAGCAACGGCATAAAAGAACTTTACTTTTTTTGCAAATGAGTGTAAATAAATTATTTACAGGACCTCAACATGATGTAAAGGATATATATACATATTTTTCTTCATACTTTTGGAAACAGATTTTAGGAAACTGTAAAAAAAAATATGTACTCTATTATTTAGAGTCTGAAATATAGAGTCTAAAATATGTATAGAGTCTGAACACATATATGCATTTTTGGTGGGTCTGGGTTGTTTCCATACTGCAAATAAATATATTTAATTATATTTTTTTATATTTAAAAATTACAGTTAAGACCTCAGTAACCACATTTCTAAAAATAGAGGAGTAATCCCATTAATAACCACTATACCCTTTCAGATTCTTTAAGAACCACTTTCATAAATGAGGTTTTCAAGTGAGAAGAACATATTAAAAGGAACCTTCACATACAATATAGCTGATATATCAGTTTTCCAAGAATCTTACATCCAAGTTGAGAACTGTTTGAAAACAGTTTAGTCCGTCTACTATGAATTTATCTAGTTAGCTAGTATGAAGCTACTATGTAAGTTACATAGTCATGAGAATGAGCTGTTGGAGTGTAAGGTCACATACAGTTAGGGTGTAAGACAAACGACAAAAGACAAATGATCAATTTTCTACAATATTTACAATAATCTGACACACAGATGCTGTAAAACTGGGTGAATTCTCTTGCATTTGTTCCCAGAGTAGTTCCAGCAGCTGAGTGTGGCGAGAGTTGGGATGTGTTCAGTATAAAATCATCCATATGGTAGTTTTCTCACACCCTGGATTCCATGCCATTATCAGCCCATAGATTACAGTCTTTATGGGCTCAGAATGGAGGCAGATGAAACCAAACCAGGTCATGCCAATAGATGGGCATTATCTCCAGCTATCAAATGTACACTTCATCTTTTTACAGTGGCTCTGGGAGCTCCCCGGTGGACGCGACCAGTGGGGGTACCAGGGAGCTGTCAGCATACTGTGCCCTTAAATATTTAACTTCCTCAAGAGATCTGCTCGTGATATGAGATAGTAGCCCATAATTCTGGCTGACTGGGGCAAGCAGATGTGAAGTTTTGGAATCGGTGCCCCCAATATCATATTCGCCGAGCAGACAGCCTACAGAGCATGCCAGGGTCAGCTTTCTTATTGCCCCGCCAGTCTTGGCATAAAAGTAGTTATGGGGTAAAGACACATTGACCCAGTCCAGACATAGCATTTAATGTGGCTTTGATTATGATGTACAGACCATAGAATGACTAAGCCATCGCTGTTATAAATTATCAGCTGGGATCAGACCAGAATGGCCTTCCTGGGACAGCTATTGCGTGTAATAGCCCATTCAGCGATTTTGTATAGGGTCAGCTGAAACATGGTTGAGTATTAGGAGGTCTTTTTAGGGTATCATTAAATCCTAGTGTGGCGCAGAATCACCATCTGACTGGTGACACCATTATTTATAATCTGCTAAGAAGATAATTTCACATACAGAGTGGCATGCAAAAGTTTGGGCACCCCTGGTCAAAGCTTCTGTTAAAATTGGTAAGTTAGTAGATGAGCTGATCTCCAAAAGGCACAAAAGTGAAGAATACACAATCTTTTCAATGGTTTAAGCAAGATAAGTCTATTATTTTGACATTTTAAAAAGAACACCTTTCCAACTGTTAAGCACGGGGTGGATGGAATATGCTGTTGCGGTTGTGTTGCAGCCTGTGGCATGGGAAACATTTTCAGAAGGAAGAATGGGTTCAATTAAATACCAGCAAATTCTGAAAGCAAACATCCTCTATCAGTTAAAAGCATCTGCAAAGGCTAATGGCAGCGGTGTTTCACACCTTGTAGAGTGCAACTCTATCTGGCCCATAATTCACCAGCCTGCATTCTGTCACTCACTGGATGACTGCACTCCCTCAGGCAGAACTGAAACATAGGCTGCTCTGATTGCACTGGTGTTGCATTCTGAGTCCAACATCACCCACCCCTCCCCTCCCTCCACTTAAACACTCGGAAATTTAACATATGAATAGAAAACAGTTGAGAAGAAGTAGCACAAAGTATGGGTACCACACAGTATTTGAACTGCCGAGGCTGCTGTCAGTCATTGAATCCGTAATGGAAACAAGTAAAGCAATAAAACAAGAACTACAATAATAAGACATTATTATTTGCTGTAATTATTTACTAGTCTGAATTGTGAAATAACAAAGTAGCACACATTATTATTACTAATAGAAGTAGTAGAAGTTGTTGTGGTATCAGTAGTAATAGTAATAGTAATAGTTGTAGTTTATTATTCACTTATTGTGTAAAAAGGATACATTGTACAAGTTCACATTCTTCTTATTAATCTCATTTTATTAGAAGCAATAATAGCAGTTATACTATTATTATTAGTCATAGTAGTAGTAGGAGCAGTAGTCTTAGTAATAGTATTATTATTATTATTGTTGTCATTATTATCAGTAGTAGTAGTAGCAGTAATAGTAGTAGTAGTAATAGTAGTAATAATAATAGTAGGAGTAATAGAAGTAGTAGCAGTAATAGTAGTAGTAGTAATAGTAATAGTAATAGTATTAATAGTAGTAATAGTAATAGTAGTAGTAATAGTAACAGTAGAAGTAGTTATAACATTATATGTAGGAGTAGTGATTGTAGTAACAGTAGTTGTAATAGTATTGGTAGTAGTAATAGTAACATTAGTATCAGTAATAGTAATAAAATTAATAGTTGTGGTAGTAATAGTAGTAGTCTTAGTAATAGTATTAGTAGTAGTAACAGTAGTAGTGATAAAAGTAACCGTAGTAGTAGTAGTCTTAGTAATAGTATTATTATTATTATTATTAGTAGTAGTAGTAGTAGTAGTAGTAACCGTAGTAGTAGTAGTTTTAGTAATAGTATTATTATTAGTAGTAGTAGTAACAGTAGTAGTGATAATAGTAACAGTAGTAGTAGTCTTAGTAATAGTATTAGTAGTAGTAGTAATAATTTGTTACTATTCATTTATTGTGTTTATTTATGACCAATAAAAAAATAAGCTTTGTACATAGATAACACTTACTATTAGTAGTAGTAGATGTAGCAGGAGGTAGTAGCAGTTGATGGTTTGGAAGATTTTGTTCAGTAGATATTTTTGTAGATGTTTTTTTAGGTTTGATTTAGTCTAAATATTTATTTTACAGAAAGTAGTGTGTTGTGACTATTGTGGACACTTTGGCTGCTTTGATTTTAACACTTACATTGTCATAGCATGAAAAACTGAGAAATCTGACCAGCCAAAAAAATGTCCAGATTACAGGTTTAATGGTTGTGTTTAATGGGCACATATTACATCACTGGTCTTAAAGAATGCAGTGTTTCTGGCAGACACCTACACACTCAACCACAACAATCCGGCTCCACCAACAACTTCCCCATTCTGAAAGCTGTAGGTCAGGATCAGGTAGCAGGTGTCAAAGGAGAGTGATATTTCCTTTTCCCGCTGTGGGAAACAGGATTAGTCGAGTTTAGAATAAGCCCACACTAAACTCATGCTTTAAAGGCTGAGCGTCTCCTGAAGTTTGGGGCTCTGTGGGGTTCAGCAGAGCCTGAAACCTTTCATTAAAGTCTTAGCTCACAGGAAAGATCGAGCAGGACCACCTCTCAGAACCCCCGGGCCGGGGAACAGGGGCTGATCCCTGCCCCAGAGGGGGAGAGAGGGGTGGGGAGGACCTAAGGCCTGGAGTCCACTGAGCAGTGGAGTGTAGAGCAGTAGGACTATTTCATTATCCCACATTACCATCACTACCTTCATCCCCACTGGGTACACAGGCAAATGACCAGTGAGTTAGCTCAGATCAATTTTCGGTTAGTCCAGATAAATACCAGATTAAGGCCGCCGTGAACAGGGGCTAACTTTCGGGTCTACAAATCACAGACGCTGGTGTTTAGCAACTGTGGCTTTAAACTTTGGTGTGTTTAAAGATATCAACCCCTTTTAGTTTTAGTGAAAAACCATAAAAAAAGACCTGATCTTCTAACAAGACAATGCAAGATGCCACCCCCCTCATCACGTGATGTAGTGGGCTGTCTTTTTTTACACAGCAAATTTGCCAGTGTCAACATTCACAGTATTAAACTCAACACCCCCTGTGTTGGTTTAACTCTCACTGTGTTGGTTTTACACTCACAGTAGGTTTACAATATGGGGGGGGGGGGTTGGGACAATTTTAAGGACCTGTGACTTAAAATTACTAAAAAATGTATTAATAAGAGTATATGACAGAATTGTTAGAGCCCAGTTTTAGAGCCGAGTGTAACATCTTTCCATGGAGCTCAAAATACCTGGCAGAGCTTCTGCTCACAGTGTTAAAATTAACATCACTACACTGATTTAACACTCACAGTACTCAACGCTACCACCATGCTTATCTGTTGGTACAGTGTTCTCGGGATCGAATGCCTAACTTTTGCTTCTCAAACGTACCTCTGGTCATTAGAAGAACCCTTGTTATACAAGAGGTGTATGTGTGAAAAACCTTTCAAAAGTTCTTTACTAATTTAAATGTTCTTCACACTCTATACATTTATATTTAAGGCATTTAGCAGACACTCTTCTCCAGAGCGACTTACAAAGTGCTTTGCTATTTACCCAAGAAAACCTCAGCTAGTTTGAATAGACTAAAAATTCAAAGATCCTCTAAGTTTAGACTCTACTAAACACAAGTCAGTAAGGAGACCATAGTACTCTTCTCTTCGCCTGAGTACTCTCAGAAGAGGAGGGTCTTCAGTCTGGGTTTGAGGACAGTGAGTGTTGGACTCTGCTGTTCGGACACCCAGGGGAAGCTTGTTCCACCACTTCGGTGCAGAACAGAAAAAAGCCTGAACGCTCGTCTTCTGTGGAGTTTGAGGGATGGCGGGTCGAGCATCTCTTTTACAGAATGGCTCTTGTATGGCATTATTAGTTCTTCTATGGCATAGTTTAAGGGGTTAACACTGGCAAATGTTTGTTGACTATTGGTAATCATTAGACAAATAATATTTGATTCCTTCATTTTAAGCCTGTAAGTGTGGGATGCATTTTCCCCCAGAAAATAGGAGGAAACTTTGATAAGAAATTGACATTTTCTTAATTTTCCTAATTCCTTCTGTTGGCAGATGGCCAAATTTGAATTATGATAATACAACATAATTACACAGAAATATAATATTTAAATAAATTATAGTAGTGTGAAAAACCTTAAAAACACCAAAACATGAAATGTATTATTTTATAATTCAACTATTTTCAATAACCATCTAATTTGCATCAGTTATTTTGTAATAAACAAGCCAAGCCAAAGAGTGAGAGGATGCACATTGTGTGCCTGCTATCGATTATTATACAGTTTCAGTGCAGAGGAAAATGTACAGAACAATGGATTATGCAAATGACTAGAAACCAACGATTACAGGACTTTTGTTCAAACTATTAGAGCACCATTGTGTTTATAGATGAGTGAAAGGATGTTAAGTGAGTTAATTAGAGGCTGATGATTGAGAATGTGTCCTCGAGCCATGCATTCACATGGAACTCATGGATTTGCTAGACTGTCCTCCCTCATAACGTACACTTTTTCAATATGACAGAGCATTATAGACTTGCTGTAAGATGAGGAAGATGGATATACTGTTCAACCGACTGTCCTAACCTGCTTCCCTTGGTGCTGTAGTACTTGCCGTGTAGTACGATCAATAACGACAACTTTTCTGTGGCAGAGTCGGGTTCGATTGCCTGGCCTGGTCAGGACACCATGCTACACCTTCTGGACAGGACTCCTAACATTCTCCTACCTGTGTAACATAATTCAAGAGTACGTGGTTCTGAATCTGAGCATCAGCCAAATGATTGGTTAAATGAAATGGCTGGTGGTCTTGAACCCATTGGCTAGGTTGTTGCTATTTTGGCATAGTCAGTAACTTATCTACTGGGCTGCCCATCTACTCGGCTGTCCAGCACAATGACCCAACAGGTCCAGCCTAGCAGAGTCCTAGCATGTATACAGGGGTGAGGGTCTCTCTGGAGGAACCACTCTGCCTCAGCTCTGCTCTAATTATGAGGTGTTTCCTCTGATTTTCCTCCCTCGCCTTGATAAGGGACTGGTCCTTCATGTCACATGAGCAGAGGGGAGGGGAGGGGATGTTGGACATTTATGGGACAGTCTCAATTGTTCTTCTTTTTTTTTCAATCCCAATTGTCCTGGGATGAAGCGGGAACAACATTTCTCTTGTTTTTGCCCCCCTGCAGGACGTGGCATGGGCCTCAAAGTGTACTGCTCTGGTGAAACCACTGCCAGAACGTGCTTCGCCCCACTTTCTCAGACCAGCACAGCGAAAATACCCAACATTCAGCAGCCCGACAATCAGTATGAGCAGCTCTGAAGCCTGGACGCAAACCGCATGGGCAGCAACACCGATGCAGAGAGGAATAGCTGCCCTGTAGGAGGAGACCGAGTCTCCTTTGACACCGTTAAACAAGCCGAGAGAAATAAATAAATAAAAGAAAGAGCTGAACTCGTGAACTTCTGGGCTGTAAAGCGGTGCTGGCCCATTGCAATCGGCTCGATCCAAAGCGACAAGCGGAAAATGCTCGAGTCTCACCTACTGTTTTCATGCTGCTCACGCGGGACACGAGATGATAGAGCCCCCCACCCCACCCCGCCCATACCAACAATTAAAGTGTAAATAAATAAACAGAGAATAAAAATGATTTTTATCAAATGAAAACGTAAAACCGATTTTTCATTGGTAAGAATAAAAGCTGTTCAGTTTCAGAGGGGTAAACCAGGATGGACAGGGGAATTTAAGGGTTAAACATGGAGCGCAATTAGGGGAGCGCGCAGCGGGGGCGCGCAGCGGGAGCGCGGATTAACATGGACGCTCGATTAATCTCGAAATTCTTCTTATAAATAAACGTCAACTCGATGGAGCTGCTGAGCATGTGATGAGACTGGAGCGGGACGGGGGTGGTCAGGAAGGGCACACTCTGGAGCCGCGGACACTACAATTATTTATTTAAACAAATAAACAAAATATTAGAAAAGTGCAGAGTGACAAGAGGCTTGTTTTTAATTAAGACGTGGCCACGAAATACGTTTTGAGGCCACAATGTAATATAAATAGCAAAATAATATATTAAAGTGAAAATATAATATATTAATGCCGCAAGATAATATGAAGATAATAATTTAAGGCCACAACTCAATATATCGAGGACATTAGACAATATATTGAGGCCACAAATTAGGCTTCTGGTGGCCACAAAATAATATATTGAGGCCAAAATATAATATATTTAGAAACAAGATAATATAAAGATGATAATTTAAGGCCACAAATCAATATATTGAAGCATTAGACAATATATTGAGACTACCAATTAAGCTTCTGGTGGGCACAAAATAACAGATTGAGACCACAATATAATATATTTAGAGAATTAGATAATATATTAAGGTGAAAAGGTAATATATTGATGCCGCAGGATAATATGAAGATAATATTTTAAGGCCACAAATCAATATATTTAGGACATTTGACAATACATTGTGACCACAAATAAGGCTTCTGGTAGCCACAAAATAATATTAATAAGGCTATTAATAAAATAATAAGAGAACAAGATAATATATTAAGGTAAAATGGAAATATATGGATGTCGCAAGATAATATGAATATAATATTTTAAGGCCACAAATCAATTGAGATTAAAGATAATATATTGATGCAAAGAGATAATATTCTGAAGCCCCCAAAAATATATTGAGGCCACATATAAGGTTCTAGTGGCAACAAAATAATAAACAAAGGCAACAATATAATATATTTTTAAAGAAAGATAATATATTAAGGTGAAAATGTAATATAAGGACACTGCAAGATAATATGAAAATAGTGTCTAGTGGCCAAAAATAATACAATGAGATGACAAGATAATATATTGAGTAAAAATAATATATTAATGCCACAAAATAATATATTATGGCCAAAAGATAATATTTTGAGGGCATAAATTAAGTGCCTAATGGCCACAAATCGACTTTTTGAGGCTATGAAATAACATTGGGGTCAGAAAAGAATCTATTGATTGAATTGACATAGATATAAATATAGATTGATTGAATCTATATTATTCTATGACCTAAATATATATCATCAGAGTAAAGTGTGTGGTGTGTATTATCTGGTGGCCACGCCTTTTTAAAAACAACCTCCATGTAACCCTAGTGGAAGTGAAGGATAACTTGCAACATGCCCCAAAACTAATGTTTAATCATTACTAATGCTAATAATTACTTACTGTTTAAGAATCATTCATGCTCATAAAAGCTACTCCTGAAAAATGACATTAAATTAGGCACCATTTTCCTTCTTTCGCTTCATGCATTAAATCCAACGAAATTTACACCATTAAACACATGAGATTTTATAACACAGTTTATTTACAAAAGTCATTAAATAAAAATATATCAACATCCATCTACAAAAAGTTACAAAATGTTGCAGATTCTGGACACCAAGTAATGCGTGCAGGTGCGACAGGTGAGCCTATTAAAATATGTGTTAAAAGGGTAAACGGAAGGATATGCGTGTGTATATATCTATATCAAACATGACAGTGCAATTGTTTAGTATTGTGTTAAACAACTGTTTACAAAAGCATAATAATAAAAACATAATACGCGCGCTCACAGAGCGCATGGTTAGTTCTCACTGCTGTCTTTTCCTTTCCCACCCGTATTCAGACAAAACCTTCCTGGTGGGAAATAAAAGGAGTGTATGATGGTTTACAGGTTGCTCACAGTTGCTGTGTTGACGTGAACCTTCCAATCCAGGAGTGGCTGCAAATTTACTAGCCAATCCCAGCACCGGACGCTTGAACTGCCGGCCAATCCCGGCACATGATCGGCAGGGTTTGTCGGAATATAGGTGGAGGATCAAAGAACGCCGAGGGTTCTTAGAGTTCCATTTGCCTTTGTGACGTCTCAACCGTTCCATCGGAACATTCCAGCGGAAAACGGGTGGGAAACAAAGAAACCACAAACCCACCGCATTTAGACCTCAGTTCCTTCGCGGTTGTATATCAGACTGTCCACGCTGAAGTGATTGGACACGGAGTTGCTGAAGCCGCTCGTGTAATAGCTGCCCAACCTACCGTGGCCGAGTGCCGGGGAGCGCGCACCGGGTCCGAGGCGCGCTCCCTCGCCGTTGCCGGCCAGCACGGAGTTCACGTGGCTCACGAAGCTGTCAAAGCACGGGCTGAGCTCCGGAGACTGCGGTGAGCGCGGCTCGCTCGCGGTGGGAGATGTGCCAAGGCCGCGTGGAGAAGGGGTCGTGCTCGCGCCGCCGGTACGAGCATCCGTCGGAGGGACTTCGGTCTTGACCGTGTCGGCCCTGCGTTTTCTCTTGCGACGGAAATTGCCGTTGTCAAACATTTTCTCGCAGTTTGGATCCAGGGTCCAGTAGTTTCCTTTCCCTGCAATAAACAATCAATCGATTGATTGGTTAATAATAAATCAGTGGGCCTATACGCGAGAATTAAGCTGTATATTTTTGACCAATAGAAACTTTTGAACACTTTTATGGCAATTGAATTATAATCTGTGTCCTCCATCTATTATTTTGTGGCCACTAGATATATTATTTGGGGCCTGAGTGTTGATTTTGTGGCTATATAAAAAAATCGAATACCGAAAACCGGTTATTATTACCGGCTGCTAAAACGGACACTATCCACAACACACTATATGAGAATGCAGGGGTGTACTGTGTACTGCTTAGCAAGGTAGCATGGATTTTAGCATATAGCTAGTGTCCTTCCACGTGAGCAAACAAATAAACGCTTCAAACAGGCCCAATAAATATCAAATAATTTTTTAAAAACAAAAGTTGATTGACTTTAGTCTCAATCAGTCAATTTTATTTACAGCGGCTTCCATTGAAGGTTTTCCCGGTGCAGTTGGCATTTTGAAGATGCCACATTTTATGTGATAGCAGTGATGTGTCATGTCCTAATATTAAAATAGTTAAAAATGACATTTACAATATTTTATATATATTATTTATATAATTTAGATGCATGTTTTGACGTCTAAAATCAGTACAATCCTGTCATACTCATACTTAGAGCAACGATGTTTATTTAAATGGTGCTTCACTGACGATATCGATCACGATATGCTCAGAAAAAGCACATAATTTATCACGATACAATTAAACAGTGCCATACCGCCCAGCTCTAGTATAGCCCTAAATATCGCCACCGTCCTTAATGTTTCACAGCCTTTCATTAATTGAAATAAATAAATAAAAATAAATACATTTAATGAAACTAAATAAAAAATAAATACAGTTACATTATGTCATTTGTCTGAGGCTCTTATCTAGAGTGACTTCCACCTTACACCAGGTTACACAGGTAGGAGAATGTAGAGTTAGGTAAGGGTCTTGCCAAGGACTCTAATTGGTGTGGTGGGTACAGCTCGTCTGGCCAGGGAATCGAACCCTACACTCTTAAAAATAAAGGTGCTAGAAAGTGATCTTTGAACAAACCCATAGAAGAATCACTTGTGGTTCCTTTGAAGAACCCTTTAAAGGTTGAAAAGAACCTTCACTTGATGTGATGGTTCAAAGGTTCTTCACCCATTGAAGGTTTCCTCAAACATCAATCGTGGTTCTTCCATGGCATCGCTCAAAGAACCCTTTGTAGCACCTTTGCTTTTAGGATTGTAGACTAGACTAGATCTTGGGAAAGTTACATCAATGCTATGCAGGGTCCTACAACCCTCAAAGAGCAAGACACCCACCTGGGTCGTCCTCGTCGCGCGCCACCTTCTTGAAGCAGTCGTTGAGGGACAAGTTGTGTCTGATGGAGTTCTGCCAGCCCGCTTTGCTCCTCTTGTAAAACGGGAAGTTCTCGGCCACGTACTGGTAGATCTGGCTGAGCGTGAGCTTCTTGTCGCGCGCGCTCTGGATGGCCATGGCGATGAGGGCCGAGTAGGAGTAAGGTGGGCGCACGAGCTTGAACAGCTCCTGCTGGCTTGACACGGAGAGCCAGCCGAGCTCTGCGCCCGCGAAGCCTGCAGGGGGCGCCACGAGCTGCCGCTGGCCCGCGCCGTAGCCCGTCTGCAGGTACGGGTAGGGAGAGGGGCTGATGCCTGGCCCGTTCAGCCACAGGTACGGGTTGGGGGCTGTGGACGCTCCTGTGGCGTTGGAGCCGGTGGTCGCGGACGTGTACTCGCTCAAGCCATAACCGGGCGTGTGCACGGCGTGGTGCTGCTGCTGCTGCTGGTGCTGGAGCTGGTTCTGCTGGTGCTGCTGGTGGTGATGGTGGTGGTGGTGGTGATGGTGGTGCTGGTAGGCGCTGAAGTTGTCGCAGTAAACCGACACGTCCAGCAGGTCCTGCGCGCTGTGGCCGGCCTGCTGACCAGCCGACTGCGGCCCGAAGGCGCTCATGATCCGCTCTCCTTCCACAAACATCTCCCAGGTAGCTTTCAAAAGAACAAGACACACACACACTCTCACACACACACTGATAGACACACTGATACACACTGACACTATTGAAACTGCTCCCGCGAGGAGGGTTTAAGTAGCGCCGGGATCCGCCCGGACACCTCCCACTACAGCACGCCCCCCCACACCCCCACACCCACAAAGTTCGGTACTTTATTAATGAAAGAAGGAAAGAAAGAAAGACAGAAAGGGGGAACAGAGATGTTAAGAAACAAAGAGAAACTATTAAAACCAAAATAGAGAGAGAAAATGAGATGGAACTAACTTTATTTGTTAATATTTTTTTATATAATAAATATATAATATAAAAATAAAAATCAGAAATAGATGGAATCAGAAACTAGAAGATAGAAAAAGAAAGAATCAGAACAGGTTTAGTATTTTTATACTTTTATTGCCTGTTTATTTATTAAATAAATAAATAAGTAAGTAAATAAATCAAAGCAATTCCTACAACTAAGAGCAGGTTTAGCCTAATAATAATAATAAAATAAAAACGTTATATAATATTAATGATTTGACAGCAATGATCGTTTTTGACTGTCTGTCACTTGATTTGTGAATTCAGTGAGAAATAAAAAAATGAAACAAATCGTTATATATATATAAAAAATACTATATAATAATAATATATAACCGCAATAAATCCTCGGCTGTTTTCTATAAATATAATGTTTTTCCAAGCAGAGTTGAATCCAATTACCTCAAAAACTCAATGAAAAGAAAAGTATTTAGACATATAAACATAAACATTACATTTATACAGGTTATCCCAGAATTTTCTAGTAATTTTCGAGCAACTACTACAGTACAACTTCAAATAACAAAAACAAAAACAATAACACTAATGAATCAACTACTACAATGATGATGGTGATTATGATTATTATTATAGTTGTATAATATAGCTGTAGCTGTTTAGATAGCTGCTGCGGAGTAAGTGCCAACTACATTCACCACAAAAGGAGGGAAACAGTATCTTTAACATCCAGCTTCACTGAAAAGTACGAACTGACTCTTAGTCACGCTGTGGAGGGATACTCAATCCCCCTCATTTCAGACTGAGTTTAGACTGACTGTAATACAGAGGAACACCCAATTCATTAATACAGACAAGAGAAGATCTTTAGGGCGAAAGACTGACCAAATGGCTTTCCTCTCTCCACCTGAAACAAGCCCAGATCTTCCTAAACAGCCTGAAGGGATCAAATCCAGCTCCCTCACGGCTGGTTTAGGGTTTGCGGGCCTGGTTTTGCTTGCTTCCATAGCACTGCCCCCTTCTGGTCAAAATCTGAACGATCACAGCCCACTACAGAAATTACAAATTAAAATTAAAATTGAAATTTCAGCATTGACATTACAAATACACCTAAACTCTCTATATAAAGAACATTAAAAGGAGGGGTCTGTTTGAAATGTATGCTGGTTTTATTCATTAGCAAACCTGCAAACTATGATCTGTGTTTCTGTGAGATTCTCATCCTTCAGTCCAGGTAAAGCTAATCACCAGCATGTTTTATTCATATCGTGTCAAGCCACGCCCCCTTAGGCTTGCCTGGACATATATAAACACACCATACAATCAACATTTCCATATCATAACTGTATTTTTCAGAACTCTCTGACCAGCAAGAGAAAACGCTGCTTTCCTTAACAGCATCCAGGAGCAACAGGGGCAGTGAATTGCATGGCATGGCAACATTGGGCTTTCAGTTATTTCTTTAAAATGTTCTTTTTCTGAGGCAAAATGAGTGACAGCATTCATCTTCAATAGCAACAAACAAGAATTTGTGATGCTAGTTTTAATTTGGGGAGTTTTCTCAAATCAGCAAAGACTCAAATGTAGTTGTTACTTGACCAGATACTTTTGGTAGCCATTCTGAAGCTTTCGGCAGAATTCCGATTGGATATTTGACCACTCGTCTTGACAGAACTGGAGTTATATTGGAGTAATATGGAGAATTTGGAGTAATTAAATTCCTTGGTCTTCAGGCTCAGACCTGCCTTTGAAGCTCAGTCCACCTTCACTATATGGACAAAAATATGGGACATCTGCTCATTCACTGTTTCTTCTGAAATTAAGGGAATAAAAAAATAGAGTTTATCCTGAGTTATCCTTTTGTTGGAGTAACTGTCTTCACTGTCCAGAAGCATCCCAGAACTGGAGGAGCACCACCATCATTCTAGAGAGCACAGTTCCACTGCTTTACAGCTCAGTGCTGGGGGGCTGGGGGGCTTTATACCCCCCAGCACTTTATATCTTGGTGCCGATAGGTTCATGTATATCAGCTCCAGTGGGTCCTATGTAGAAGGGGCATCCACAAACATTTGTACATATAGTATACTTTTGAATGGCTTGGGGTCAGAACTCTTTGGAAGTCATTCCAGAAACGTAGTGGATAATTTAGTATTAGTGGCTATTGTGGCTTTATCTATTTTACATATTCTGTCAAATACTTTTGATGTGTGTTTGGAGTTATTGTCCTGTTGGAACATCCAATGGCATCCAAGTTTCAAACGTCTATCTGATGGTTTGAGGTTATGCTGATGAATTCCATCCATCATCATTCCATCCACATGTAATGCAGAATTTCCTTTAACAGCAATACAGCCCTAAAGCATGAAAGCCTTATTTCTGCTCTTCAAACATACCTCTAGGCATTGGAGGAACCATTCCTATAAAAGAGTGAGAAGCAAAGTTTTAAAAGGTTATGGTAAAGGTTCTTCTGTGTCATGTCAAAGAACCATTGGTAGAACCTTTATTGATAAGAGATTGCCTTAAGTATTAAGAACAGCCTTTTTGCCCAATAGAACGTCCATCAAATTTTAGCCCCTAAGACGTAAACAAAGCCTTTCAGAGTGGGGTTTGGGGAGAACTGGCTAATTGTAGAAGTTCATTTATAGTTGTGTTAATAGGAAACAGGGATAGGAATATCCCACATATAGGCCTTTTATTTACTATCTAGAACCACCAGTGAACCTACACGTGTCTTTTGAGTTTATATGTTGAAGATGGTAAAATAGTGGGAAATCGTTAGGGGCTATTTAGCCTCAGGACACCCTACATATACCCCTCCAAAAAAATTTAAAAAGATGTATTTTAAGCCAAAATCTTTATTATTATCATTTATTCAAAAACTTTTCATGTACTAACTTTTGTAGTTAGCATTTCACACCAAGCCACTATGAATGACCCTCAAATCTTATTCATTTAAAAATACTAATGACTTTTTAACCACTTTTTAATTGGTCTAAAAATATAAATAGAGTTTTCCTAAATAGAATTGTACACCGAGGATCCTCCCACTCCCTGCAACAATGACTGAGATTAGTCAACGGCGCTCTCCAGTGGAGACCAACAGAACTACAGTATTTGTTTTGAAATCAAATTACGTTTATTGTTACATCACATTAGACAGGTGTAAAGATGGGTGTAAAACTTAGGGGCATTGTCCTTCACGGTAGTAAAACAAGAACACAGATATTTACAAAATAAAAATACTGAATATTTACACAGTAACTTACGCTATACATATACCAAACACATACACACACTATACATACTCTCTATTTAAAATAGTGCATTGGTTTTAATGTACAGGTTAATATATAATCTGAAATTGTTTACATTACTATTTACAAAATACACAGAATAGATGTGAATTTGTTTTGTGTACAATATGTTAGGGAACTTGGATCACAATGACCCTAAAAATAAAGATTAACTAAATGTTCTATGAGCAATGCAAGAGAAGAACCACTTTTGATTCCATGATTAACCATATCTGTAAAAGAGATGTGTGAGCGTGAAGAAC
Organism: Salminus brasiliensis; assembly: GCF_030463535.1. Lineage (NCBI taxonomy): Eukaryota > Metazoa > Chordata > Actinopteri > Characiformes > Bryconidae > Salminus > Salminus brasiliensis. The sequence goes on along the minus strand of NC_132899.1, from coordinate 5,267,636 downwards.
CTTTAAGTTAATAGAGAACCTGTACCTGAAGTAAAGGTTCTTTAAACCTTTAAAAGACTCAAAATCAATTTTTCTGTGAGACTGAGTGAACACAGTGAGCAAATCTCTGCTGTTGTTAAGAAATGAGCTTGAGTTTAGTTATATTTAGGTCTGTTATGGCTGTTATGCTGTTTTGACACGTACCTAACTTTTCAGATAAAACCCATCATCAGTTAAACAGCACTTAAAACGTTATCTGTGAGAGAGAGGAAGAAAAAAACAGCATATGTTCCACTGTAAGAGAACAAATCAATGGGTCTGAAAGGATGTGGATCTGATCATTAAGCTCTTACTGAGGCAACGAAACTGGCAAAGAAAGACAAATTAGCCATAACATGCCTTATATTGTGTAGGTCCCGCCCTTTCTCCAAAAACAGTTCTGACTCTTTGATGCATGGACTCCAGAAGACCTTTGAAGGTGTCCTGTGGTTTCTGGCACCAAGACTTTAGCAGCAGATCTTTTAAGTCCTGTAAGTTGTGAGGTGGGACTTCCATGGATTTCATAAATAAGCCTTGGTGACCCATAAGCCTAGTAGGTACTGACCACTGCATACTGGGTAGATGTTTTGGAGATGTTACTGGGTAGATGTTCTGACCCAGTCGTCTAGTCACAGTTTGGTTTACTTGCCTGTTTTTCTTGCTTTTAACACATCACCTTCATGAACTGACTGCTTACTTGCTGCCTAGTATATCCACCCCCTGACTGATGCCATTGGAACGAAATCATGTTCTTCCCAATATGTGAGAAGGATGATCTGTGATCTGTGAGGTTAGAGTGCTGGTGTTGATTCCTTTCTATAGTCATGGATTGTTTCTTTCTTGTTGTTGGTGTTCCAATTCTAGTCACTCTACTCTGAGGTGTAATAAAACTGGGGGGATTTTAAAAAGTTCAGCAGAGATTTGAGGTAATAATTCATTGTAACCCCAACCTGGGCCAATAGCATTCATTATTTAAGCCCATTGCATCAGTGATGTCCAGCCAAGTGCCCCAATCCATAAATCAAAAGCTTATTATATCTTATTATATTCTGCAGTGTAATACACTTCAGACTTCACCTGCTCAAAAAGAAAGGTTTACTCATAGGCCATATAATATGGCACACCATCAGGAAAAGGTGCACACACCGCATATATACAACCAAAGATACTTATAATGGAACAGCAGTTATTAGATATTTGTTTTCCATCTCAGTTAAACTAAAACCCCAAACCCCTCTATAAAAAATTCACTGCATCATCTTCTTTCTCCTTTGTTGTGTTATGGAAGAAAATGCATTCAATATACGAAAAGCAGAACAATTGAGGGCATCTGATTAAATATTTAGTTCTTTATTAATAAACTGGGCTTAATAGTATTTGATCTTTCTGATGTAATTGCATCACCTTTGCAAAAACAACAAAAAATGAAGGAAAATAGGATTCCAGATAAATACATTAGGACACTGGTATTTCCCCCTTTGGCTAAAATTACATTTCAAGTAGAAGTTCTCTGATATCGACTGGGAGAGAGATTTTCCTACTCTTCCATGCAGAACTCTTTTAGTTGTGTGATGTTTGAGGGATTTCTTGTATGCACAGCCTGTTTCATATCACCCTACAGGATCTCAATAGAATTAAGATCTGGGCTTTGACTTGGCCATTCCAGAACTTCTGATTCTACTTATGGGTTGAACTTGCTAGGGTGGCGTGACTTGGCCATGTTAGCAACTGTAAATTACTTTGAACGTCTGATTTCTAATAGTTATGAGATTTTAAAACTTTTAAACCCTGTCCCAGACTCCTCTGTATCTACACCCTTCTCTCTGAAAGCCTCAGAGAGCTCTCTGGATCTGGTCATGATGGTGATCATCTTCACCCCTCACTTCAACCATCAATCAAGGTCAGACCAGACTAAACGTCTGAGTGTTAAATAAGACTCCAGACTCCTCCAGAATAATCCTCTCCAACTATGTTCTGATCATCTGCAGCTGATCTTCTGCTCCTGAGTCTAATTCTACACACTTGATGGAGTAATAAATGTGGAGGGTTGAACTTTTTTGTCACAGTGAAATTATATTTCTATTAATTCTATTTTATAAATGATGATTAAAGACGTTTCTTCAGGTGTGTGAGTTTAGTTAGATTACCTCCATCTCTTAGTGTTGAGCACATGAAGGTCAGATGACCAGATTGTTTAGATATTTAAAATAAGTCATAGGTTTCTGAGGGTGTCCTAATGGTTTTTATTTCTGTATATATTCTGCGCTGTTATTAGATCACATGAAAGTGTGCAAACTGAGTTAAGGTCAGGTGATAAGGTTGTTTCTACCTGTCTGATGTATTTCTAAAACATTTGCATTTCATTTGCATTATTTATCTGTATTCTTTTTTTATTAAAATGTAATTTGTTTATTAAACATTAACTGATATACAGCGCACAGATTGAATCTTATGTGTCTGCTGAAATGTGCTAGTTACTTTAATTTTAATTAGTTACTTAATTGTTGTGTCAGGTGGACGTATGACTTGCATTAACTAAATGCAGATGAACATTTAATTTTTAAATCTAATATAATTTAATTTCATTTAATTTCATTTAATTTAAGTCTTTTTTGTAACCATGTTCATCACGCATTCCTAATTTGCAGGCTATCCTTCAATCCATCTATTCTTTTTATCAAATTAAGGTAAAAAATTCAATACTTCAGATTACCAACCACTTAATTACACAGGTTTATTCAAAGTCCAACATGAGAAGATGAAACGGTTCTCATATCAAGTGTTTGATATGTGCAAAACACCAAGCTGTGGAACTGATTTAGGGATGAGGAAACAATCCTGCCCCACAGACGGGGGCAGAGTTACTCCAAGCTTGGATTCTACTGCGCTCATCATGCATTTCTGATTTGTAGGCCACCTATCTATTCACCTATCCATCCATCCACCCATCCATCCATTCATCCATCCATCCAGTTAAGTTAATACATTTCAAAACTGCAGATGCATTCTTGATTTGAATGGCATCCATTTATCCATCTGTCCGTCCATCCAGTTATCTAATTACATTAATAAATTCCAACCACCTAGTTACTGAACCTCATGAGGGGATAAGAAGGTTCTCAGACCATGTGATTGGTTAAAACACCAATCTGTGGAACTCTAGAGACTCAACTCTAGAGAATGATAGGAGAAAAATAAGTGAGTTCACCTGCCAACAGAAGGGGGCAGCATTACCCCAGGCTTGGATTCTACGGCTCTCGCCATGCCCTCCTGATTTGTAGGCTGGTGCTGCACTCAGACTGCTGTGGAATTCACACTCTGCTGGCGCTGGGCCAAGCATCAAAATCCGTGATTCATAATTGGAAAAAAATATTTCTCTTAAGCATTTACACCTCACACTAAGACTCAGTTTTCTCCCTTCTCGTGTTGCAAGCACTTGAGCCCTACTGAAGCTCAAAGTTGCTCTATTATGTCTGTAGTTAAAAGAGGGTCGGCTCAGGCACAATGCAGAGGAGAACTGAACAATGACCAGCTTACGAATGTGCATGAGTGGGATATAGTGCTTTCTCTGGATGTAATAATAAGGCATCTTTTACTTTGTCAGATACTTTCAATGTCAGGCTTTCAATAGAAGCACATCTTCAGTAACTGCATTACTACTATGAACGATGGGCCTTGTTTATCAATATCTTCCTAAAAAATCTGAAATGTGTTTCTTGGAAAAGCCCAAACAAAAAATGTACATCAGATTTGTGAGACGTTTCGCAGCTCTGCTCTTATAACGATGGATTCCACTGTCCTCGTAACCTGAAGAAATCCCATATTAGAAAACAAGAGTCTTCGTAAAAACGGCCTACTGGGTTTTCTGAATGAAGATTCTCCTCAAAGCGGTTGGTAAGTGGCTCAGTGGTCGAATGCACTACCACTATGGACCCATGCCATGCTGCTTTGTCATCAGCATCCTGAGTCTGAGAGAGCACAACTCCTAAGCGATGCTGACTGGCACTGGCGTCTGTTGGCTGGTGTGGCGGAGCTGGGAACCCGGTGCTTTCTCCTGAGTGTGTTGGCTGCCCAGCAATGCTTCAGTGTTGACAGGCCTCGCATGTATCGAAGAAGATGTGTTAAGTCCCTACCCTCCTAGTGTCGGGAGCAGTGCCTTGCTAGTGCTAGAGGGACTTCTGAACGGGTGGGTTAATTAGCAGTACCAACTTGAAAGAAAAAGAGAAAAATAATGAAAAAAAAAGAACGGTTGGTGAATCAGGCGTTATGACTATTTACACACAAAGTGAGAGAGCTTCTTACAGTGTGCTTTAAAAGGACCACTCTCGTCTTCTATCATTTCTGGCAATTAATGGGAAATTAACAAATGCATCATTCAGCCGTCACTCCACAAAGTGTATCCCGCTCCTGGAGGGTCGATTAAGAGCTTGTGAAATCAGAATCTCATAATGTTCATTGCCCAATCTGTGATGTCCCACCATTCATCATAACCCTTCATCTGACCACATTAAAATGTCTCCAGTGGATATTCCTGAAGAAAAAAGGGCAGAGGAGTGTCAAATTAATTGCCTTCCTGCAGTCGTGGATCGTCTGGAAGCTTCACAATGCTGCAATATGCAAGCAAATGAGAGAAAGCCTTCTCATACCCATATCCTAATTCTGCTCAGGTCCCTCTTTTTCTCTCTCTTGCGCATTCTGACGTACACACATACACATTCATTCCTGTATTCCCCTATCAGGTTTCGTCTCTCAGTCATAGATATTCTCTTTCTCTCTATCTCTCTCTCTCTCTCTCTCTCTCTCAGGGTTTTCAACAAGCTGTTCGCCAGCTGCTGAATGCCATTAAGGACGGTTGATGTTTTTAATTGGGCAGCATAATTAACACTTTAAATAAGACATGATTTATTTCTAATCCACATGTAGTTGTACTTTAAGGAAAAAAGAAAAAATATACACCACTGATGTGAAGTGAAGAACATTATCTGGGTCCAGCGGCACCTGCCAGGTGGTGGGATCTACATATCAGACAGCCAGTTGTTGTTGGAGACTGGATGATGTGTGGATACAGGAACATTGGGCAGGTGTAAGAATCTGGGACACTTTCGACGACGGGGTCAGAACATCTCCAAAACATCATGCAGGTCTTGTTGCAGGGGTGTTGCAGTGTGATGCAGTGGTCAGTACCTTCAAAAGTGCTCCATCACTACACGACACTACAACCAACCAGTGAACTGACAACAGGGTCATGGGCACCTAAGGCTCATTGATGATCATGGAGGATGCCTTACAATTTACGGGACTAATGTTAGTCTTGATGGGAGATACAGCAGGACACCTTCAGAGGTCTTGTGGAGTCCATGCCTCAATGGGTCAGCTGTTTTTGTAGCACGAGGGGTTCCTTGCTGCTAATGTTCTTGATGGCAGTTACCTTCCATGGTCTTGTGGAGTCCATGGAGTCCATGACCTCAACGGGTCAGCTGTTTTTGCAGCACGAGGGGTTCCTACGCAATTAGGAAGGTGGCCCACGTCCCAACTTACAGGACTTAAAGAATCTCCAGCCAATGTTAGTCTTGCTGCCAGACATCTACTGCAGGACACCTTCAGAGGTCTTGTGGAGTCCATGCCTCAACGGGACAGCTGTTTTTGCAGCACGAGGGGTTCCTACGCAATTAGGCAGGTGGCCCACGTCCCAACTTACAGGACTTAAAGAATCTCCAGCCAATGTTAGTCTTGCTGCCAGACATTTACCGCAGGACGCCTTGCGAGGTCTTGTGAAGTGCATGCCTCAACAGGTCAGAGCATTGTAAGCAGGTAGCAGGTGGCAGGTGGTTTTAATGGCTGATGGCTGATCTGTGTCATAAGTGTGTGTGGCACTGTATTTAGCTCTTAGTGGGGACTTGACGATAACAAAATGATGGAAACTCAAGTTAAGGTTAGGGAGGGGTTCTATTACAATGCAATGGACCCCCCCTCCCCCCACCACCACCACCACCAATACAAAATGTAAACACTTACACACACAAACACACACTTTGGCCAGCCTCACTGTGTGGCATTTCCACGTCTTGTGACTAAAGTCGGTTTCCTAGCAACGGCCGACCGCTGCCTAATTGCGAGGGAAGCGCGTGTGGAGTTCATAATGGCCCTCAGGCTGCCCATTGCAATGCAGAGAAAGCCCTTTATTCACTTAGGACAAAAGAACACGCAAATTAGGAAAACACAAGAGGATCACTTCACTACAGAGAGCAGAATGATGAGGAGTAACCAATGCATAACCATGTTCCAACCAGGGTGGAGGAATCCCCCGTACCCAGTGGACTTAAGGCAGGAAAACAAATATTCCATCATTTGCAGCCTGCTGATACACCGAGCTCTGATGAACAGTGGAACCAGCATTTCTCACCACACAGACCTTACCGCTGCAGCACTTATGAAAAGCAGAGTGACAAAGGAAAGAAACATGACACTTTATCATATGACATTTCCTCTTTCTGTGCTTTTCAGATAGCAGAATGTTAGGAGATTAGCGACCAACGCCACTAATGTCACAGTAGCTCTGGTTGAAAAGAAGAAGAATCCTGATTTATCTTCTCTGCTGGCACTCGTCACACAAAACCCCAAAACCCCTTTCTATTGCTTTACTTTCATCAGTGGCGTGTATTCGGTCATAAAATACAATACCATATTTCATATTCTTTCTTCAGGCATGATTTCAGCCAAGTCACCCTGGTCCAGTAGCATCCTCTGGACACCCTGTGTAAATCTAATGGACGCTGGCCAGCATTAATCTGCTGTTTTTATTCAAGAAATATCACCAGGCAAAGACCTTACACACAAATAATCAAGCACAGATGGTTGGCAATGGCACTGTGTCAGGACACAGCATCCTGAATAGAGATTGCACAAAGCATGCTATGTCTAGGCCTAATCCCTGTCCAGGAAGCTGACCCTGTGGATAATACACTATATGGATAAAAGCCACACACACCCATTGTGTACCAAGTTAGCACAGCTAATTCACCTGGAAAGACCTCCACACAGATAAAAGAGGAACACACCAAACTGAACATAGTCTGAGACCAGAGAGGTGATGAAACCCTACAAACCCCAGGCCCTGAAGCTGTGCGGCACTGACACTACCGGCCACACCACCAGATTACTCTATAAATAAACACTCTATAAAACAATTACTCTATAAATAAACACTTTATAAAATAATTACTCTATAAATAAACACTTTATAAAATAATTACTCTATAAATAAACACTATAAATAAACACTCTATAAAATAATTACTCTATAAATAAACACGATAAATAAACACTTTATAAAATAATTACTCTATAAATACACACTCTATAAATAAACACTATATAATAATTACTCTATAAATACACACTATAAAGAAACACTCCATAAAATAATTACTCTATAAATAAACACTATAAAGAAACACTCCATAAAATAATCACTCTACAAATAAACACTCTATAAATAAACACTATAAAATAATTACTCTATAAATAAACAATTCATAAAATAATTACTCTATAAATAAACACTATAAAACAATTACTCTATAAATAAACACTATAAATAAACACTCTATAAAATAATTACTCTATAAATAAACACTCTATAAATAAACACTCTATAAAATAATTACTCTATAAATAAACACTCTATAAATAAACACTCTATAAAATAATTACTCTATAAATACACACACTATAAAAAAACACTATAAAGAAACACTATAAAAAAACATTCTATAAAGAAACACTTTATAAAATAATTACTTTATAAATAAACACTATAAATAAACACTATAAACACTATAAATAAACACTCTATAAAATAATTACTCTATAAATAAACACTCTATAAATAAACACTTTATAAAATAATTACTCTATAAATAACACTCTATAAATAAACACTTTATAAAATAATTACTCTATAAATACACACTCTATAAATACACACTCTATAAATACACACTCTATAAATACACACTTTATAAATACACACTTTATAAATACACACTCTATAAATAAACACTATAAATAAACACTCTATAAAAGAAATACTCTATAAATAAACACTCTGTAAATAAACACTTTTATACACATCATTAAAATAGTATTATAAATTATATAAATATAGTGAAGTGGCATATTGGTAACATATTGGTGGCATAACTGTGATAGAAAAATATTGCACACATTAAATTAAATTACAGTAATAGTATTATTATTGCACATATGAATAGTATAATTTGAGTATTGCACAGCTAGCAGGAGCATCTGTAACAGGCTGCATGCACGGCTCCTGCATGTGCACAAACTCATGAAGGGACAGGAACAGGGACGTTATTATCCTGGAATATGGATACACCACGAGGGAAAGGTGTTCACACCACAGGACACATCTGGTCCTGTAAAATAGCCTCATATTCCTCAGCCATTACACAACTACGCAGAGCAATCATCAGACCTAATGACTCAGGAGACATGGCTGCCCATACCATTATGGATGCACCACCAGGTTTAACAGTTGGTAGCGGGCATTGTGGTTCGAGGGCAATCTATGACTTTCTCCAAACAAACACTTCTGTGTGTGGGAAAAGGGCGAAGAGCGATTCATCAGGCCGGGCTATTTTCCCCATAGGTCCGGATTTCGTGCTCCTTTCATCAAGCTGTATTCCAGTGTGCACTGGCTTAGGACAAAAGGTGCTTTTCATTTGGCAGCCCTGCTATAAATTCCTGCTTTGTGAAGCTCACAAACCCACGGTTTTTGTAGAGACTGGGTCACAGAGGTGCTGATTCAATTCAGCCGTGCTGTTTGAGGATGCAGTTTAGTGTTTTTTTTTTACAACAATCTGGATAAGTGTCTATTTTTCCCTGCTGGTGAGATTTGACTTGCGACCACGGTACCACTTTGCTGATGCAGTACATCCTTGTTTGGCATGTTGTCAAAAGTTTCAGACTGTTCCCCTGATTTATTACCTTTTTTGTGGTTTCTGACTGATGCACCTGCAGTTCAGATGCTTTGAAAACTCACACATGGAAATGCTGATTGCTGGATTTGTTTAAAAAGGGTTGTAACCTAATACCAGCGTGGCTACCTTTGAGTTATATGTGTTCTTTCAAAGCTATTTTTATGAGATGTTACTGTTATATGGTCAGTGGTGGCTCATTAGTTGTACTCTGGGTTATTGAACACAAGGTTGTGGGTTCTACACCTGCGTAAAAACCTGACAAGGCTTTTAACCCTCCTCTTATGCAGAATAATTTTGTTGTGTACAAGTATGATGACAGTAGAGGTCCTTATGATAACAGAGGTCATATATATATGTCGGATCTGTCCCCTGCTTTCCTGGGGTGCACATACTTGTCACTGTACAGCGAAATGTGTCCTCCGCATTTAACCCATCTGGTAGTGAACATACACTCACACACACACGTGTTAGGGGCAGTGAGTACACACACACACCCAGAGCGGTGGGCAGCCAACTCCAGCGCCCGGGGAGCAGAGAGGGTAAAGGGCCTTGCTCAAGGGCCCAACAGTGGCAGCTTGCCGAGCCCGGGAATCGAACCCACAACCCTGTTATCGATATCCCGGCGCTCTAACCGCTGAGCCACCACTGCCCTATATTATGTCATGGGCTTAGCTTAGCAAATCACTGACAGATGGATGTGTCTACCTCATGACCCCTGTAAAGAGCTTATAGTGGGTGATTCAAATATGGGTTACAGATAATTAAAAAAAAGATAATTGGATCATAAATGGCCACATAACCATAACTGCTAAGTGCCACAGCAACATAGTAAAGGAGGTGCCTAATCTAATAGAGCTTGAGGTGTAGTATTGGTTAGAGTATGGAGGAGAGGGATGGGCAACCCCAGTTGTTAGGTGCTGAGATGTCACCATTGTCAAGGCTGAGGAAAGGGGCCTGAAAGAAGTTCAATAACTGCTAATGTTATTTTCCAATAATCTAATCTGGTGATGATTAGGTATGAGTGATGTTCTACTGTAAACTAACTAAAGCCCAGCTAATGTTAATGTTCAGCTTATAGAAATATCTGCTGTAGTTAGGACCTTTATTGTCATTATACTTATGCAATACAGTGAAATTCATATCTTCACAAATCCCAACTCAGTTTAAGATATCCAAGCTGAAAACACTTGGAGGAGAACGCTAACAGACACCCATAGTGGCTAGCATCACATTGGTCCACCCATCGAGAGCAAGGAAAAGTGTGCTCTCTGGTACTCATGGCCACATAGGGGCTCAAACTTATGATCTCCTGAGGATGGAGCCCATACTTAGATGGCACTACAGAGTACAGAGTTGGAGTTCCCCATTCTAGGACTGTAGAGTCCTACTTTTGGCCTACTGAGTCAACAGCTTAGAAAACCTGGGTCAGAGAGTAGAATCAGTCATGCTACAGCACCTCTGGAGCAGAAAGAAGTTAAGGGCCTTGCTCAAAGGCCCAACAGTGGCAGCTTAGCGGGCCTGGGTATTAAACTCACAACCCTGTGAGTAACAACCCAGCTTCCTAACCATTAAGCCTGCCAGTATAGGGCAGCATAGATCATACCATAGACCAGTAGTTTCCAACCCTGGTCCTGGAGGACCCCCTGCCCTGGGCATGTTTGTAATTTCCTGCTCTAACTCACTGCCTTTAGCTCAGGAAGGGCTTGGATCAGGTGTGTTGTGAGCAGAGTGAACACTAAAATGTTGGGAACATCTGGCATTGACTATTAAATGTGGGACTGGTGGGTAGAGACATTTACATTTACATTTAAGGCATTTAGCAGACATTCAATTTGGTTTGTTCTTGAGTGGAGCTCCAAAGAGATCCAAAGAGCTTTCTGAGGGCTTTAGAAAGAAAGTTGTAGATTCAGAGGACTCTAGGAAGGGGTTTAAAGGGTTCTCAGAACAGTTAGAAATCAGCCACCGTTCCACTGTCCACTAAATCATCTACAAGTGGAACTGCTGACCATTATGGCCAGATCAGGCCATCCTAGCGAGTTCAGCCCAAGAGCAAAACCACAAGAGGAGTAAAGAAGTCTCCTACAGTCCTAAAATGTCATCAAGCTCTCACCACAGTGGAGGTCACATTACACTGTTATTGGTGTAAGATCTTTAAGGAACTATTGGAGGTTGGTTCTTCAGGTTCTTCAAAACTGTGGAGGAACCTCTTAAGGTGCTTTGAGGAACCTTTAAGGAACCTTCTTCTTCTAAAATCTTTTCCTTGCAGGTTCCTCAAAATACTTTACAAAGTTTCTCCACAGTTTCGAATTGAAGACACTCCAAAGGTTCCTCAAGGATCTTCAACTTCTAACAGTGCACAATATCTACCATTAGAACGAGACCAAACAAGCTTGGTTTTCATGCCAGGAGGAACCTCTTGATGTAAAAAAACCCCAACAACATCAAGGCAAGACTCAAGATTCCTTCTCTTCAAAGCACATTGTTCCAGAGGTCCTGGTCTTTGTCTAGATGTCCTCGACAAAGTCTTGCTCTGATGGTTTTTACAGCATTGATCCTGGCTGTGTGAGAAAGTACCTGAAATTGAAAGCTTGTGCTTTATAGTCTAAAATCTTTCATTCCGACACTTTGTGGCATTGTGATAAAGTAGGGTGGATGTGTTTCTGCTGATTGATTATCTTCTGTAATGGACTTAGCTCTCTGAACAGCTGTGGCTTGATGAGTCGCCATTATCAGGCTCCAGTTTCCAAAAGCAGCGCAGTGTTAACTAACAAAGTGTTCAAGGTTAAACTCATTTCCCCATTCTGCAGTCATCATTGTACTATAGCTGGAGCAGAGTGAACGCTGAACGCCCTAATAGCCCGGATTTGTTCAATCAGGGTGTCCTTCAGATGAGGTAAACTGAAGAGAGTGGAGAGAGTGTCGCTTGCGAGTGTGCGTGTATGTATGTGTACAATGTGGAGGAATGAAGGTACTGGAGAATGCCTCTCAGCCTCATCTGCATTCGCTGTCAGCGGCCCTAGTCCTTGCATATTATGATGGTTGCCAAGGTAACCCCTCACAGGAACTAATTGGATAGTACAGCTAGCTGCATGATTCACCATCACTAAAAAAAGGATGTAGAGGACGGGACGTGTATGTAGAGCCAAAACATGAAAAAAATGAATAATAATTAATAAAACTATTTTAATTTTAGAGTCAACATGGAGTCAACATCTCCATGTTGACAAATCACCATGAATTAAATTTCCCATCTCTTGAGTGAAACACAGCATCAGAGAGGGTGCTAATGACCTAAAAGAGGTCATATGTGAATCAATGTGAGGATCCAGAGCAGGACAGCATCGCAGTGGGCAGCAGGGTACAGCAGAGCTGGGTACCAGGATAGTCAGAAAGTCAGAACCAAATTAATTAATTCTTAATACTTGGGAAAGAGATACAGAGAAAACAGGGGGGAAGGAAAAACAAAGGGGTTAGGTGGACTGTGGTAAATATTGGCACTGATGAACTGTTCTACACCACTTTCATTTCTTAAAATGAGCTGAATCAGGTCTGGGAAGACCCATCCTGAAAGGCCCAGTTCCTGCACAGTTCCCCGCTCAAACATTTAATTAACCTCAAAACTGCCAGGTTTATGGACTGCTTCCCATATCCATTCTTCTGTCCTTCTGCCATTCTTCTGTCCAAGCTGCTGTCCAACAAACCTATCATAGTGTTTGGATTTTTCTTCTCCACATGTTTCCCAATATCACACAAGTTCTCATTGTGGTTCTCCATCAAAAGGCATTTTGTCAGGCAGTCTGTGTACTTGCATGATGAATCCCACTTAACATGACCAGGGACCCTTCCCAGTTTCAGTCGTATTCAATTCCAAGTCCTCGCCCAGTAGCTTGGACTCCCACCATGAAAGCAGCACTGAAAGGGTTTGGTTCTGTCGCACCTCAGCCAGTGTCTTCAGAACAGCTGCAGGGTTTCCAGCTGGAGACCACCGTTCACTGATGTTTCATCCCCTGTTTCGATGTTTCTGAAGTGCCACTCACTGGAGCTACCCTTACTGGGGTGTTATCTCTCCTCTGTAGCCCCAACCAGAAGCTGGGGCATTTTCCACCTCCTCCCCTAGGTCTTTAAAGACCCTTTGAAACCTGACCTGGTCAGTCCTGCACCACAGAGCGGGTGAATAGCTGCTGGACTTACAAAACCTTGGCATATGGCTTCCACAGGATGGATAGTTACGTCCTAGCTCTGTGTACGTTTCCCTTTTCCCATCATGGGCTGCTGACATACCTTCTTCCTATGGTATGGTGAGCTCAATGAACAAGGCCCTTTTCACAGCCGTGGACCACGGTACAGCGCCTGGCCGAAGGCATGTCACCGCAAAGGCTAGCATGTTCCTCCTCTAACATAGATGATACAGCTCCACTGTATGTTCAAACTCTTCCTAAAACAACATCACTGGACAGCTCAACATGCTTAGAGGAGAACACTAACTCCCAGTTCTGTTACATCAGCTAACAGACAGCCACACTGACTGGCTGACAATCATGCTGAAAGGGAGGGCCATTTTAACAAGGCCAGTTGTGCTCATAGGAGTCCTGACCACAGACCTGACATATGGGGTTTGCTGATGCTTGGACCAAGCTAGGTTTTACTTCTAATTGACTTTATGGCTAGTTAATTTCCAGTGCTTTGATCCGGGGGTCCCCCTACAGTTAGGGAGTGTAATTTACAGGACACACTGTTCTGGACATGCTGAGAGATGCAGAAGCGGCATCTGAAGGTCCAGAAGCATGTGGACTGAGGCAGTAAAGTAATATAACAGGGTGTTGTACAAATATGACTAATGTGGTTATGCAGTGTTAAGCGTTCTTCCTTTCTTTGCTTATAATGAGTTACACAGTGCAGTAGAAGCCGCACTGAGCCCGAAGTGGCAATGATGGAGGCGCTATTCTCCCTTTTACAAGTTAGTAATGCATCACAAGGATTTTAAAAACTCTTATTTTAAGGTAAAACTGCTACATAGTGACACTATAAAGCTTCACATTGTATACCTGGGAAGGATTGAGCTGGAGAGTTCCCCATTGTGAGCAGAAACCTTCTAGGACTCTAATAGAGTGAATGATCCTGGTGTACTCCTGGAGTCAACAGCAGCGCCAGAGCACACACACACCATTACACTTCATCCTGCAGACAATCTTGAGTGGAAAGTTTCACGCTGATGACTAAACTCTGATTAATTATTCATTCATATATTCTCACTGATTTGCATAGCGGAGGGAACAGTAGTAATGTTACGCCGGCCTGGCGCTCATGTTTAATTCCAGAGCGAGATGAGGTGGGGACTTCTGCTTAAACAAGCATGTAGGTCAAAGATGGAGTCACAGAAAGTGATACATTTTACATTGGGTGTGTGACAGGTTTACCAAAAAGAGCCTCAGACTAATTTCAAATGAACCTGCAGTAAGAATCTGCCGCATAGGCCGTTTTCTTTTGGGGTGGGGGGGGGGGGGGGGTGTCCTGGTTTCTACTGCCTCTGGTCAAATACTGCAGCGGTTTAGGTCTTTGCACTTGCACAGTTTTTTGGAGGTATACCATAGGGGGATCACATCGCTGACCTGTATGTGGCAGACTGGGGTTTCATTGCATGCCTGGGCAAGAACATGATGCTAAGTTACCCTAAAAGGGTCTTGGTAAGGCTCCGTTGCACAAACATGTCACGACAGGCGTCGTATGCTCTCCAGAGTTGGCGGTCATGGCCTGTAATATAACAATGTCCTGTTTTGGTGACCAGACAGAGACTATAATGTTTGAACATTGAGCATAAACTGTCATGATGGAGAACATTGTAGCATCTGCAGTAGGGTTGGGCATAATGCACTTTTATCATAGCGTTCTGTCTCAAAATAATACTGCAATATATGATATTTACAGACATTTACATTTAAGGCATTTAGCAGATGCTCTTATCCAGAGCGACCTACAAAAGTGCTTCACTGTTAACAGTTGTACTGTTTCTTGAGTTGTACTCAAGAAAAACCTCAGCTAGTTTAAATAGACTAAAAATTCAAAGCTCCTCTAAACTTAGAATCTACTTAACACAAGTCAGTAAGGAGACCACTCTGCTATTCGCCCAAGTCCTCTCAGAAGAGGAGGGTCTTCAGTCTGGGTTTGAAGACAGCAAGCGTTGGACTCTGCTGTTCGGACACCCAGGGGAAGTTTGTTCCACCATTTCGGTGCAGGACAGTAAAAAGTCTGGACGCTCGTCTTCTGTGGATCTTAAAGGATGCCGGGTCAAGCCGAGCCATACTTGAAGCTGGAAGGGCTCTCGATGCAGATCGGCCATCAAGTACGGAGGGGCTGGCTGATCCAGTCTTGGCTTTGTAGACCAGAGTCAGGGGTCTGAATCTGATGACCTGGGCAGCAGCTACAGGAAGCTACAGTGAAGAGAGAACACAGCAGTGGAGAGACATGGCTGAATTTAGGAATGTTGAAGACGACCCGTACCGCTCATTCTGGATGAGTTACAGGAGCCTGATGGTGCGCAGAGGGAGACCAGCCAGAAGAGAGCTGCAGTAGTCAAGTCTGGAAGTGACGAGAGACTGAACGAGCACCTGGGTGGCCTCTCTAGAGAGGAAGGGTCGAATTTTCCAGGAGGAATCTGCATGGCCGCAGTTGCATTTGCAACATGGCTTGAGAACGATAACTGACCATCCATGACTACACCAAGGCATCGAGCTTCTGTAGAAGGAGTGACCAGTGAGTTCTCAAAGGAGATGGCAAGATCGCTTTGAAGTCCAGCAGTTTCCGGGATGTACCAACCCCAAAGTTCATTGCCAAAATACGCCATTCAGTTTGCTTGCAGGGTGACAAAGTGAACACTGAGCATCATTCAATAAATGTTAAACCGTCAATCTGACCATTACAAATGCTCCACTGCTAGGTTAGCAGGATAACAGTCTGCTCACTACAGGACAATCTCAAGTCTGGCTGACATATGACTAACGATCGAGCGACTGCTGTTTAAGGGACAGAAAGCTATATTTAAAGTTTTTGCTGTGGTTTGGGATCTGTAGTCCTCAACCCAAAAGAGCTGCTTGTGTCTGAGAGAGAGAAAGATGAAAAGAGAGACCTGAGAGGTTCTGCTGTGTTTGGACTCAGCCAGCTAAACGGCCAAACGCACCAATGAGGAACAGGACTCATGGCTCTTACTCTTGGCTGTACTGGGACTTTTTCTTGCATACTGGGACTTCTCACAAGCTACCCCACTTACTTGTATGTATATGTAAACTGTTTCTTAAAGTCCCAGAGAACACAACTGGACGCATGACTTGTGCGTCTAGTGATAGGCCATGAACATGTCATATAAACACCAAAGCCACCAAACCATGATCTAAAAGTCTAAAATCTTTGGATTAAAGCTGCCTGCCATTAGTACGTCTTTAAAAGCACTTTAACACCTCTTGAATTGGAGTGGTCACCTTATTGGCTTGTGTTTAGTAGAGTCTAAGATTAGAGGATCTTTGAATTTTTAGCTTTTTCAAACTAGCTAAAGTTTTTCTTGGGTAAATAGCAAAGCACTTTTGTAAGTCGCTCTGGAGTCGCTCTGGAATACGTATGACATCTTTAACGCCACTTGAATTAGTGTTGCAAATAAAATGACACCCTTTTGATGGTCCATAGGCTTCATATGTATTATTATTCAACACACTGACCAGTGGCTGAAAGTGCAAATTCAGGAGATCACAGGTTTGGTCCCCTCATTAGCCAGGGGTCCCAGAGAACACAACTGGACGTATGACTTGTGCGTCCAGTGATAGGCCATGAACGTGTCATACAAACACCAAAGCCTCTATACCATAATTAAGCTCTAAAAAGCTTTGGATTAAAGCTGCCTGCCATTAGTACATCTTTAAAAGCACTTTAACGCCGCTAGAATTGGAGCAGCAGGTAAAATGACACACTCTTGATGATTCATAGACGTCTGATCTACTATTACTCCCACATTGGTTTGTAAACTGCTAATTAGAGCCACTCATGAGAGGCTCCCAGCTGAGATAAGGAAATAAGAGTCTGGACAAACGTCATTTCTGATTTATGAA